>NC_089646.1:2948200-3250800 GCF_037042795.1 Molothrus aeneus | reverse complement strand
TGAATTGCTCTTTTCTTTTCTAGATTAGGAAGAGGGACATGACAGGCTGCTCATGGCTTTTGACTGAGGTCAGGACGGTCCAGTTTGATTGATCAGTCATTCCCAGTAGCAAGAGGTAGCCATGGATAGATATTTTTATTATGTTCTGCATTATTAATCTGTTTTCAGGATCAGATCAGCATGTACATTTCTTAACTTACTGTGAATTTCAGTCACAGAGCCTCAGCTTATAAAAATATTCTCTGCAAAACTCTTTTTCCCGATTAAATTTCTTCTGAATCAAGCCAAAATTCTGATTGCTGTCATCAGATCAGCAGCTGAAATCACACCTCTGTGATCACAGAATCCTGGGATGGGTTGGAAGGGACCTTAAAGCCCACCCAGTTCCAACTCTCTGCCATGGGCAGGGACACCTTCCACTATCCCAGGGTGCTCCAAGCTCCATCCCACATGATACACAAGAGTAATTCACATTAAACAAAATTCAAGACAAAGTGTTTCAACCTGTTTGCTATCCAGTCTTGTCAAAATCTGGTTTTCATCTACACTGAACAGACAGAAATAGAGGTTTTACCCAGGTAAAATTCAGATTAAATTAATTAATCTCCTTTAATTAATTATTTTTAATTTTTTTAAAAAAAATTTAATTAATTAATTACATGGTTAGACCCAACTCATGTATCATTCCCCAGCTGTAATAGACATTTACCCATGGAAGTCACCCCTGACTCCCCTGTGGCCACTCAGGGGGAAGGAATGGAAACCTCGAGGATGCAGCTCTTTGGACCCCTTCTGAATGCCTCTTCTAGGATGGGATGAATTGTGCTCCACACTTTATTCACAGATCTAGAAATCCCAGAGACACAGCTGAGATAGCAAACCTCTATCACCTTGAAATGTCACTTTATTGAAGGAATGGTTTTAGAGAGATGTTCGGGGTTTGGGGTTTTTTCTCTCCGAAATCATCTCCCAAAGACAAGATTCAATATTCAGATGTCAGGGTGAGGCTTTCTGAGATATCACTTCAGCCAAGCATTTCTGCCATCATCAGATTCAAGCACTGGGAGTCATTAGGTTAAAATCTCTATCACAAAACCAGTTTTTAGAAGGTGTAAGAGAGAGAGCAAAGTAATTCCCTACATGGCCAGAAGGGTGATACCTTTAGGTGCATCAAAGCAGATTTTATGATTGAATAAAGGACTTTTTTTCTCTAGGTCTTAGCTCAAATTGTAGCCTTTCAATCAAAATGGAGAGATGGCTCAAAATCCCATTAAAAATTTGGACATGTCATAATACAGATGTGGTATGTCAAGGCTATCCAAAATTAAATTTATTGCTAGACAGGCTTCTTTGAATCTTGATGATTGCTAGGACAGGCTTCAAACACAAAAACACAAAGCTTTTTTTTTAATTTTTAATTTTTTTACTACATGAAGTATAAATAATAAATAAAAAAATAATCCCAGTCTTTCTTTTCTAGAATTAGGGAATGTAGAAAACTGGGGATGTTGGTGTCAGCCGCCATAGGTAATACAGGCAATTTGTGGGTACCTTCCATGCAAGAAATAATTTTTTTGGGTGAACATACACAGCTTGAAAGATGCTTTATGGCACAGACCAGCAAAGTTCTCAGAAGATTTTTTTCTGCAGTATTGACCAAACCTCTCCCTTCCTGATCTCTCCACCTCTTGTGCCTTGGCCTCCCTTAAATCATGGGATCACTCAGGTGGGAGATCTGCATCCAAACTGTTAATTTTGCATTTCTGTTTTGGTAGAGCCAAGAAGCAAATATCTGAGAGCTGTTACTCCATTTTTCACCTTCCACATTGAGAAACTTTCATGGATTTACTGAGAACACCAGGAGGAGCTTGACAAAAAAAAAAAAGGTTTGTAATCCATTCCTTTTATTCAGCATCTCTGATCCTGCATGTTGTGATTACTCCTCTGAATATCAGTTCTTGTTTAACTTGAGTTTTAAGGGAAAATCTATTAACAAACCATCCATAAATCTCAGTGTTGATAAGGCACATCCTTCAGGGTTTTTTTTCACTCTTTTCCATTGACTGATAAGGATTTTTTAGCATTAATTGATTATTTTCTCATCTCAGTGTGTCCAATTCAATACTTGCTCAAGTAAATACTGTTTGCTGTGACTCTGAGAACATTGGCCTTTACAGGTCCCTTCAATAAAGGAAAAAAAAATCATAATTCCAGAAACTGGTGTCCATCCCTTGAGATGTTCTGGGTGCTCAAACCAGCTTAGTTTTGGCTGGGTCCAGAATCATTGAATGAAAGTCAGACTGAACTTACAGGGGATTAGTATCCAGGAACTCTGGAATATGAATGTTGGTTGTGACTCTGCTGCACTCCACCAGATTTAGCAGATCTTGCTAGAGGTTTACGTGTCTGTTTTTCCCCTTCTGATTTAGGGATGTGGAGGCAGACCCACAGCTTCAAATTATTTTGGGGTTTAGAGAAATGGCAGATGCCTAAATCTAATTAAACCAAATCAATTTTTGTTGAAGTGACTGCACTGCACACACATCCTAATTACTGCCTTCTAACATAAGGCTAATTAAGAAAGCTCTTAAAATTCCCTAATAGTAACCTGACATCTGAATTGTCTTGATTTTCAACAAAAGACAGTTACTTTGGGGCTTTTTGTGTCTCTCCTTCTGTTGTCCTTCCCCATCTCTTTTAGGAGTAATAAGCAATGAAGAAACAGAAAAAAACTACTGAGTTCTCCTAAGATATGACTCAGGTCTCTTCACCTAGGTAAAAGTGATGGAACCAGAGGAAACATCCTCAAGTTTCCACCAGGGAAGGTTTAGATTGGATATTGGGGAAAATTTCTTCCCTGTAAGGGTGGTCAGACGTTGGAATGGGCTGTGCAGGGTGGAATCATCATCCCTGGAAATGCTCAGAAAACCTGTGGATGTGGAGGGTTTTTCTGCATGATCAGCAGCAGACTCCTCTGGGAGGCTGCTGAGAAACATGTCCATGATTTCCCCCATTGCACCTCTTGGAATAAACACCCAAATCCCAATGCCTGGGTCTGACCTGCCACAGTGCCAAGGAAATCACATTGATGGATTTTTCTTTTTGCAAAATTGCAGGAAGGAAAGGTCCTCAGCTTTTTGGATATGTAAGGTCCAACACAATACTGATCTTGTCATTGAGACCACCAGGCCCACCCACAGTAACTTCAACCATGATGACACTGATAGATCAGAGCTGGGTTCAGTTTGAAATCTTCTCTGAGCCCCTTTCCCCAGAATTTTTGAAATTTGAGTTCTTCACTTTTAAAACTCTCAGAATCATTTAGGTAGGAAAAGATCTCTCAGATATCAAGCCTAATCTTCCTGATCCCCACCTTGTCACCTGCCCACAGCACTGAGTGCCACCTCCAGTCCTTCCTCCACCCCTCCAGGGGTGGGGACTCCACCATTTCCCTGAGCAGCCCCTTCCAATGCTTGCCAACCATTACTGTGAAGAAATTCCTGCTGAAAGAAGGACAATGGGGATAAATGTGTGATTCTGTATGCACACCAATGGCATGTACTTTTTATTCTTCTCTCACATATCAAATTTTCATGATTAGCATGTTCACATGAAGGTGTCCCCTAACTTAATGACACATTAATGATGTCACTTCATGTGGAGATGATATCTATTAATTTTTATCAGTTTTAAAACAGCCTTACTCTTTTTTTGTAACAGTAGCTGGGGAGCAGCTGAGTTCAATACGTGGTTAATATCCTGCATCAACCCTTTAAATCCTTATCAATAGTTGATCAATTCTTATTAGCAAACTTTGTAGGGCAGGTCTCGCTGGCAATGGAGTTCAATCAGAAGATTAGCATCTAAAATTCACAGAGAACCCTTGGTTTACTCAGTAAATTGAACAATCCATCACGTTGCTGAACTCAGGCCCAGTGGGCATTGGAAAGACCCCGTGGCAATTTGCAGAGGTCAGCGACACAGATCTACGTTGTCTCTAAATAAATGAAGGTTCAGCTTGCAATTAAATATTTCAGAGGCTTGCCTGTGATCATCCTCCTCTTTGTTGTTCATTTGCCCCTGTTGTTTTTAAGCTCTTTACCCTTTACTGTGATCTGAGGTTTCCAAGGGGGTTTCCATTTCACCCAGGGGGTTTCCATTTCCTGGAAACATTTGAAATGGGGTAAATAAATTCTGTTTTGTTCAAGGACAGGTAAGAAGTGGTTCAGGTTGGAAGGGAAATTCAATCTGAGTCCCCCTGCCATGGTGGGGACACTTTCCACCATCCCAGGTTGCTCCAAGCCCTGTCCAGCCTGGCCTTGGACACTTCCAGGGATCCAGGGGCAGCCACAGCTGCTCTGGGCACCCTGTGCCAGGGCCTGCCCACCCTCACAGGGAACAATTTCTTCCTAATACCTCATCTAAATCTACCTCTATGTGTGTTTGAAGCCATTCACCCTGGTCCTGTCACTCCATGCCTGTGAAAAAATTGCCTGTGGGATGTTGAAGATTCCATTGCCCAGTGCTCTTCATTTATATTTTTCTCCAATTAAAAGTATAAGATGGAGAAGGGCACTTTAAAAGGGTTTTTTTTCTCCTTTCCATTCCCGTCTTTCAATGATTTTTTTACTGTCAGACTGCTTAAATAAAGGCCCCAGTGCTGCTCTGTTTCTGTCTTTGGAGAACTTCACGTTTCTTTCTTTCTGAAATTTCCTTACCAGGTGATAATCTGAGAATGGCATCACTGTAGGAGCACCTTAATGGACAAACATTACTCATATTCAAAACAATTTGAGAATTTTAATAAATCAGGTTTTTGATATTTGGGCACCAAGATTATTATTGGGTATTTTGAGACTGTGTGTGATTGTGTTGTGGGATAAATACATGGATACAGCTTGAGAAATTCCTGCCTCTGGTAGAAAATGGTCACCAGCTACTGGCACAGCTTATGAACAGAAACATGACCAAGAGCAGAAGGAGATTCAGCAGGAAAACTGGATTAATGAAGGAGAAGCATTTGATCTCATCAGTGTTCTCAGAAATAGCCACATTTTACAGACCATAAAGCAACACCAAATGTCAAAAAGCTTCTCAACAGTGACTCACCTGCTCTTTCTCCTGCATCCTACACAGCTGCCATGTGTTTAAGGTTAGTGGGAACTGTCCTTTGGGGAATTATCTCTAGTAGAGATCCAAATACATTTTTCTGAAGCGTTCAGTCAAGCAGAATCATAGGAATGGAAAAATCAAAAACTTATTGGCGAGCAAAAGATAAAGATCTAAACTTGGAGCAGCCTCTCAGATGTCACAGCTTCCACACCCACCCAGCCACCAGGACTTACTGCCCAGGCAGCTCTCAGCATGGGCCCAGGATCTGAGAGGATTCAGCTCTTTTCAAAGATGTCAAACAGCTCTGCAAAGAGGGAACAAAAAAGGGAATAGCAGTTTTCCTTCCCTTTCTTATCTCCCAGGAGATCTGTTGGTAACCTCTTAAACAAGCTGCAGGTGGAACGGTTCCTTTGAGAACTCCAGGGTTCTCCTTGGGCCTCAGGGTGGTTGCAGTGCCTCACCTGGGCTTGGGATCCCCAATTTTAAGCTTTTCCCAAAGCCCCAGAAATGCCAGCGCTGCTTCTCACTCTTGTCAGCAAAGTACAATATTCAGAAACTTTTGACAGTCAGTGTCACCTGGCTGGGTTTGGCCATGGGGACAATTCCATGGTCAAAAGACATGCAGGGTTATTTTCATGTGGCTGAATATTGATCAGCTGCAGGAGACAAGAGAGTGCAAAACGACCTCAGAGAAGCCCAGGCACTTCTGGAGGCCAAGTGGAACACATTTTTTGGGCAAACACTCTGACTCTTTGTTCTTTTCGCTGCTGCTGCATCTCCCAGCTCCAGCAGAGCATCCTTTCCCTGCCAGGTCCAAACAGAGTGTTCTGAGTCACCGTGCTCCTCTCCCGCTCTAATTGCACTTTCCCCCAGGGAATTTTTTCAAAGTTTATGGCAGAGAGAGGTGTCAGTGCTGAGGTACAGGGCCTTCTGTGCTAAACATGGCTTGAACAAAGAATCAAAGCTCCATTTGGAAACTTAACCCTTCCCTGGTGTTCAAGAGAGAAAGGAAAGAAGCAAATGACTCCATCATGATGAGCAGGGTTCTCAGAACTTTCTTCACATTGCTTTTTGGAGACCTCTAAGAGAAGGACACTTGCTGAGCAGGACTCAAATCTATCAGGAGGGTCAGAAGAATAGAGAGCTTTTACAGAGGACTTTTCACCAGGTTCTGAAACAAAACCTTTAGTTTTATGTTCCATTTTGGACAGTCATACAAAGACTGATCCTAATCTGTGATTAGATCAGGTCTAGGTGAAAGTATGTCCCAAAAAATCACCTTACTCCAGGCTCACTGTTTGTTTTATGGATAATTCATTCCTGCTGCTGCCAGCCAAAAATCTATTTGTTCCCAGAGATCTCTGTCCTGTGGGCACTGCAGAGCTCAGTGTTCCTGTTCCGTGATTCTTGACTGATACACATTCCATGGCTTTCCAAGGAAAGAAAGGTGACATGAAGGGAAATCAGTTTTTTTGGCCTCTCCCATGCCAACTCCAACAATTATTTTGGCCTCAGCTATTTGAAATAGATAGAGTTTCACATAGGATTGACTTAAAAATGTTTTGAGATTATTCTGATAGTGCAAAGTTTGGAACAGAGGCTGACTTGAGGCTCCACTCAGGTCCATCACACCAAACAACTGCTGGGAAAACTGAACAAATGAAAGACTGAAAAGGCAACTCTGAGCTCAAAAAAAAGGCAGGAAAACTCTCTTGGGTTCGAAGCACCTCAAGCAGTACAAATGCATGGAGGCCTGGATGCACCAAAGAAACCATCCTTTAGTCTGGATTCCCTCACTTATATTGGATTATTGACAGGAAAAGGAGGAAGAAAAGAACAACTGACAGAACAAGCAACTCTCATCTCTAGCACCGTTCATCTCTCCCAGACAGTGCCACTATTTATTTCTTTTTCCCAAATTATTGTCTCCAAATTTGTTTTCCAGGGCTCACCACTGGTATTTTACAGAATACATAGAGAATTTTTAATGTAAACAGCTACCAATACTCTCACTGTAATATCATCATAATAATATCCTAAATAAAATACAACAACATCATAATAAAATACAACAATGATATCATTGTTGTAATTAACAAAACCCTGTTTATTTTCATTTATTTCTGATAAATTTTCAGAAGTTTTGGGTTTTGGTACTCTAACAGAGGCCAGAATAAATACCAACATGACACATATTTCAACATGACCTACCCCAGATAGAAACACAGTGATTCACTCAATTATCAGTTTTTTAAATTATTGTGATGAACCATTCATTATTTGTTTAGTATTTTGAAACATTCTGAGCAATGTTCCTGGAGTATTTTGGAAACAAAAGCCAAGGTTTCTCATGGTGAGTTGCAGTTGATGGCTCCACAGAGAAGGAGCTTCAAAACAGACCCATGAAATAATTTGGAAGTAGCTCATAGAAAGCAAAGGGTTAAAATAACTACTTTTGCCAGCAGAAAAATAATTTGCCTGCAAGTAGGGGCAGAGGAACAGATTTCCTTGATTCCCAGCCAACATTTTTACCCATCTGAACAAGCCAGTCCTACCTGTGGTCATGGTTTAACCCCAGCTGGCAGCTCAGCCCCACTTCAGCCTCTCCCCCAAACCCCTTCAGAGGGATGGGGGAGAGAATTGGAAGGGTTAAAAGTGAGAAAACTCATTTGTTGAAATGAATATTGTTAAATAGGTGAAGGAGAAACCACACACACAACAAAAACAAATCAAGGAATTCTTTGATGGCTTCCCATGGGCAGGCAAGTGTTCAGCCCTGCCCAGGAAAACAGGGATCCGTCAGGAATGATGGTTACTTGGGAATAAAAATTGGATTGAATGGAGAAAATTTAAATGGAGAAAACTCCAAAAGCCCCCATTTCCTTCCTCTCCAGCTTTTCTACTAAGCATGATGCCATATGGGATTCTACAGGGCTGGAGATGAGCCTGAGGATTCAAGACAAGCAGGTGGGATATAAGGAACACCAAAATCCGCCTTGAATGGGACATGCAGAAAAACTATTGGAACCAGAAAAACTATTACAGGACTTCTCAACTAAGCTGTAACCACCAGCTTTACCCAGCATGGATCTGGATCTCTTATCCCAGAAGAAAAATACTGGTTATTCTCAACAGAAATATTCACAAGTTGCAGACTTACAAAAGCAAAGTCTTAATAGTTTTTTTTAGAAATATTAAGTGTTATTTGAATTTCTCCTATCAAACAAATAAAAAGCCTCAGAGTAGAAAATTATGTCTAAGAAAAATTCACTTTACCTTGTGGAAGTGGCAGTCATTGAGTAACCTGACTGTTTTTGCTCCTGATTCAGACTCAATCCAAAATTTCTTTGCTGCTTTCTATTCCTCTGTGATAATTCCTTTGGTTCATTTAAGCTTGGGAAAAATTAAGCCTTTTCCTTTCTTTTGTCTGCCCTTGCAGAGCCCAGAAAACAAACTCAAATCATCTTCACTGTATTTTTCTGGAGACTGAAATTCTAACAGAAGGAAAGGCTGTGAGATAAATGTTCTGCTTGAGGACTAGCCCTGGTCAAATACATCCCTTTTCCAAAGGAAACGGATTGTGAGTTGATTAAACCAGGTGATTTTGATGTTTCACACCTTTTTCAAGCACTTGAGGGTTGTGGGGGGTTATTTGCAGAACAGCCTAATTCAGGGTTTTAAGAGGAAATTTGAAATTGCTGCTGAGGAGCTCCCAGTCCTGCCTGCCCCTGCAGATCACACACCTGAGAACAATCCACCCCATCCCTGGAAATGTCCAAGGCCAGGCTGGACAGGACTTGGAACAACCTGGGACAGTGGAAGGTGTCCCTGCCCATGGCATGGATGATCTGTAAGGTCCCTTCCAACTCAAACCATTCCAGGATTTTAGGAAAAGGGTTTGGTGCACAAAAGGAAATTTATTACATATCAAATCCACACTGGGTGCAGCTCTGCTGGGCTTTTGGAGAAGGGTCACAGGTAGTGGGTGAAGTAATATTTGCATCCTACTGTTTCCTGTAAATTCAGGGGTAGCATGGAATCCCCCCATAAGGTGGGAGTGCGTCCCATCCTTTTCTTCCTGCACAGCACCAGTGGACAGCAGCTGGTCCCAGGGAGAGTAATTCAGAGAGAAACCTCATCCCTACAACCTGAGAGGCGCAGAGAATTCCTGTTCTTTTGGGAGGAGGAAAAGGAAGTTTGGGAATTGCCAGCTGCATCCATTCCAAGTGGGAATAGCTGGGCTCCCACAGAGCTTTTCGTGTGGGTGTCCTTGATCTTTGAAAAGCTGAGGCAAGCTGCATCCAGCTCATTTCAGAGCTGGAAAAGGATAAGTTCAGGCCCAACACGTGATAAAACAGCTGCATTAATGTTGGGCTGTGCTTTAGTTGCTGTGTCTCCATGGAGATCCAGCTCCCCACATCTCCCACCTGCACAAGGCTTTCCAAGTATCATGATTTAAGGAGATGTAACCATCAAAACATTTCATTTGAATTTTAGGCACAGAGAGAGCTGTATTTTGTGAGCACTGACCTTGTGAGCTCTTCAGTGTGTGGGCTGCAGGATTTAGCATCCTTGCCATCCATCTCAGCTCCCCCTAATCCTCCCAGAGTGCACTCTCCTCATTTGTACCCAGCAGTGGGCAGGAGGCACAGCTGCAGGATGGGAAATGCACCACGAGGCTGACTCTGCTCCAAACCACTAAATTCGCTCTCTGAGAAAATTTATTTGTGGTATTTGAATGATGCATAAAGAGGATAGATTCTGGGGACTGGTGGCAGCTCTGAGCTGTGGCCATGTCTGGTGTTTGTGATTCCCAGGGACAGTGAGAGGGTCAGGTCACTGCTCATGACCACGTGGCAATGGCTACCCAGCTGTGGACACACCAGTGCAGAGGTGAAACCCCTTAAAATGCCCAAACTGATTTTTGTAGAGATGCTGAGAAATATTTATGGGTTGAAAGGCACCTTCCAGCTCGTCCTTCAGTCCCACCAACACGTGGTACTTTCCTAGGTGGGTTGAAGTGCAGAAGCTTCATTCCCTTTAAAGGCACAACCCCAGCTGCTCTCCAGACCCTGAAGGGAGGCAACAAACCTTGTCTGATTAAAGCCTACTTCGTGTTTGGCTCAATCATAATGTCCAGGAGTGTTCCTTATCTTGCTTTTATAAACATCACAGGGTGGTAAATACAGCACAGGCTCTGGCAGTTTGTTTAACAGCCCTCAGGTGCAATCACTCAGGGGAGTGGTGAGGCTCTGGATCTGTTATTTTTGTTCTGCTCACAGTCATTTCTTCCTGCTGTGCATATCCCAACTTTTGTAAAAAACTATCTTGACACGGAATAGCTTCTGCCTGTGGAGACAGACAGCCACTATGCCTGGAAGTGTCCAAGGACAGGGTTTGGAGCAACCTGGGATAGTGGAAGGCATCCCTGCCCATGACAGAAGTTGGAATGAGATGATCTTTACCATCTTTTCCAAGTCAAACCATTCAATGACTCCATGATGATTCAATGATTCTATGGTCATCAGAAATATGTGTGTCATGTTGGAAAAGGAAAATAATTTAATAACTTTTCTTGTCCTCTTCCTATTAAATGAAACTTTTTTTCCCATTTCTGAATTTTTACTCTGAAGGAGAAATGGCATTTTAGCATGGCC
Organism: Molothrus aeneus; assembly: GCF_037042795.1. Classification (NCBI taxonomy): domain Eukaryota; kingdom Metazoa; phylum Chordata; class Aves; order Passeriformes; family Icteridae; genus Molothrus; species Molothrus aeneus. Next base: position 3,240,031 of record NC_089646.1, on the reverse strand, counting down.
AGATCAAAAAGTAAGTTTTAAGTTCTTCTTCTTCGGTTTCCACCTCCTTCTATTTTAGCTGATATCATTTCTGTGCTACTGTAAATGAGATTCAGATAAACCAGTCTGGGACTTTGTTTCCAAAGTCCTTGACCTTACATGGCATTTAAGTGCTGCTTTCAGTCTTGGGCAGGGGACAAGAATCATACCACAGAATGGCTGGGGTTGGAAGGATCCCTACAGATTATTTTGTTCCAACCTTCAGGGAGTGGCACTAAATTCCCAGTCCCCATTCAAAATGTTGAAGAAATTTTTTTCCCAAGGCTATTGCTAATGTAAGAAACAGTGATGAATGGTTGAACCAAACAAGGGACTGAAGTGGAAATATCATTTCCTGAAGGCAGCATAAGATCCCAAGCAGAGAATCCTTGTCCTTGAAAGCACAAGTGGTTGTCACTAAGAGAGTTCAGTGTTCTGAATTTCCTTATCTGAAAAGTTTCTTTACTCATCTTAGAGAGACAGGAGAAGAATCTCTAATCCTGTGAGTCATTCAGTTTTGCCAATTAAAAAAATAAAGCTAAAAAAAAAAAAAACAAAAAACCTGTGGCACTGATTTAAGTATCCAGAGATAAAAGGAGGGCGGGGAAACAGAATTTATCTTGCCTTAGGAGCAGCACCTTGGAACATAATCTAGTGTCTCAGTGTTCAGCTCCAGCACCCACCTTGCAGTGTGATTCAGGGAATCACTGAGTCACAGAATGGTTTGGGTTGGAAGAGACCTTAAAGTCCACCCAGTTCCACCCCCTGCTAATGTCAGGGACACCTTCCACCATCCCAGGTTGCTCCCAGCCCTGTCCAGCCTGGCCTTGGGCACTTCCAGGGATCCAGGGGCAGCCACAGCTGCTCTGGGCCCCCTGTGCCAGGGCCTGCCCACCCTCACAGGAAAGAATTTCTTCCCAATATCCCATCCAAATTTACCCTCCATCAGTTTAAGGTCATTCCCCCTTGTCCTGTGCTTGGATCAAGTCCCTCTCCCTCTTCCTTGTAGGCTCCTTCGTCCTTCAAAGTCACACAACTTTTTTCACTTTCCACACTCTCCTATGAGCCTTTTCAGGAACTCAGTGTTTTGATGGATATAAATTTTCTTCCCAGTTTCAGTTGATGTCCGCGTGTTTCTCAGCCTTTACTGCCTGGAACAGTTGATCCTTCCTGGAATTCCCCTGGTGATGTTCAGCCTGTCTCCACCTGCCTTCCTTTGCTACAATAAACAACTCATATCTTGCCATGTTGTTGTTTTTTTTTTTTTTTCTATAAAGTTCTCCCTGATTACATTTATAAGCTTTTTATTGTAGCCAGGAAAAAAATTGTTTCTTTTTTTTTTTCTTTTCTTTTGCATTCTCTTTCACTCTTCCTGCTGTAAACTGGGAACCATGAAGGTGAAAATGCATTGAGCTTTATTCATTTTCAGCAGCTAAAACATTTTTATTTTAAAACAATCACCAAATATTAAAAATATGCTCCCTCAGCAAAAACCTGGCATAGTTTTAGGGACTGGCTGTGACTTGAAAGAGCTACAGAAAGCAAACAACAAAAATGTATCTCCTCTCTTCTTATTCACATTAATAAAATATGATTTTTATACTTCTTGCCCGAGTTAAACGAGGTTCATTCAACTGAAATATGCTGAGTATTCAATTTCCAGGCCTTGGGAGCAGTAGAGACAGATAATCACATGTCTTAGTCCAAAGTCAACTGAAGTCTTTAAGGAAAAAAACAATACTCAGTTCTGTCCAAATTGCAAACTTTTTTTTCATTTGTTTTTTTTCCCAGTGAAAGTTGGGTCCTCATTTCTTACATGCTGCGGTGCTGAGATGATGAGTTTGCCCGGCTCACGTTCAGCCCCGATCAGCGACGAAGGGGCGCTTGAGGAGCCCGGAGCTCCTATCGCGCCTATGGGTCCCGAAGAGATCCACGATACGAGAGCGAAGGAGGGCGGCAAACGCAGGGAGGCGCAGGCAAGGAAAGAGGGACTCAGCCTTCAGGAAGGGTTGGCAGGTTTATTGAAGGAAGGTCGAAGGGGGAGAAAAAGCAGGGTGGAGGGAGAAGGACTGAGCACCGAACTGAGGGCAAGTAACAGCTTATAAGGGAAGGGGGAGGGCCTGGGAGGGGCAACACGACAGCAAATGAGGGTATGAAAAAACTGATACATAGTTTGATGAACACATGAAGCTAACAAATCAGCAAAAAACTGGGGAGGGGTCCCTGCCCTTGCCCAATCACTTGACACCCTGGGGAGAAGGTTCTAGAAGGAAAGGCAGGGCTGCCGAGTGATGGACAAAGGCCAGGGGTGGGGACAACAAGACACATCTGATGGATAGGGGAGGGGAAACGTGATAGACAAATAACGATAAGAACTTGGGGATTTCCAGGGAGAAAGGGGGAGCTTTTCAGGACGAGCCAGACTGAATTAAAACAACATTACACCACGCACCACCACACTTACAAGTTGCATTTTCCCAATAAAAATATTAATTTTAAAGATTATCACACACAAGACCTTTTTTTTTTTTTTTGTGCCATAAAACAGTGTTGTGCTGATAATATTTGTCTTTAATGAAAGGCAGCCTGTATTGCTCACAACACACATGAATGATTAAGCCAAGTGGGACAAAAATCTAATTATCAAAATCTTGACTGTGCTTCCAAACTGAAACGTTTCCAAACTGAAATGCCCAATGAAATGTGCCTCTCTCTCACATTCCTTCACAACTCACAGATCTATTGTTAAAAAAATTCAGATCAGTTTGTCTGCTGACTGGGAAATCTATATTATAGTGACTTTTGCTGCCTTTCTTTATAATTATTATTTATATTGGCTTCCAAGCTATTGTCTTCTCTTTCCTTCTTGATATTTTTACCATTTTCTTTTTGTGTTAATTACTTTTTTCCTCCCATGTTTCCCATAACTAAGTTGTTGCATCCATGGTAAATATTGAAAATTCTGTGCCTAAAGGTAAAAAGACATGTTCAAATTAGCTGACATGAAACAAAAGTAAGGGCTCCCTTGCAGTCCTTGTGGCAAAGACAATAAAATAAGGAAATTACTTGGTATAAATAAGGCTAAATAAAATTATGGCTTAGCCTAACCCTCTGAAAGAGTGATAAAGAAGGGAAGGAAAAGAAAGCACCAAGGAAATTCAAAAGGGAAAAAAGGAATGAAATTATATGAAATTCCATTATCAAGCCTTGAGTGGAGTTGATGCTTGAGACAGCTTTGAAAACTGTATGTGAGGAAAAGCAAAAAAACCCAAAATATTTAAATAGAGAAACAGCAGAAGATATTCAAGAGGATGCTGAGTCCTGTTCTAGTGTGGTTTGCATCTTATTCCTGCAGAGTTTTACAGATATATTTTTCCCAACCTCCTGTTTTCTCCACCATAAGAAAAACCTCATTATTAATGGTGAAACTGTTAAAATAGTAAAAATATTTATGAACAGTAAGAGAAAAGGATTGTAAGGCCAATGACACAGTGACATGAACCACAAATGTTTCTTGTTTATAAACAAAAAGGAGAAAAGCACATAAACCTCCCCAAAACTCAACCTCTAGAAAAGCCCAGCAAACAGAATCAGCAATCAAGAAATTGAGGTTTACCATGGTTTGTACACTGATGTTTGGGAGGATGATGCTCTCCTCAGGGTCTCTTTTTGCCAACAGGTACCATCTCATCCTCTCAGAGGGAAAAGAGAATCAGAGAATGTCATAATGAGCCCATTTTAAAAGATTGATATGTTTCAGTATAAATTTTTGGGTATGCTCACATATTATAACAAATATACTCCAACTTCTAAAAGCACTTTCTGGTGTTTTGATCACTTTCTGGAACTCGAACAACTCATCTGGTTCAGTCTGTGGCTTCAGAGTGGAAGAAAAGTAGAAAAAAAAATCCTACAAAATTAGGGCATCTGTAATGGTGTTTCCAAGGCAGCAGTAACAGAAATAATTTTCAGAAATTGTTGGGACGTTTCAGTTTTATCTTTTTTTAATCACATAACAAAACTAATGTAAAAAAATAATTTTGAGAACAGCTCAGTCTAACAGTGGATTGATTCCACATTTAAACCTTTCAAACTGACCATCCCTCCCTTTCATCTGTTTGCATTTCATTCCATAGCTGAAAAATCTTTATTGCTATAAATTCATTACTTGGTTCTTCTACTCATTTCTTTTTTTCTGTTTGTTCACTCCTTAATGATATGACAAATATAGTTTGCAAAAGTTCTGATGCCTCCTAAATGATACTTTTTGGGCAAAACTAGAGGTGCTCTGGCATCAGACATGTACCTGCTGTTAATTACATTGCAGCCTTGGACACAGTGCAGAAAAAAACTTAAAAAAATAAATATTAGAAAGAATACAGATTTCATGTGAGCCAGGCAGCTTGAGGACAGGAAATAATAATCAGATTTCTCCTACCTGGCTGAAATGAGCCCTCCCAGAACAGATATTTGAGTGGTCATTCTTAATTCATTTCTGTGTCAAAAAAAAAAAAAATTATTGAGACTTTTCAGGATCTTTAGGACATCTGAACTCATCCCAAATATCTCAGGAACAATGTGTAAGAACTGACATGCAAACCCTTCAGTTTAGTTGTGTAGAAGATGGGATAACCACTGGAGTTCAGAATGTTTATCTGAGGACCAAATGATATTTTTGTGGAGTCCATAATTTCTATGCCTGCTCTAAACCAAACTGATTTTCTACCCCGTGAGCAGCCAGTTTCAGCTTTACTTGTGGTGTTGTAATTTATTTCTCCACAGACTGGGATGCAATAACTATGATTTATCTCGAGCTAGTCTGTTGCTAAATGGCTCTTCTTTCTTCTGCATGACAACAGCAAAAGCTGATTTTCTGGACTATCCCAAAAGACAAGTTTGTAAAAGTGACTAAGAGCTTTGCCCCTTTTGGGATGTGGGGCTGTAAACACTGAGTTTTCAACAATAGCTGTTCAGGGCTGTAGCAATCAGGAAAAACATTTTCATCACCTTTTCCAGGGGTTCAAACCTGAGATGTTGGTGCCTGTCTTGGTTTGCAAAGACAGGTGTCTACTAAGGGATGCAGGAGCCTCCCTTGAAATGGAAAATGTAAACCCCCTCCCTCTGAATTACTATAATTTTTGTTAATTAAGAGGCTCTCAGGCAAAGATATGGGAGTAGGAATAACAGTTCTTTATTAGGAAAAATAAAAATGCAATAGTAAAAAAAAAAAAAAGGAAACAAACCCCAGCCAGAGTCAGAGCAGTCCCTGTCCCCCTGTGTGTCAGGGGGTGGCACAGCCCCATCCCATGGGGGCTCAGCCCTCCTGCAGTGCCAGCTGTGGCTCTGCTGGAGCAGGGATCCTGCACAAGGGGGGAGTTTTCCTCTGCAGCTCCAGGGCTGCTGGAGATGGGCCTGGGCTCCCTCTGGCCATGCAGGGCAGCAGAAGCTGCTCCTCTGGCAATGCACTGGGCAAAGGCTGCTGGGCTGTGCCAGGCTCAGATTGGATCCAGGTAGGAATGCTTGGCTCCGCCCCTGGGCGGAGCATCTCCCCATGGGATGATGGGATTGGATCAGCCCTGCAGGGACACTCAGTGGCCATGGACAGCAGAGATCTCCTGGAGGGAGGATTGGCTGTGGGAGAGAGAAAGAAAAAACTGCCCCATGAACAGAGAGAACTGCCCCAGCTCTGACAGATGGGAATTGAACACACACACATATTTTACAAGCCAGGACAATGCCCCAAAGAGCTGGGGTTCCTCTCCTCTCTGTCTGTGGGCAGGAGTTGTACATGGGAACCCAAACTCTTCCAAGAAAACAGTTTGTCCTCAGCTGGCATCTGTTCCATTATTTCTTTAGAAATACAAAGGCAGAAGTGAATAAATAATTCATGCTTTTTAGTCTTTTTTATCTGTATGCCAGGAATACAATGGTGTTTTTGCAGATGTGGTGGTTTTAGTTTGGAGTTGGGTGAAAACACTAATTTTCTGTAGTGGTTTTGGTTTGCTAATATGAGATTTTGCTAATTTTGAGATTTTTGGGGGGTTGTGTATTGATGAGTTTGGTGTTTTAGTGTTGGTTAATTATTAGTGTATTTACTTCCTTTTGTGAGGTAGGATTCGGACAACGGTAAAGTAGGTTTAAAGGTAAAGTAGGGTTAAAACTTTAAAAGGGTATAAAGAAAACATTAACATTAATGTTAACATTAATGTAACATTAATGTTAACATTACCAGTAATTAAAAGAAAGAGTAATGAAAATTAGGATAAAATTTTTATAACACTTTTTTTCTTCCCACAACTTTTTTTTTTTTTCCCCATTGACAATGTAAAGAAATAAAACAGTAAAGAAATAAATAAAAGCTTTACATTACTTCCCTAAATGTTTCCCATACAAAACCATAACATCTGGTCAGTTCTAAGGAAGAATTTTAGGGGTATTTTCATCACTCTCAGCTTACATGCCCCAGCACCAGCAAAGCCCTTTATAAGGTGACCCTGAAAAGTCAAATCTGACCCAGGGACCCATTGCAGTGTGGATTTAATCAATAACCCAGAGCTCAGGTCATTCCATCACCTGGGAATAGAGAGGAAGGAAGGCTCCTTGGTGGAGATTCTGCTCGAGATTTGGGTGTTTACATTTAGGCAATAGATGCAGATATCTCCATGTGGGTGAGGCATTTATATTCTCATGACAGTAATTAAAACCCCAGTCAATGTAATTAGTGGAGCTTACAGAGTGATTCAATGAACAAACACGTTGGGACTTTGAGATGAGCTCAGTAACTTCTCAGGATCTATTGGTGCTGCTGACATTCTGCATTGAGCATTTATTACATAGTTCATTGGTACCAACATGATTTTGTATAAATATGTAAATATATAAATATAAAAAATATAAACCCATAAAAATATGAAATATATTTATATATAAATATATACCTAAATATATTGATATTGATATCAATATAACAGTATAAATAAACATATCCCCTTATCAAGATAACCAGGCTTAAAACCCACAAACTAAGCAATTAAACTTCATTATCTGCAATACAAATTTTAGTAGGGTTGTTTGAAATGCCTTAAGGTGTTTGAAGCATCCAGAAGAGCTGACATCTGGAGCCAGCTGGGATGCTCAGGGATATCTATAATCACATTGGATGTCTGTAGAGGACAACCCCAGACCAGGTTTCTCCAAGCCCTGCCCAATCTGGCCTTGGACACTTCCAGGGATGAGGCAGCCAGAGCTTCTCTGGGCAAATCAGAATAATTGGCTGTAGAATAATTGGCTTTTCACAAGCAATATAATTTGTCATTTTCTAACTAAGATATATATATATATATATTTTTTTTTTTTTTTAAGAAACTGCTGTACCACAATGCAGAAATTATTTTGTTGGAAAAAATTTTAGTCCTGCAGGCTTCGTACAAAGAAACCGGGGGAAAAATAAGAAAGAAAAAATGGGGGAATGTGTGAGGGAAAAACACAGCAGTTTTCAGACAAACAGCATCCTTCCTATTCAGTGAATGCCTCATGCCCATATCCTTTCTCAGGAAGTTTACAAATGCTCCCTGCTCTGCAGAAATGACCTTTACATGCCATCACAAAAGAGTTACTGCAAAGAATACGTGACACCAAATGCATTCCCCAAAAGCAAATGCCTCCTCCTCATGTAAATGTCAGCAGGCAAATCTTTGGGCAGGAATGCTGATGGGCAAAGAGGAGCCCTGGAGCACCAGCACAAGACAAGTTCCAGGAGTTCAAGCCATGTATATTTATTTTTTGAATGACTCCAAGTATTTCTTTTGTCTTGTTTGGATTTTTCCAAGAGTCTGAATGATTGACAATCCCTAATTAACAAAGGAAACTTTGTAAAAAAACAAGCTCTGCAGGAAAGACAAAGTTAACATTTATATTTCAGAGTAAATTAAATAATCTGAAATGACTTTATACCTTTATCCCTGTCTCATATTTATTGCAAATTTATTTTTCTTCGGTTGGTTTAGACTACATCTCTAAATTATTAAATATGCCAAGCATGGATGAGTAGATTTTGCTTCAGAATAAATGTGACTTCTGTAAAAATCAGCTCTGAAAGTTTTTTTATTTTCTACAGTGGCTTTTTTCCCCCTTATTGCAAGGAATTAAAATATTTCAATATAATCTCAGCACATTCCTCTGAAAAGAGAAAAGAATGAAGAAGACGAATTTTTATGACTCCTCAAAACTGGTATCAAGTGTTCTCATCCTTTGCACATACATTTTATTCCTTCCTCATGGACTCTAATTACTGCACAGTCTGTAACAAGTTGAAAGGAAGATTCTGTCCCTGGAGCCCTGCTGACCCACATTGTCAAATCTCCTTTTTCAGAGAGCTACCACGGTTTAAATCAGCTGAAAATCTGCTCCCATCAATTGTCCTCTGCAACAAGATCTCAGATACATTGCCAGCCCTTCATCTTTAATTAACTTCCTCTGTGACAGCATTAATGTGGAAGCAGCAGAATAAAGAAAGGACAAGGCACTTTCTTCTTGAAATCCTTCTAAGAGGTTTCTCCAAGTGCTGTTGAGATGGACCCTCTGAATCTGTGTAATTCATAGAAGGAACTATTCCATGTGTGTAATGACAAACATTCAAAACCAACAGGATAAAAAAAAGTCTTAGTGTCTGAAAGTCTTCCCTTAGAGAAAGGAAAACTGAACCTAAAGTGAAAATTTCAAAGCAGTAGGGAAGATTAGTTCTGCCTTTCATGATCTTATTATTGGTTTCAGCAGAATAAAAGAAAATCTCAAGGCAGAAAGAAAATCGACTTTGCCAACACACACACTTCATTGAGCCATCTCTTGGTGCTTTCATGTTGTCCCATTTCTCAGCTGGAGAATCGTCAACTGTGTCAGTAATTTTTCCTAATTATTGTGAAAAGACAAGAAAGACATTTCTGGCACAAGAATAGATAGATTTAAACTGGCCACCTGTAAATTTAGGCTACACTTAGGTGTTTTTAAGCAGAACATATTCCAAGCCAAGCTTTCAGCAGGTTGAAGACACCAACCACGCTGGTTAATTTTAAGATAGAGTTCAATTAACTAACAAATAAAATTGTTTTAGTAGCAGAAGTCTGGAAGTGGAATGAGATTGCCTCAATAATCAGTGGGGCGAAATATAAAATATACATAGGATGGTGTGAATTGGGTGTTCATTTCTCCTGTATCATTTCACATGGAGCAGAGAATGCTTCAGCTGGACATTAAAATCGTGGTCAGCTAAAAGCTGGGATGTGAGAGCGCTGGATATCCAGTGGAAATTCCTGAGGGACATTCTCCTGACCCCTTTGCTCTCATCAGGTATTTGGTTCATCATGACTGCAGAGTGTCTTCAGGGATTTGGCACAAGTCTGCTTGATGTTTGCTGTTTGTTCCCAATTCCCTCATTGCTTTTCAGGCTCTAGAGGTACAAAAAAACAAAATCAGAAGGGAAAAAACCACAAACATCCAACCCACCTCTTCCTCAAGAAACAGAAGCCAAAGTGTACTTTTCCTGGAAGGAGCACATCAGCCCAACTCCTTTGGAGACCTACAGCCATTTTATCCAAGGCTGGACAGTCTTTCTCTGGCTGTATTTAACTGTAAGAAATAATTTTATGTGATTATAGTGAAAGTAATTTAACACTGACTTTCCTTGATAGAGAATACTCAGTAGTGAATAAGACAAGTAAGAAAAAAAACCAAATGCCCAGCAGCAATGTCCACAAGTAAAAATCTCCTGAAATCTGCATGCTGGATAGCCTACAGTCCTGAAAAAAAAAATAGAATCAAGATGTTTTGTACATTTAAACTGAAATTTCTGATCCTTTTATCCAAAGTAATGAAGGAGTGGCTGAATTCCATGTGCCATGCAAGGATCTTTCCCTCCATGCTCAGCCCTGTGCCCATTCCTCCCTTGGCAGATTTAACTGGGTCATCAATCGGTGTTGTCAGGACCCATAGAGCAGAAAAATACAGACAGGACTGGAGTACTCTGACTGACTGACTCCAAGAGCTGAAATGAGGCAGGAGAACACAGCCAAGACTTTCCTCAGCCGAGAAGCCAACATGAAACTTCTTTTGGAAAAGGTGCACAGGGCTATGAGAGCTGAAAATCCAGCTGGAGTAATATCAGAGATTAAAAGTTAGTTATTTTGGTATTATTTGTCTGGGATTAAATACTCTTTAGGCTGTCCTGCCATGTTCCCTTGGGGCATGACAGGGAATTTGGGGAAATTACAGATTCCTATTGTGTATCTGAGAAAGTACAGGGAGAAAACATTTGGGCTTTTTCTCTGAATTAAGAGGGGCACAAGTGAGGAGTGATGGTTTGGGTTGTTCCCACACCACAGTCCCAAGGCATGATCATGGTTCCTGTGAACATCTCCACTGCGATATTAAAGTTTTCTCTGCCACCAGTCCTTGTCATGACTCAGGGTTGAGAGTGTGCATTAAAACTTGACAAACACTGCAGGAAATCCTGACTAATACAGATCTTTTCTCCTGAATTGATGCACTTGGTGTGCATATATTGATATCATATGGACATAGATAGATGATAGATGTATAGATGATATAGATAAATATAAAATAGAGATATATATAAATATAGATATAGATAGATGCAAATATTTCCTTTGGAAATGTATAGACTCACTACAAGATCAATTTTCAATTGCACCACCAGCATGAGCTTTAGTCTTGCTTTCCAAAAGAACTGAGCATTTAAAATTATTGAGCTGTTAAATTAAAATTAACTAAAATTAACTATTAACTAAATTAATTATTATTAAAGATGGTAAAGCTCAGGAAAGCAAACAGTGTAGAAAGTCCTTTGTGGTTCCACACTCCTCAGGGAGTGAAGTTTAACTGGATACCAGTTAAAACTGCCCCCAGTGCTATATGGGACCCAAATCTTCCCACACCTGATGCGTGCTCAGAATCCATCCACAGGCCACTTTGATCAGGGGACACTTGTCTGGCTGAAAGTCAGAAGGATTTTCATTCTTCAATGACTAAGCAGCTTTTGAAAATACAATGTGTGCTCCTCAGGGCCCTGGATCCCTTGGGAATAAAACATGGCAATTAAATCTCTCTCATCGTGGTTGCAAAGAGATGAGTAACAGGCAAGTGTGGATTTGTCAAGCAGGAATCATCTTAACGAAGTCTGATCTTATGCACTTTATGAAAAAAGAAAGAAAAACAAATTGAGGAGATGTACTGTGGCATTGGTAGGGCTTCTGACACTATTTCTTATGAGAGTTTAATGAGAAATTAAGGAAAAGTGGCCTTGGTGAAATGATTTCACTCAGAGGATCATTCCTCTCTAGTCCATTCTCAAGGAGATGTAATGTCAAAACTCAAAGGGATGGGGCCTGGAACAACCTGAGACAGTGGAAGATGCCCCTGGAAGAGATTTCAGACAAGGTGATCTTTAAGGTCCTTTCCAACCCAAACCATTCTGTGACCCCATGAAATTGGGAATCACTTGAGTTGTAAGCCCAGAAATGAGAAACTATGGAAAGAAATCCTTGATAATTCACAGATTTAGAAAATACCATCCTATTTTCATGTGCCTGTTTATTGAGCTAAAGCAGAATTTGATTTCAACAGTAGTGATCTAACTTCTGCTTTCTTTCAAAAATTCAGTGCTTTCAGCTTTTCCAGAGTTTGCCAATCCTCTGTATTGCTTTTCCACTGATTACATTTGGAACATAACATCATCACATCAATATGATTCATGCAACCTGACTTCAAACTCCCATTTCTCATTTGCCTAATCTGAACTGGTCAGAATGGATTCCCTTCAGCAACAGTGGAAACAAATCAACACCTCCAGAGGAGAATTCATCTCCATATATTACAGTAACAAAATGGTCACCAAATGAATCAATTTCTGGAGGCAACTTCTGTTTTATCCCTGTTTTCTATAAACAGAACCTTCCTGAGCTTATAACAACTTAGAGTTACATCCTTAACATATAAACATCAAAAAAAAAAGGGATATGAATCACCATTTGAGTTGCATAAACCTCACTCTTCTGGTTTATTGAAGTGTGAGACTGTGCCCAAGTTACAAACCTTCCATAACCATCTAACAGTGGTGTTTTAAATGTTGCATCTCACGAGGGCAATTCCTCCTTAGAAGAAATTTTGTCCTTTTTCTTTCCCCTTAAGCATACACCAAGCAGGAGGTTCTCAGGCATCAGAGGAGACATCAAGAAACACCTTCCAGAGACAGTCCATATAAATGATGTTCTTAATGTTCTGTCTTTACAAGTCACCAACTTCCCCAAGGTACAATTTGTGGTCATTTCCACACCTGTTCAGTCCTGCTGATTTGTTCTTCCTTTACAGAGCTGTTTAACAGAGCCTATATTTCTAATTTCCTCTTTTAATTTTCCTCATAAATATTATTTTCACCCTAGAGAGGCACAAACCTTTATCTCTTACTGCAGCACACGAGGTACTCTGGTAGTTACCCTGCTCACATCAGAGATGTTAGTCAGCTTTCAGGTGTCAGCCTGATTCTGAGGGAATTTTCAATTTTTTTTTTAAGGAGAATGGAAAAATATTTAAGGGAAAAGTCTTGTTTGCAGTCCACTGTAAAGGAAAATGATCAAACATACCATGGTTCAAATATTGCCAAAATCTCCCCTCAGTGTCCTTGAGTTTAGATAGGGAAAGCTTTGCATTCAGTCCTTATTTTAGAGGAATAATCCTTATTTTAGACCCAAAAAGGTCTTTGTTTTAGAGAAAATAAATGGGAACTGAGGAACACAAGAGGGAGAAGGAGCATGTCTTAGTTATGTACAACCAAGCACCAATATTTGCATGGCATTTCAAAGACACTGAAGATTTGCCAGAGACTTTTAAAGAATTAAAGGAGATCAGATTTATCTCCCTTTCTAATAACTCCCAAGTCAACTTCCCAGTACTCCAGGGAAGGTTTCTGGATGGCTTTGTTTTATATTCTTTGGAATAATTATTAAGTAAGGAGCTCAAAATTTAGCCAAAGAGCAGCACTGGCTACATTTTCCAGTTGAATTGTACATTTAAACCCTGAAATGACTTTCTAATATGGCACATTATGTAATGCCCAGCTTCTTTCTTTTAATTAAATTGGGATTTCCAAGTGCTGAGTTTTACCTCATGTTCTCCATTCCATTTTGTTGGAAGGACCAGAAGAGGGAACAATGGGGTGGTTAAACCTGGCTCAAAGCCAGCAAACCAAATGAGGCAGACAGAGTGCCACAAAGATTTTTTTTTTTTGGTGGTATAAATACATGTATTTAAGAGCAGGGTAGGAATTTTGACATTGTTTAGAGGAGCTGGCTGTGCACATTGTCCAGAGCAGGTTAACCTCTTCTCCAAGAAGTTCATAATGTGAAAATGAGGAATCGTGGGATGCAGACAAAATATAGATATTTGTCATGCAGACATCCAGATCTGAACTGTTTCCCTTCAGTAAGTGGAAAGAAAAAAAGCCCTTTCAGAGGGTCATTGCACCAGAGTATCTCAATCATAGCCCAAATAACCATTTTTCTCTCCAGTGGTTATTCCAAGGGTCTGCACTATGACTAACTCAGCTGCAGACAGCTAAAGCCCAGTGAAATTATGGTTACTTGGCAGAAACGATTTTTCTATTCCAATTGTTTTCCCAAATGAACAATTCTCTCATTCTCCAAACTAGCCCAAAATATAGATGTGACTACAGATTTACAGGAACTCAACAGGCAACAGCATCTTGTAAGCCCACTGAATAAGTAATATCAAAGTGGCAGCAGGAGAATTCAGCCTGGGAGCACATTTGGATTTAAATCAGGTCTGTAGAACGTCAGGCTGTTTTGGAGAAAATTTAGAAATGACCATTTGGTGAACTCCCACAGCTCACTCTGGAAATGCCTCAGGATGCAGCCTGGAAAGGCTTAAGCCATATCTGCACTGAGGAATGAATTCACTGCAGGGAGATTTCCCTGCTCCCAGCCCAAATGGGAACTGCAGCTCATGTCCATCCTGCTTAAGTTTAACCATCTCTAAATCACCGTGCTGCATCCACCTGACAGCAGCTCAGCCCCAGCTTCTCTGGGCTCTGCAGAGTGCATCTGTGGCCCTGGGAGATAATTACCATTTTAAAAAGCATTCAGATAATTGTCCAACTAAAAGTGTCTGATATAATGTGAAGGCCGTGTCAGAGCCCACAAGGGAAATGTTTTTCTAGCATGAATCTAAGGAAATTAAATGCATGTCCAGAAGTCAGATGGGGGTGTGTGATCATTGTAATGACCACAGTGGTACCTGTGGTTTAGCAGAAATGATCTTTTCCATCAACTTTTCACTGGGAAGTTGTGCTAAGGTGAAATAACAGGAGCAAGAAGGTCCCCTGCAATGGGAACAGCTGCAGTGGGTTCCTTTGGCTTTTCATAGCAAAAGCCACGTAGAAATGTGTCTCTTTAGTGCAGGTGGAAAGACAGCAACCTGTCGCCACATTTCTCTTCACAGAGAAAAGCAAGGCACAATTCTTCCCGAGAATATTTCTGGGCTTCACATTCTCTGAACCTCAGAGAATGATCAAAACAATTCTTATCTCATTTGCTGTGCCTGTGTTTGTGCCAAAGTGGAATGCAACATGGAGATTGTTTACCCACAGTGATGGTGTTTGGTTCCTTGGCCTGTCAGGGCCAGGTGTGTAACCCCACATTTCTCTTCACAGAGAAAAGCAAGGCACAATTCTCCCCAAGAATATTCTTATCTCATTTGCTGTGCCTGTGTTTGTGCCAAAGTAGAATGCAATATGGAGATTGCTCACCCACAGGGATGGTGTTTTGTTCCTTGGCCTGTCAGGGCCAGGTGTGTGTGTGTGAGTCAGGACTGTCAGTGACAGTCACGAGATTCTGTGCAGTGTGAGCAGAGTTGAGTGCTTGGCAGGTTCAGTTTAGAGGTAATGTAATATAATATAGAATAATATAGTAAATTAAAGTAATTAATTAGCCTTCTGATAAGATGGAGTCACATGGATCATTCTCTCCCCTCCGTCGGGGCAAAAATATCCACTATAGTAACCTCCTTAGCAAAGCTGATAATTCTTATTTACAACAAATATTTTTAAGGATTCTATTTATGGATTTATGGATCAAGGCCCTGGCTCAGGGTGCCCAGAGCATCTGTGGCTGTCCCTGGTTCCTGGAAGTGTCCAAGGCCAGGCTGGATGGGACTTGGATCGTCCTGGGACAGTGGAAGGTGTCCCTACCCATGACAGGAGGTTGAAATTTGATGGTTTTAAAGGTCCCTTCCAACCCAAACCATTCTGTGATTCTCTGTTCATAATTTGCATTGCTGATGAAGCAGTTCCATGTGCATTAATCACCTGGAGTCATTGGCAAGAACTCCTCCTCTCTGTTTTTCAGGGAAAGACACTGCCTGACATCTCCCTCTAACTCCATTCAAAGAAATAATTGACTGGAAAAGTAAAACCCTAGAATAAAAAACCAAAATACCTAAACCACCTGTCTTTAATGATCAGTGACAGGACATGAGGGAATGGCTTGAAGCAGTTCCAGGAGAGGTTTAGGGTGGAAATCAAGGAAAGGTTCTTCCCCAGAGCGTGGTTGGGCATGGCTGCCAGAGCTCCAGGAGGGTTTGAACAGCACTCCCAGGGATGCCCAGGGTGGGATTGCTGGGGTGTCTGTGAAGGTCGAGGAGTTAGACTCAATGATCCTGGTGGGTCCCTTCCAACTCAGGATATTCTGTGACTCTTTGATTCCAGGAGTTGCACAAACGTTGAGATTTGGGCAGTGGAATAATTTTGCAGAAAGATCTTTTGTAAAAACATGTCTTCATCTAGTTACTGAACTGCCCCTTCTGTTTGGCCGCGACACAGGATGCTAAAATACAAAAGATAGAAGCACCATTGCTTGTCAGGGTTGGACACAGCAGGTTTTATTTTTGGCTTTCTGTGAGGCTACAAAGTGCTGCTGCCTCACATGGTTCAATGGCTTCAAACAAACAACCACCAGTTCATCTCAAACAGCGACTGGATGTTGAGCAATGTTTGCAAACAGTGAATGCTAAAGGGCACAGCCATGGATGAACTTTAGAATTCAGCTTGATGTTTGTCATTTATTTTGTATTTGCTTTGGAGGAGGGAATTCAACCAAATGCTAATGATGATTGAAGCTCAGGAATGACAAGTTAAACTCACTGATATGTTGTACCAGAGACCAAATATAAAACATCATTGCGTGCAAACACTCAGAAATTCCTCTTTTCAGGGCATTTATTTGTGGTTTCTGTAGGTGTTTACCAATCCCATGGTTATGGCTTAACAGGCACAGCCTGGAAGTTAGGAATGGGAATCTTTTGGAAATTGTGACAGCTGATTGAATAGTAGGATGTATTTCATTGAGTGTTCATGGGGTTATCGTGGGCTGAAACCAGTAGTCATATTTTCCCTTTTTGCAAGAGTCGTAAAAATACCAACTTGCACAATAGTTTTAACTCAGAGAATAAATAAAATAAACCAATGGAGCTAAAGATGGGGCTGACCCCAAAACTCCACTTACTCAAGAGGCACTACAGCACTAAATCAGATTTATATGACATTAATCCAGGCAGTTCTTCCCACATGTGCATTGTGCCCTTTTGAGTATTAACCAGTTATGAAAATCCTAATTTGGCCGTGCTCCAGGGATGGTGCTGGCCTGAAGAACGTGGAAGGTTTAATAAGCGAGCCAGCCCTTCACACGGCTGCTCCTCCCAGCAGTGGTGGTTCTCTGGTGCCTGGAGCAGGTCGGGTCCTACCACCTGGTCCCAGCACTGCCTGGGATGCCGAGGGTGGCATTTACCAGTAGATGTCACTGGTGGAGCACTGGGAGGTGGGACACCTACCCCAGCCTGTCCAAAGCACGAGCTATGGACCTGGTGATCTTCTGGTTGTTCAAGGAGCACACACAAACCCACAGGGAAAAACACCTGGAGCTTCGGGATTTCTATTTTTGCTGGTTTTATTTATTGCCTTGCCAGCAAAACTTGGGAGAGAGAGTTTCAGACTGTCCAGCAAATGAGGCAGCAATTTCCTCCTCTGAAACATTTTTTGTGGCTATTCTGGGGAAGAAAGGGATTGCAGGAGAGCAGGTTCAGCTTTCTCTGCTCGGTTTACGTTCTGCTTTTCTTGCTGTGAAAGCAAAGTTTACGCTCAGCAAATGTGTTCTGGGTGAGTGGTGCCCAGTGCAGGTTCCTCTCCACGTCCACCTCAATGCCAAAGGAGTCTGTCCAGCAGAAAGTGGCGTGTGCTGAAAGATTCATCCACCTGCAGTCTAAAGTGAAAGGTCCCAGCAAGAGCCCAGCCTCAGGAGCCCAGAGCACAGGATGGGAGTGCGTGTGACCTTTAGCTGAAGCTTTCACTGAGGCGTTACTGAAACAGGGCAAGATGAGACTTTACCCTCAATTAACCAATCTGGATCCAAAGAGGCAGCACTGCCTCCAAACTCTGGACTCCAGGCTCAAAGGTTTTCTATTTTGGTCCTCAAGGGCTGTGCAAACCCAGAAGCCAAAGGTTTGCCTCCACCTCATGACTTATTTTAAAAAGAAAGAAAAAAAAGTATTATGTAACAACCAGCAGCAAATAAAAGAGTACCAAAAAAAAAAAAAAAAAAAAAAAAGAGAGAAGCAACAACAGCATGGGATTGATCTGCCTTAATATAAATATGGATTGTCTCCTAGGCTGCCTTTCAGGTAGAGGAAATCTAATCAGGATGTTCAAAGGCATACAGGTCCTAAAATAGGTGTCTAAAATAGACCAAGTGAACTAGGCTGTGGAAGGTTGGGGGGTTTATTCAATCCATTTTTGAGCTCTCCATCCTGGACAGAGAGATCTGCACAGGAAGTGTGTAAACTCAGAGGTTTCCCTTCAAGACAAAAAGCTGGGCCTGAAAATTAAGTGCATGTAAAAAATGTAATTTCCCCCATAAATGAACCCCAAAATGCCTTATACAACCCCAAAATTCTGATACAATCTCTTAATACCTGTGGCTAAGGTGAGCATGATCTGTTCCCTACACAGTACTAATTCTAGGGCTTCAATCCAAAGCTAAGATCTTCACAAATCCTCCCAGGAAACAGTTTAATTTCATTTATTATTATTTAATATTCAGACTGGGTATTCCTTGTCACTGTGGCAGCAGATATGTAGGTCAGCAGTTTTACTTCAGTTTCCATTTGCATTCACTTCTGTTTAACTTCTGAGTCTGTGTGTGGCAGGGAAAAGCTATGGAGAGTGGATTAAAAAGATTTCACTGGGCCTGAGCACCTCATGCCAAGCACTGTTTACCAGACTTTCTCTTGTATTTAATAAGAAATTCAGTCTAAGTCATTTGTTTCCTTAAAACTTTGCAAGTTATTCCTCTATAACTAAAAGACGCCATCTGATTCATCAAGGCTGTTCCATAGATCAAAATAATTGCTTGGAGGTGGAAGGAAGAAACACACTGACTCATCAAGACAGAGGTTTAAGTGAACTAGGAGCCAGGATTTTTTCTTTCATTTATACTAATAAAGTACTTTTTAAAGTGTCTTGCACGTAGCAGGACGCAAAAACAATTATGAAATGGATCTGATGTCTGCATCATTAGGAACACTCACAAAAAGAACATTGCTTCAAAAACAACAATCCAAGCTCATTTTTCTTCCATCTCTGGCAGGATATAACCTGTTACTAAAAACTCCTCCATAAGGTATTCCCATGATGTTGGCAATAAATGTTGAGACGTTTATAACACAGGAGGACTTGGAGCTTCAAAAGTACTGGAAGTAAAAGAATTGCAAAACCTGCTAAATGCCATTAATTACAATTAATGGAAAGAATTAATGACACTTCCCAAACTGGTCTGAAAAATTCTGAGGGGAGATCCTGCATGGAATCCTGGGATTATTAAATTGGAGGTGTTTTGACACTGCTTCCACTTTAGATCCCTGGAGACAATAAGGAAATTTCACACACTATTGAACCAGGAGGCACCAACCCACTGGAGAGAGCAAAATCCAGCACTCACTCACTTAAAGACACCATTGAACAACCCAACATGGTTTGTTTGGAATCACAGAAACATCAAATTAATGGAAAGAATTAACAACACTTCCCAAGCTGGTCTGAAAAATTCTGAGGGGAGATCCTGCATGGAATCCTGGGATTATTAATTTGGAGGTGCTTTGCCACTGCTTCCACTTTAGATCCCTGGAGACAACAAGGAAATTTCACTTCCTGTGCAGATTGAACCAGGAGGCACCAACCCACTGGAGAGAGCAAAATCCAGCACTCACTCACTTAAAGACACCATTGAACAACCCAGCGTGGTTTGTTTGGAATCACAGAAACATCAAATTAATGGAAAGAATTAACGACACTTCCCAAGCTGGTCTGAAAAATTCTGAGGGGAGATCCTGCATGGAATCCTGGGATTATTAAATTGGAGGTGCTTTGCCACTGCTTCCACTTTAGATCCCTGGATAATAAGGAAGTTTCACAAACTATTGAACCAGGAGGCACCAGCCCACTGGAGAGAGCAAAATCCAGCACTCACTCAAAGACACCAGTGGACAGCCCAAAGTGGTTGGTTTGGAATCACAGAAACATCAAATTATAGAATGGTTTGGGTTGGGAGGGAGATTAAAAGGTCACCTAGTCCAACTCCCCTGCCATAAGCAGGAACATCTTCAGTTAGATCAAGTTTCTCAGAGCTTTGTCCAACCTGACCCTCAATGTTTCCAGGGATGGAGCATCCACCACCTCTCTGGACAACATCTCAGTGTTTCACCACCCGAAGTAAAAAAAATTCTCCCTTTTGCCTTGTCTAAATTGACTCTTCTGCAGTTTAAAACCAATATTTCTTGTCCAATCACTCCATGCCCTTGTCCAAGGTCCCTCTCCAGCTCTCCTGGAGCCCCTTTAGGTCCTGGAAGGGGCTCTGAGGTCTCCCCAGAGCCTTTCCTTCTCCAGATGAATATTCCCAGTCTTTCCTCATAGTGTTCCATCCCTCCCACCCCTTTCTCCATGTCTCCATTCCTGATGGATCCTACCTGCTTTAGGGAGGACAAGGACTTAGACAAGGGTGGGCAAAGGTGTTCTGCATGAATTTGAGCAACCCCAAATTTGAATGCAGTGAGAGGAGGAGCAGGAAGTTCAGATTCTTCCTCTGACTCTGCACCCAAGGTCTGCAGCTCACAAATCCTCTGCACAATGCTTCCAATTAGGTCCTTGGATGCCACAACCCCATAATTTCTAACATTTGAATCCGGCTCTGCAGCTTAATCTTCAGAAAAATCCCTTAAATAAAATATACAGTGGAAATCATTTGCTTTCTTATTACAGCTACAAACAGACTAATGGGCAAATAAATGAGTGCAATCAAACCAAATGTTCTCTTGTTTTTTTTTCATGGGAGGCAAAAACCATCTGCAAACAAAATCAGGCATGTTTTGTGAGTTTGAGATACACAAGTGTTTTGGAAGGATAAACAAAGTAATGAAACCTGGCTGGTGTGAAATTCATTTTCATTCAGAAGAGGAAAAAGAACCATTTATATGGGAGCTCAATAAAACAGGCAGCAACTCAGGGAGAAGCGTGTTGAGAACTGGAGGTGCCACCGTGTGCTGAGGATCAAGAGTATTTTCCACCCAAAAATGCTGTCTTATTTGCTTCTCTGTGCTCCTTGGGTGGTGAATCCAAGCTGACAGGAGATGGGAAGAACTGAATTATTAGTGTTTTCTTTCATAAATATTCTATTTTTGTCATATTTCACATGGAAATTGTACAGCGCTTTATAATTTAAAATATTTAACTTAACATGTAAGTTAAGAGCTATGGAAGAGAGCAGGTCAGGGAACAAAAAAAGGCAAAAATATCTTTATTTCTTTAATTTTTGCCTTTCGTTTCCTAGCTAACAAGGGAACCTGCCTGAATTAGGATGTTCCAGTGGTACCACACCTCAATCTGAGCCTTAAAAGTCATCAGCAGAAATATTTAGGGATGTTCAGCACTGGGATCTTCAGGCACTGACAGTGTGAGCTGGCAGCTCAGCACAAGTGTCAGGAATGTCAATAATTCCTGAAGAGGGAGTTTGGAACCTAACAAAACATTACTGAGTTTCTAGCAGCTTTTCCCATTAGAGATCTGATGTGTAGTAAAGAAAACTCCTGGAGTTATTTTGGAGCAGTCCCTGCAAGCAAACATTTAGTTCATAGCAAAAGAGAGTGCAAGGAATCTCTCTTCACTTTTAGAAGAAATAAATTACACAGTCCAAAGTCCTCCAAGTGACAATTAAATGAAACACATCAGTCAATCCAAACCTGAGAGAATTCTCAGAAGAAAAAAGTATATTTGTCTTGCTGAGCTCAAAAATCTCACACACAGAGGAGCTCAGCCCCTGTATATGACCTGAATTCTGAGTTTTCCTGTTTATATTATCCCTTGGAGATAAAGACACCAAAAAACATCTTCAAGAAAAATTCAACAGGCTCAGCTTGGAGACCTGAAGCCAAACTCTGTCCTCAGGGTTGTGAGTCTCAGTGGGGAGGGGTGAGAATGGCAAAGTTTAGTGATTGACTTAGTGGGTCAAAGGTTGGACTGGATGATCTTGGAGGTCTTTCCAACCTTAATTTTTCTATGATTCTATGATATTAAGTGTTCACCACCTTCTGGAATCTACCTGGATCTTCATTCACAGATGGCTTCATCCCTCCAAAATCAGCAGCTGCACCATCTGTAGTGCTTTGTTAAAGGAACCCAAATTCAGTGATATTTTCATTAGGAAGGTCTTTATGCAGTAAAAACAGAACAGAAAAGCAAGGAGTGCTTTCCAGTCTGCTGCCTCAAGTGGAGCATCATCCCTGCGTGGATCCAAGGCCTCCATGCACAGGTGCTTATGGGAGGAAATCACTTAATAAATCACACAGACTATAGTTTCTTCATGGTGGAAAAAGCCCCTTCTTTATTCACATAACTGATTTTTATACAGTGTTACAGACCTTGTGTGTGACTCCAATTGTTCAGTAGTTTTCTTGCCAATTACTTTTATTAGTTATTAACAAGTTGTTATTCTGTATTAATTGGTCATTCAGACTCTCACTGTGTATGTGCAGGAAAAGTTGTTTGTGAAAGATGGTTTTCATTTTTCTATCTAATGGTGCAAGAACAGCTTATGCAGGTGCAATTTGGTTTTCACCCAGGAATAGATTGTTATGTTAATGAACTGCTCACACCAGGATTGCTTTCACATGGGAACTTGCAAAATGCCAGCTTTGACAAGGCCAGCCATTGACTCCAGAAGAGCAGGCTTGATTTTATGAAGCCTTTATGGTTTTTCTTCCTTACTGCAACAGGTTCTGACCTGGAGTGAAAGGGTGGAGGCCCAGGGAGCTGTTCCAGGTTTTGGAGTTTAACATTGCAGAGAAACTCATTGCACACCTGGAGGTGCAGGGCTGCCTCGGTGCTGCTTGGTGACAGCGTGTTTGCTTCATTTGTCACTGACTACAGACCTGTGACTGCTTAGTGACTGCATTAAATTGCTCCTGATTGATTAAACCCTGCAGATTTATACGGCCGGGAGCTGGGGCAGGCATTCTGCATCACAGAAGGACAACAAGATTTAAGGGCAGTGGCATTAGTGGTGTCATTCCACACGTGTCACATGTGCAATCGTGACAAGAGGAATGAACCAAATGCTGTCAGACATAGCCAACATCAAGCAAAATAGTCTACAAATAAAACCATCACAGGCCTTCAAGTCTGATCCCTGCCTCTCTGTGTTGGGAATAAATAAAGGACTCAAATCTTGTTAGCATTAAGTAGATTTTCATTCAAAGTCTAAAGGATGGCTCTTGCAGGGAGATGTATCACAGCCAATGGTCCCATCTCATCCTTCTTCAAGGAAAAGCTATGCCAATTTAAAGGAAAATCAAATCAGCTGTGCTAAAAATGTTTGGCTAGTTTTATCTTATATTTTTTATTCATTCTTAACCCTATTCTCCTTTCTCATCTCAGCATTTTAATTCTTCACGGGGGAGAACAAGGACAAAGCACTTTCCAGGCAATACCAAGTATTTACCTCACTGAGAAATCAACCTTAGATTTTAAAAAATGTCACTCTGTGCTGCAATTTATTCCAGAGTGAGATTTCATCCTCATGTCTGATCCCTGTAATCAGTAGCAAAGCCTAAAGCAGGAAACTTCTGACATTAATGTAATTTTTCTCTCATACTTTTCACTCATACTTTTTAAATACCTAATCTTGAAAATTCTCTGTCACCATAACTACATCTATATGAGGATGTTGGACTGTCTCAAGAATGTTTCAAGGTTCTGAGTCCAGCTACTGCAGAATCACCCATGTGTCACACTGGGGTCTCTCAGGCACCAAAATAATGCAACTCCCTGTGAAAAACTGAGAGCGTTACTTGTGTCTTCAATTCATTCATGTTCTGCAAATCCCTTTCAGGACTGAGCAACCAGAACTGTCAAATACATCCAGATGGGACCAATCTGTGCTCAAAGCTGTGTCTCCTGCACAGAGGAAAGAACAGAGTCACAGTTGCTCACAAAACAGGGGTGAGCAACAAGGAGACAGATAAGGTAACACAGAGCAATCACATCATGAAGAGAGACCACCCTTCCTTTGCAGACTTGCTTTCTTTGAACCCAGTTTTTCTCCAGCCCTCCTTCAGGGTGCTGTATCAGGAGGTTTGTGAATCTCTACTCAACAGAAACCGTTTTCTGGTTGGAGGAAATCTGGTGTTGTGGGAAAAGATCATTAGTGCAAGGAGATCATCCTGCCCTCAACCCAGGACTCATAGAAATATTACCACACATTCCCCAGGCTTCCCAAATTCAGGTTTCTAAGTTGATTGAGGTATTTTCAAGGAACTATATCCAGGTTACACACACAATATTGCTGCTGGCACTGAAAGGCAGTTTCTACATGGGTTGTGATCAGTTAGTTTTGTTCCAAACGCCACTGGAAGGCAATAAAGCAACACACATCTCCCTCAGCTGTGTTTGCCCACATCCCAACATTTACTGAGCTTGCCTAGGTCCAACTGATCAGCAGCAATGCAGAGAAATGGAGCTGGACAGAAGAGCACTTCAAGCTGGTTTTTATCCTGCTGTTCAGGATAACGTTTGTAGGCAGAGTGGGTTCTTACGGAAAGTGTTGCCATGTGGGTAGGACAAGGGGGAATGGTTTAAAATGACAGAGGACAGTGCTAGATGGGATTTTGGGAAGAAATTCTTCCCTGTGAGGGTGCTGAGGCTCTGGGTGCCCAGAGAAGCTGTGGTTGCCCCTGAATTCCTGGAAGCGTCCAAGGCCAGGTTGGACACAGCTTGGGTCACCCTGGGATAGTGGAAGATGTCCCTGCCATGGCAGGGGATGGAAAAGGATGATTTTTAAAATCCTCTTCAACCCAAACCATTCCATAGTTCCAACTCCTCTCATCCTGACCAAAGCCACCAGTGAAGTACAAGTGAATGGCATAGCCAAGCTATGCTAAAGAACTTCAGCTGTAGTCTCAGCCATAAATGAGAACCAGCAGGAAGCAAACTCTTCACAAATGTTTGGGGAAGACTCCAAGCAGCCTTCTATAGCTTAATTTTGTACTCACTAGATTTTAGTCAGAGAAAGAGAAAAGGAAATTCTGAAAAGGCAGCGCAGTCTACAGCACTTAGAAAGTGGAAAACAAGACAGAAATATACCGAGGGGCAACTGGGACAAGTGAAAATGTTTTCTGTACATCCCCATGTGTTCAGCTAGAAAACCAGGCCACATTCGGACTGGCAGAGCCCTGTGAGCATTTCATTCCTCAAAATTTCAAGGGGAAACTGTTGGGATTTTTTTATCACACAGAAAACAGGCTGAGGCTTTAGGGACACGTTCTGCAGGACACTGATTACTGGATTTGGAGGATACATCCTTTGGGTCAGTGGGATTAGTTCCAGCAGTCCTTCTTGACCTGGTGCTGTGTCTCTTCCTTGTAGGCTCTGCATTTGCTGGTGCCAGGACATGTTCTGCACACAAGAAGTCTGAAAGTCTCCTTTCCTTTGCTTTAAAAATAATACTTTCATAAAGACTGAGCTGTAACCCATTGAACTTAGTTCCTTTGCATCCTCTGAGTTTTAGCTGGATGGGTTATACTGAAAGTGGGTGAAGGTTGTTAGATTCTTTTTCTGTTCATTGTCTGAGTGTGCTTAGAGCTCAGGAAAGACAGCTTTAACCTTCACTTTTGCTGTGACACTGCAGTGTGAAAGGAAGGAACATGATTTATGACGTGCTCACAATGTTCATACCACAACGCAAATGCCAAGGTGCCACTGTGAAACATTTCCTTTTAGAAGTTCAAAATGCTAAGAAATAAAATTCAGCACGATGACCCACAGGTTGCATCAGCAAATTAAAATTTGAGAGTGATGTGAATGGGGTTTTATGTTCTAGCACACCTGAATGAATGGGCTCTGCATGGAAAGTTTTAAATTGAAATATGTGATTTGATCCATCGTTTTCCTCTTCATTAGGAAAATGAACCCAGCTGACAGAAAGCTGTGACACACAGGCAGTGCTTCCTTACAAAAGGAGAGCAGCAACTCCCATGCATTTAAAGGCTGAGGATGGAAAATGGATTTCAATGCACTCCTCTCAAACTCTCGTGGTCAAGGACTGCCCCAGCTGTGAGTAACCACTACAAAACGTTTACAATCTTCCAACAAGAGTGAACTTTACTGGTTTTCTACATTTGTCTGCCATTCAGTCAAGGTCAAGGTAATCTTAGGTATCAGGAAGTGATCAGGAAGTTCAGGGACAGCACATTGATTAAAGTACCAAAGTTACAGTAAAAGTGTAAACTCCTTTCAGGATGGAGCTTGAACAACTTAGGAGAGTGCTAGTGCTGATGACAGGAGGCTGAATCATCCTCTGAGCAGGTCTCCACCATTTCCTTCTCTTCTCTGCATTCTCTCTACACAGAAAAACATTTCTTTTTCCTGCAGAAGGAGTGGTGAGTGCACAGGCTGCTGGATGGACCCCAGTGGGCTCAGTCAAGCCCAGAGCACCACTAGCCCTGTTCCCATCAACTTGATCAGTTCCTTTTACATTTCCATTTCTCTCCTGCAGCACACCTGGGGACATTGCACATTTCCTGGGATGTTTTGTTTTCTGAAAGTTTGAATATCCCTCTATTTCAGGGAGTAAAGGAGTCTGAGCCTTTACTCAGTCCCACCACTCATACATAAAAAGAGTCTTTCCATCACCTTTGCCAAGGCATTCCCCTTGTGGGCACAGCTCCCACATTTCTCTTTTGTTCTCCACTCAGTGAAACTCCCATGAGAGTTTTGTGCCATTACAATGACCTCACACCTTTTATTGAGATGTGATTAAAAAAATGACAAATAAATATCTATTTGAGCACATCTAATTGTTCAGAGCAGGATGCAAAGTAGGGGGGAAATGTTGTGGATGACATGAAGTCCATTGAACTGTGGCTCGTGTTCACTGCTTTATCTAAGCAGAATTTTGAATAATTTAATCAACTTATTAAATTTGTTTTATTGGCTGTTCTCCTTTTAACCATAAGTGCAGACATCACAGGGGATTGTGTAAATGTTGTTCAACATTTTATAAAAAGTGATTGATACTAGGGCTAAAGTAGCACTTTCTGGAACTGGCTGAAATGATAAACAGTGGCTGTCACTTTCTGACTATTTTTAGGACAGAGGAAATATTGCATGACATCATACTAGTGACCAAGACTTGCCTTTCTGCCAGGATTTCCTGTAGAATTGAATTTTTTCCCCATATTCCAAGCCATTCTACACACACACAAACACATCTTGGGTCAGTAAATACCTGCCTTTATTTTATAGGTTACATTGCCAGAGGTCAGTGCTAGCCAGGTGGGAATGAAATATAAAAATAGGAGAGAATAGAATAGAAATATTTGGCTTTGAATTTACCTGCAATGATCATCTACTCCAACTCTCTGATCAATCCAAGCCTGACCAAAAGTTAAAGCATGCTAATGAAAGCATTGTCTAAACCTCTGAAAGATTTACCTTGACACTAAAAGATTAAATAAGTTTTTTTCTTTAATTTTTGCTTGCATAAGTTTTTAATTCATTTTAAACTTTGAATCTTTGTGGTTATTAAATGAAAAGTAAATATCTTTCTGAATCTGACCCACGGCTGAGTTTGGGATAGATGAGTTTAAACTGTGGAAATATTTTTATTAATTGTAGAAGTTAATCAGGACAGATATCTCAGGGTGCTGCTTCCCCTGATGTTTTAAAAGATGAATTTACAAGGCTTTCAGCAAGTAATGAAATTACAGGAAACAGACACCTGCATGCTATTTGGAGGTGGTTCAGAAGGCTGTGCCTGAATGCAGCTTCTCCCACCCCATACTAATTACCCTTCAACCCATTAAATGCAGAAACAGAATTGTAACTAGATGAGAAGGCAGATTTTTACTGGAATAAGAGATTTGTGTTGAATGTTAACGAGCTGGGTCTTATGTTTGCAAGATTTTCATTTGAAGCTAAGTTATTGTAATTCATTGAATCTCAACCATGTATCAGAAAGACTTTGTAGATCGTATTTTCTAAAGCATTTGGGAAACCAGTGGTGAAAGGATACATTTCCCAAAGAAATTAATGACCTTCTCTTTTAAAATTATTTAAGTTATTGTCATTGATGCAGATCCCTTTGCAGAACTTGGTTATCAACACAGTGGCAACCTTGGGTGGAAAATCCAGCTCCATTTCCTGATTTCCAGGAATCCTCTTCACCAGTGTCAGATGGAAAAAAGTCCTGCCTGGAAGCCATCTCCTGTCGAGGAATGAATCTCTGTTTGAAATTTCCTGGGAGGGAAATTTGAATCAGAGAATAATTTGGGCTCAAAGGAACCTCTGGACATAATTTGGTGCAACCCCCAGGAGTTGAATGGGTCAAGTGTTTTGTGAAAGGAAGAGAGCAGCAGCTCTGACCTCCCAGTTCCCTGAGCTTGAACTGGTTTTATAAAAACTGCATTTTATACTGGGTTTTTTTGGGTTTTTTTTTTTTTGCTGTCACTCAAGTTACATCCAAGGTTGTCAGTCTAATTAAATCCTGTCTAGGTCAATGCCTCTGAACCCAGGGGTCTATCTGCACACAATATTTGCATCTGGGTGTTTTCCTTTTTTCCCTAATTTCTACATTTTCCACTGCATTTAATTTTCCATTGCATTTTCTGTCACACTCAGTTTTTATGATGATGTGCTCAGCAATAAAAGCTTGTTGGTGATTATGGTACCCAGCAACTCAAGTGACTGTTGTAGTGGCCCTGCTGTCCAGGAAGAGGCTGGAATCTCCCAGAGACGGGAATTACTAAAAAAATTTCTCTTTCATTACTTGTGTGTGCAGCTTTTGCTTTCCCTAATCAATGATCGTTATCTTGATCCACAATTTTGCTCACCTCCTGTTTTTTCTTATCATCCTGCAGGTTTAGAAACCTAAATTTACAGTTCTTAACTGACAGGGTCAAATCCATGTCACAGAAGGACAGGATTCAGCTGTCTGGGGATACCTGAGGCTCTTGAACCAGGCTCCCAAATATGAAGTGGAGCCCACAGAAGACCAGTGCTCTGATGGAACCTCAACATGGCGTTAGATGATGGGTTGGGCAACAAAATCCCATCCTAGGATTTTATAATTCCGTTTTAAAATGCAGTTCAGGCCCATCCTTGTGGAGGTACCAGTCTTGCTGAGAGTTTTTACAGGGAAAACAAACTCTACAACAGCTGGGCTGTACAGGAGTAGGAAATAAAAACAGAATGAAATATGTGGAATGTGAAATGTGAAATGTGAAATAAAACATGTGACAGGATGGGGAGAATGGGAGTTGATATGAAATCTACCCTGCAGTGAGAAAAAACAAGTCTGTTCATCATCCCTACCTCTTCTTCCTCCACCTAAAGTGGGGAGTTCTTGATATAGAGGGGAAACATGAGAGATAGAGCAATCAGCACTGCTGAACACGTAAGAATGTTTGGTTGGTGTTTCTTTAAGAATCACCATGTAAAATTTCCTGGTTTTCATTATAAAGAAGCCTGCAGAACAATCTCTTGGTCATAAATATATACAAATATCTAGCACTAAGCAGTGAATCACCTAATGCCTGTAGCTCCTTCCACATGTGGGAGTTTAGTCACGTAATACAACTGTCTGTTGTCTTAGCAATGTTTTGTACCTGAATTTCTGTTTGGTTTTCCAGTTGTCTCTTTTATTTCTGCTCAGCCTGAAGTTCCACGCCAGGCTATTTAAAAAGGAAAATCATTTTATTGCAACTCTTAGTGACGCCAGAGCTGTTTGGGGATTATATGCATTAAGAGCAGGGATTGAGCTCAGAATAAATGTTTGCTTCCTGCTATGGAAAGAAAAAACAATAAAAGCCTGTGTCTTGTGTCTATATAAGTATTTATTTTTCCAGCTCTTACAATTCTCTACAATGGAAGTTTTCTAAAAACATCTTCGTGTTCTTCCTCCTGAGTACCGTCTGCATTCCAGATCCAGGAGCTCCTCTAATGCAATTCCTGCAGTTTATGCCTGGGATGAAGGGGGGTTCTTATCGTGGAAAGGTTGTGGCATTCTCATCCTCACAGTGGAAAGGTTGTGGCATTCAGAGCTCCAGCCTCTGGCGGCTCCAGCTGTTTGCCAAGCACGGCGCTGGCGCGTCAGGAGCGTCACCACTGGGGAGGCAGAGAGGTTCTCAAAAGAGCCACCAGGCACCAGGTGACGTCAAGGAAAACATCCCTCCTTCAGAAGCACCCATGGAACAGCACTAAGGGCACTCCTCAGCAGCCAGCACCTGTGGTGGTGTTCACAGGGGTGCCAGGATGAGGGAAGAGATGAGAATCTTGACTCCATGTTTCAGAAGGCTGATTTATTATTTTATGATCTATATTATATTAAAAGAAAATGATATATTAAAACTATACTAAGAGAATAGAAGAAAGGATTTCATCAGAAGGAATAGAAAGGAATGAGAACAAAACTCACGATTCTCAGAGTCCAAGCCAGCTGACTGTGATTGGCCATTAATTAGAAACAACCAACATGGACCAATTAAAGATGCACCTGTTGCATTCCACAGCAGCAGATAATTATTGTTTTCTTTTCCTCTGAGGCTTCTCACCTTCTCAGGAGAAAAATCCTAGCAAAGGGATTTTTCAGAAAATATCATGGTGACAAGCACCCAGCTGAGCCTGGTGGAGATGTGTTTGTGAGGCAGGAAGGGAAGGGAAAATGAAATAGTGAATGAACAGCAGAGATAAACTGGTGCTGTTCAAACTCTAGTACATGCTGCAGGTTGTACAGCAGAAAATGACACTGTTAGGAAATGAAAACTCATACCAGCAACATATAACTGGCCTTTCAGCAGCTTAAAAGGGGTTAGTATTGAATAAAGCAGTAAACTTTCATCCTGAGTGGATTTTTATGAGTGCTGCTGTTGTAGTGGCTGCTACATCTACTTGTTTATGAAAAAACCTGTGCAAATTGTTAAAAAAAATACAGATTGTGCCCATAAGTTTGCTGGTGGGCAAACACAAAAAGAAGCCATGTTCTGGCTCACCCTATAGCACAAATAATAAACTTAAGTCTGAGTCAAAGGTCCCAATTCATGGTCCCAATTCATTCCTTCCACTCTCTTTAGAGAATGTGGGCCAAGCCATGGGTCCTCTGCTCTGCTGTTCAATGTCACCCTTTAGCATCAGGTTTGGGATTGGCTTTTAGAGGCAGTGATCTGAGGCAGGCAACATCTTTGTAAAGCCAGAGGGGTTTTAGAGAGACAACAACAAATTATAAATAGATTTATAAAATACATGCGTACATACATTCATGTATGTACAAGTATTTATATTTATTTTATTTATATTTGTGGGTATATTTATATATTTATTTTATTTTTATTTATACATACATGTACGCCAAAGCTAGGGTGGTAAATTTCAGCATCTCTTTAGCAGCCTGTAAATTCTCTCTTCCTTCCCCACTTCCTCCAGGATACTGGGACAAAATGGGATGAAAGATGCAGTGAGAGCACCAGGCACTTCTATGTGTTTGCACCTGGAAAGGTGAAAGGCCACTTTATTGTCAGAGATTTTTGAAAGTACGATGATTTAGGGAATATATTGCAAGCTGTAAATCCCCATTCTGAGCACACCCACAGTGAAAAATGACACTCTGTGCATGGAACTTGGGGTTCCTGAGTCTTAATAAATAGTTGGGGTGTTTTGGCTGTATCTGAAGATTTGTTGGTTGCAATAGTTTGGGTTTGATGGTGATTTTTGTTTTATTTTTTATTTCTTCTGTTTCTTTATTTTCCCACCTGCAAACTCTTAATGTAAAGTGTGTCTTGTTGTTTTCCCATAACACTGGGCTATGTTTGTTGCCTTTTATTATGCAGAGCAAGAAGGGTCCAGCTAAAAAGGTGAACAGCTGAATTTAATGCCAACTGAGTCAATAAGGAGAAGATTTTGAGATTTATGGAAAAAAGGGGTCAAAAACTTCAAGTTTACATCTGGTTTCTAAGCCTGACCCATAACCCCAGTGGTAATTAATGCCACAGCTGCATTATGCAAGGAGACAAACGTGCTGTTATTAGCAATTAATATCACAGCTGACCTGACCTGAGAGGTTCATGTGTGGCCTGAAGGGACATTTAAGAGCTTTGTGTTAGCAGCTGTAAATTTTATATATGTCACTGTGTAGAGTTCCAATCTCAGGAAGACCCTGAAGGTGCTCAGGAACAGGACAATCATATTTGAATCTGTGCCTCAGCATCTCATAAAAATATGAAGTAAAGTTTCTGCATTTTGGAAGGAAGGTAATGGGCAATGTAGGGACAATCAATTTAACACTGTTGTGTAAAATAAACCCCAAAAATAAAACAGGCAAAAGGAGTAAAATGGTACCGAGCACAGGGAAACTCTAGTGGAAGGTGCACGTGCTCACAGCAAGGGATTGGAATTAGGGGATCTTTAAAGTCCCTTTCAACCCAAAACATTCTGGGACTCTCTGATTTCCCTCCTGGTCTCCTTCCTCTTAAAACTGCTGCTGGCATCAAGATACTGAGCTCTCTACATGATCCAAATTGAACTTAAAATGAGAATTCAAACAATGCCAACATCCAAAATAACTCAGTTATCAAAAGCCAGAGACACTTCAATTCCCTCAGCACCATCTCTTTTCCCTTGAAAATTTCTAGACACCTGCAGAGCCTCTCATTCCTTCAATTGGATTGACTTGACTAATTAGGAAAGGAAATGGGTAATTATACCCCACTGAAGCTCTGGAACAGCAGGTTGAGCCCAAACTGATGGAATAGTTCAGAACCAAAGGTATCCCATTATCTTGGATTGAAAATGCAAGAGGTGGCTGGGTGTGTGTATTCTATTCCCATCTGTCAGAGCTGGGGCAGTTCTCTGCTGTCCATGGGGCAGTTTTTTCTTTCTCTCTCCCACAGCCAATCCTCCCTCCAGGAGATCTCTGCTGTCCATGGCCACTGAGTGTCCCTGCAGGGCTGATCCAATCCCATCATCCCATGGGGAGATGCTCCGCCCAGGGGAGGAGCCAAGCATTCCTACCTGGATCCAATCTGAGGTGCTGGCACAGCCCAGCAGCCTTTGCCCAGTGCATTGCCAGAGGAGCAGCTTCTGCTGCCCTGCATTGCCAGAGGGAGCCCAGGCCCATCTCCAGCAGCCCTGGAGCTGCAGAGGAAAACTCCCCCCTTGTGCAGGATCCCTGCTCCAGCAGAGCCACAGCTGGCACTGCAGGAGGGCTGAGCCCCCATGGGATGGGGCTGTGCCACCCCCGACACACAGGGGGACAGGGACTGCTCTCACTCTGGCAGTGGTGTTCTATATTACTGCATTTTTATTTTATTTTTTATTTTCTTTCCCAATAAAGAACTGTAATTCCTATTCCTATATCTTTGCCTGAGATCCCCTTAATTTCAAAATTATAATAATTCAGAGGGAGGGGGTTTACATTTTCCATTTCAGGGGAGGCTCCTGCCTTCTTTAGCAGACACCTGTCTGCTCAAACCAAGACACCTGTGTAGACCCCTGTCTGGGACTTGCAAGAAGCACAGGGAATTTCCTTCCTCCTGCCCACAGCAGGGCTGCCAGACCTGGTTCTGATGTAAAACCCTGCTCAGAGCACAGTCTGAGAGCCTCCCACCTGAAAAGAGACTCTAACAATTAAAGCACGGGTGAGGAAGAAGATGAAAACATTTGTGGCTGAAGATGCTGTTTTTCCATGACTTTAATCCCATTTTCATAGGGTTAGAGGATGCAGGAACCAACAGGTCAACAGCATCCAGCAGCCCATGGAGCTGCACCACAAAACCCCAGGATCTAAATATAAAGGCACCAACCTGCAGCCCCCTCTAACTTCTTATCTGCCACATCTTTTAATTTCTCTGGACAAAATCTATACAGTTATATCAGTGAAGGTAAACTGATACACTTGCAGAGGTCATGGGGATTTGCAAGGCACAATATTTTATTTTATACTTGCCAGAGGCCTAAAAGGTAATCTCTGGTGACTCATGAAGTCTTGGGAATGTAATCACCTCTGAAAGCAGTCAGAGAAACCTCTAAGATTTACCCCTTTTCACTTAAAATGTCAGGAGAAAATGCAAAGGCAATAAACTTTGCAATAATAAGGAAATTTTATCATCTAGCAGGCCTATGAAACACACATTATCCTGAACAGCTTAAGCTTATTTACACCAGTCACCACTTAATGAAGGTCATTAGCATTGAGAGGAGTGAATTTGTGCATGAAAATCACTGTAAAGACTTTGGGTGCATTATTACATTCAAAAAACCCCAAACCCCACAGGAGAACTGGAGGCAGGGGACTTGTCCTGGTAATGCTCAGAGGTACAGCCACAATTTCCTCTGTTCACAAACAGAAATGGGCAATCTCCTGCTTTTCTTGTCACTGTTCCTTAGCAAAATGCAGCTTCTCTCCTGGAGAAATTAAAGTTGAGCAAATTGATGATAAACAGCACTGGGAGGGAAAAATCCTCATAAAAATCTCACAGTCAAGATGGGAACAGGCAATTCTGGAAACAAGCAGGTGACAATGGCATTTTCTCATTTTCTCTGTAAATACAAGATGACTCCTGAGGCATTTGCTAATCAAAATAATGAAACAATTCAGCTGGAGTTGTCAAGTCACCTGAGTTTGCTCATCTGATTAGCTTTGGTCTCCTGTTATGACCTTGTAACTTGATGAAGTGATGATGTGAACAGCAATCCAAGAACTGCATCAAAATTCTCTTTATTGACATTGCTCATAACAAAAGAACAAGATAAAGCCAAAATGGTACAACTTAGAGGATAAAAGATGTGAAAGATCACTTTTCTAATTCTCCTGTGTGATACTGAGTGATTATGCCCTATTATTATTTGGTTTTTGAAATAGTCAGGTTTTGTATGTCTTTTTTTTTTTTTTTTTGTCTTGTGCACAACAGGGATTTTGTTGTATTTCCTGGTAAGACAATGCAGGTGTCACAGCCAATACTTCTGAGTGTCACTCAGATTTTCCAATTTAAAAAAATGTAGAATAAATGCAATAGATCCCATAGCACCTAAAGGGGCTACAAGAAACTTGAAGAGGGACTTTGGACAAGGACATGGAGTGATAGACAAGAGAGGATGGTCTAAAATGACAGAGAGCAGGGTTGGATGGGATATTGGGAAGGAATTCTTTGCTGTGAGGGTGGGGAGACCCTGAGAAGCTGTGGCTGCCCCTGGATCCCTGGAAGTGTCCAAGGCCAGGTTGGATGGAGCTTGGGACAATCTGGTCTACTGGAAGGTGTCCCTGCCCATGGCAGGGGGTGGAATGAGATGATCTTTAAGCTCCCTTCCCACCCAAACCATCGTGTGAATCCATAAAGCCCAGATCCCTGAAATCAGGAGTATTTGCTTATGAATTCGAGCTGGGATTTTGGGAGGGAAGCAGCTGCCCCTGTCCATGGTGCTGCTTCCTGCCCAAGGGCTGCCTGGCTCCACTCGGGACCTGGGGCTCCTCCTCTGCCAGAGCTCTGACAAAAAGCCTTCAGCAGATTTCTGATGGTTCTGATTAACCTCAGTGCCTAAAGAAGTGATTATTGGTTTCATTGTCTTTGGCAAACACTTGGCTCTAAGGAGCTTTCATACATCATCATCCTGTCCATCCCTGGTGTCTGAGTGTGGGAGTCACTGAAACCACCCCAGGCAGAAATTTTTCTGGCCCATCCTGAAGGTCTGGAGAGTGATGGCTTTGCAGCCAGTAAAACTTCAGTCAGCAGAGTACAGAACAGAATTAATTTTTTGCTAAACAGGGTACCTGAATAGGTCAGACAAATACTGCCTTCAACATCAGTATTTCTTTTACTTACAGAGCAAGCTGACTTGCAGTGATGCAGAGGTTTTAATACAGTTCTATGAAGGTAATTTCACTCCATTCAAAATCACCCCATATTGTAAACAAGGGTGCCCCAACAAAGGCAGGAATGATGAATCTGACTCCATGTTCTCAGAAGGCTAATTTATTATTTTATGATACTATATTATATTAAAGAATGCTATACTACACTAAGGAATACAGAAAGGATACTTACTGAATGCTAAAAAGATAATAATGAAAACTCCTGGCTATTTCCAGAGTCCCGACACAGCTTGGCCCTGATTGGCCAAAGAGTGAAAACAACTCACAGCAGAATCCAATGAAACAATCACCTGTGGGTGAACAATCTCCAAACACATTCCACATGTGAACACAACACAGGAGAAGCAAATGAGATAAGTATTGTTTTCTTTTTCTCTGAGGCTTCTCAGCTTCCCAAGAGAAAAATCCTGGGCGAAGAAATTTTTTTCAGAGAATGTGAATGCCACACCCCACACTGAAACTATCCCAATTACAGTAATCTCTGTTCATCAAAATGGGATTCATCCTCTCCAATACTGAAAGCAAATACCTATTCAGCCCAGAATTGTCCCAGCTCCTTCTGAACTCAAGGCAGAGAAATGAGCATCTTCAGAAGGTGATCCTAAAATAGCTGCCCTAAACTGGTGAGATGATCAATGCCCCACCCTGACACCAAGGATGGGCTCAATCAGCTGAGCAATAAGGGCACTGCCTCTGCCAGTCTGGCAATTCCAAATCTGCCTTCTCTGGGTGACTCTGGATGATTCTGCCATGGACCCACGTGGCCATGCAAGATATTCATGTGCCAGGCTTGGTGTTGCCTGTGTTTTCTTTTTAAATCATTATTTGCCTCTTGTTGCTTTCTAATAACCCTGAAGAAATTTCCCAGATATTGTGTGGTCAAATGCAAATCCCAAAATTTGTAGTCAGGTGTGCTTGGTCTCTTTCTCCAGGCAGCACTGACACAACCAGAGCACACAGCCTCAAGCTGCACCAAGGGAAATACAGGTTGGATAGCAGGAAAAAGTTTTTCACAGAAAGAGTGATAAAGTTCTGGAATGGCTGCCCAGGGAGGTGGTGGAGTCCCCATGCCTGGGTGTGTTTAACAAAGCCTGGATGTGGCACTGGGGGCCAGGGTTTGGTTGAGCTGTTGGGGCTGGGTTGGACTCGATGGTCTTGAAGCTTTCTTCCTATGGAAGGGCTTGACAGCTGGCCTGCAAGCAAAGATGAGTTAATAGAAGAAATAACAATTGATGATTTTTGACTGTATCCATAGCAAGGAAGAAGATAAGGCTGTTAGTATGGAAACAGATTAGAAAAAATACATGAAAATTTTTGTTAGCTAGACTACGTGCATAAGTAGATGTGTATACATGCTTTATTAAATTTCTGTAAAACTTTTGCCAAATATATTGATGCTAATTGCTTTCTACTAATGAATATAAGTTGTTGTGATGTAGTTAATGACTTAAGATCATGCTTTCTTAAGAGTATATAAGCTGGAGAACACACAGAATAAAAGCTTCTTTTTCTTGGACCCTGATCACATGTGTGTCTGTCACGTCCAACCTACGGTGACATCTTCCAACCCAGTGATTCTGTGAATTCTGTGAAATCATACTGCAACCAAGACTATTTTTTATTTTGTTGTTTTTCTCCTCTGACTCCTACCAAAATGGACATTTTCCACCCTTAGCACTTTATTGTCCCACTAACACATTCCTGACAATGATGAACTCTAGCAAATTCCCATTAAAAGTAAACAGTTTAATTAAAAGTCTGCTGCATATCCCCCCTCTAAGCCCCTAGGCTGTTAATAAACAGAGGAAAATCTTATTTCAATAAGCTCTCCTCTAATTAACATTTTTCTCTGCTTTTCCCTGGACATCTTAAACAGGTAGTGCTACATTTGGGACCCAAATGAATCTTCCTCCACAATGATATTAAAAGCTGGATAAATAGTAATGTTCAATTTATGTTAAAGCTTAGCATGGAAAACTAATGTCAAAAGTTCTTCCTTTCCTTTCTTTTTGACTCTGGTTGACATTTGTGGTCCACTTGTTTGATCTGATTATTCAGGTGCCTCAGTTTAGGTTGTACCAGAGCAAATCATTAGGACCAAATGAGCACAAAATAAGGTAAAATGGCCTAATAATTTCCCCTGATATTTAATAAATGCAATGCTGAGCTTATTCCAAACCAATATTAAACACAACTCAAAGAGGTCTGTGTGCAAATGCCACGTATTTCACAGATCTCACAGGCAGTAATGATGAAATTCCACTTATTTCACAGAATTATGCTGAAAGCAGCCCCAGGTTTCTGGAAGGATCCATCTCAGTTCTTGGTGGGGGAGCTTGTGTGGTCATCCTAGTCCTGGTGGTGATTTTTAGCCTAAAATAATTAATTCTTATGCTAAATTTATCCTGGTAACTCTGGCAGGTGAGACTCAGCTCCAAAATAATGAAATGCATAAAGGGTAAGGTGGGTTCATGATAGACCTTGTAAAGATTGAAGAGTAAAAAACAAACCAAAAATTCCCTCATTACAACATAATGGTACTTTTAGGGATTCTGTTAATTTCCTTACTTTTTATTAAGATATTGTGATTTGTACCTAAAATGTGGCTGCACTAGTATGTAATGGAATTACAACAATTCAAGATGGACACAGCTTTTTAAAATTTTGTTTATTAACCAACCCCTCTCCTCACACACAAAAGGAAAAGAATGAGAGAATAAAAAATAAGGATTATTAAAATAAAAACTACAGGGAGGGGAGAAAAACTCTTCCTTCCACACAGTTCTTGGTCACCCCAAATTGTTTTGAACAAATCATAGGAAAACATTCTGTTTCACCTCAGATTTATCTCTTTTTTTGGGTGCAATTTAAATTTATCTTTTTAAATAAAATCCGCAGCTATAAATCAGCTACTACTTCACTATCAGCCATATAAACATGAACATTTTCAGTCACTTCTCCTAGTTTAACTTCCTGCTTTTTCCTGCTGTTTCAAGCACTAGGATTTAATATGGTCGAAAAGTTCAAGCTGGAACACGGCCTGAGTGTGACAAGGAGTTGCCTCTGATTGTGGGGTAGATGTGGATTTGTTAAAATATGAAGGATTCTGAATATTTGTGCCCCTTTTGATTTAATCTCTTTAAAAAGGGAACACATCTTTGTGTCAAAATCATTGAAGGCTCCTTAGTAACAAATTTTCAAGGCTTGTGTGTTACAGCACATCACTGCTCAACCCTGGTGGAAATAACCCCAATTATTGGGTTATTTTAGGACATCCCATTAACTTTGAGGGCACAAATGAAACTCCATTAGTAAAATGGATTCAAGAGGTGTTCTGATTAAAGGATTTGGGCTTGTTCCTTTGGAGATTTACAAACATTTATTCTGTGATCTTCTGTGATGTCTCATATTTCACCCCTAATGAACCCAGCTCTGGCTGGAATTATGTTTTATTTTTCTCCAAACTATTTTTATGCAACTATTTATGAAATTTGTTTATTTATTGGACTAGAAGTTGAAACTGTATCCCAGAGATTGTCTTGTATCTCAAAATGCTGTTTCAAACCTTGTCAGTCCTGATTTTTGCCCTGAACTTGGTGATGTTCTTAC
Organism: Molothrus aeneus; assembly: GCF_037042795.1. NCBI lineage: Eukaryota > Metazoa > Chordata > Aves > Passeriformes > Icteridae > Molothrus > Molothrus aeneus. The sequence goes on along the minus strand of NC_089646.1, from coordinate 3,200,867 downwards.
AATTCCTTTTTTTCTCCCTGCTAAATTTCTCTTCATTTCTCATTAACCCTATGAGCCTTCACTCTGAAAATTACTCTGCCAATTTTAGAGTGGGAATGGTTTCTTTTCTATCTTTTGAGGTTCAGTTAATTGCATTTTCCTGGTTATAGATCTGCCATAATTCCTGAAAATAGTTCCTCACTATTTGTGGGTTTCCCAGCTTGAGTTGAACACAGGCTCATACTCATGGCTCCATTTCCTTGTAGGTTTTTATATGCAGACTTTGAAAATCAGTAATCAGCATCAATGCTCATTCCGAATTTTAGGAATTATTCTATTTTCCTGAATGCACAATCCTTGTGAGAGAAAACCTTGCAGCTTTTGGATGTCACAAATTCTTCATTGTTCTGCTCCACCTTAGCAGCTGATGGATTCTGCTCAGACATTTCCTATTTCTGTGAATGGTGACAGCACTGCTGCCTTATTTTCTGTTAAAACCCCCCAAGGATGTGCATTAGACTTGCTCTCAATCCCTTCAGTTTTTTTATTATTTTTTATAATTGTGTTTTATGTCAATATTACAGGTTATTTAATTTTTTCCAGTTGATTTACACTCAAATGTTGCATATCTATCTGTTGTAAACTGTCATTATCTTAGCATATGAAAAAATAAATTGTAGAAGTTAACTTCAAACAAAAAAATAGAACAATGGTTGTTTTAAGTCTCTTTTTTCTGCTGTGCTAAGAAAATAAATTCACCAAATTTACTCTCACAGCAATGAAAACCTTGAAAATCCCTCTTTTTTTTTCCTTAATATATACTTTAGAAAGATTCATGAGTTTCAGAATGATGTAGCTGGGGCACTGTGGATATTCAGCAACCCTCAAAACAGAGCTGACACTTTAATCTTGGCCTGACAGATCACATGAGACCTGTGAATATAAGGTCTGGATAACCCCTCTTAAAGTAATTTCCAGTTTAATACTCCAGATTGATAATGCTGATTTTCCATCTCCATTTTTCACTCCTTATCAGTCTGCCCTGTCATGGCAGAAGCTTTCACAGAGATTTTGATGCAGCTGAAGGTTGGTGTCCCCTCACTGCAGTCACTGCCTCAGCCTTGCAATGACCAGGGGGCTCCACTTGTCCAGTGGTAGATTTTTGAGTTTTACCTGTAAGAGCCACTGATTAACCTGAAAACAGCCTCAAATAAATGACTCTAGCCTCACCAACTTTTTTTTTCCAGGATTTTTTATGTTCACTTGTTGGAACCTTGTCGTTGAGAATTTTGGGCTTTCTGTGCTGCCAGGCACTGACCCCCAAGAGAACACTGCACTGACCTGAGGCTGTGGAGAAGCTTCCAAAATGGAATGATAGAACTGAGATTGTGGGTGTGGAGTTTGGATAGAAGTGTGTGATATCACAGGGTGGGAAACTCAGAGTTTAAGGGTTTAGAATATAGTAATGGATATAAAGCAAGATCAAGGTTTGGGGTGGAAGCTTCTGCTGCTTCTTCTTCCTCTTCTTCTTCTTCTTCTTCTTCTTCTTCTTCTTCTTCTTCTTCTTCTTCTTCTTCTTCTTCTTCTTCACCTTCTTCACCTTCTTCACCTTCTTCTTCACCTTCTTCTTCACCTTCTTCTTCTTCTCCTTCTTCTCCATGGGTTTTGGTGGTTTTGTGTACTTGGATAAAAAGTCCCCATTGCAGCCATGGGTGGTTGGTTATTGGGTTAAAAGTGAAAATAATTTCGGTGTCATTTCTGAATTGGACAGTTGATCCTTCAAAGGCCTTGCAGAGAGAGAGATGGGGCTCCATTTTTAGTTTGTTGGAGTGAAGCGCTGCAGAACTCAGGGTTTGTGAGAGTGTGACAGAGATAAGAACTGATAAACATCTGAGTCCCAACAAGAAATTCCATCTCACACATTTAATCCTGACCCTGGCAAAAAAAAAAAAAAAAAAACAAAACAAAAAAAGAACATTCACCCATTCTGTGAATGTATTTCCATGTGAATTAGAGGTTTCCTGGCAGAGATGGACTTTGGGATGAAGAGGGAGTGCCTAAGTGGAGGTTCTGAGGATGTCTAAACACTTCCAGTGTTGTGCTCTGATAGAGATTCCCCAAAACAGGAAGTTTGTTGTGAAATGAGGAAATGGAAGCCAGTTCCCCTCTGTGCAATCCCAGATTTGAGAAGCCAATCATTTCCACTTGCCAGTCCCGTCCATTTTTTCCACAGTACCTAAAATAATGTTGTTTTTCTCCCAGTCAGGTTGATGCCTCTTCAAAGAACATTTTTGGGTGGGACTCATCTCACAAAGGGATAACAACATCTTGGGGTGTATCTCTACATATTCAATCCCACTAATAATCCCCTACACCCATTTTCCATTCATTAGGAGCCATGAAGGGAAAGAACCTGCAACATTTGGCCGTGGATATTATCAGTGTGGTACAATTAACCACCACAGCAAAAACCCAATTATTAAATTGTCTTAGTTCAGCTAATCCACCTGCTTTAAGCTACAGTGGGTAATGTTTCTGACTTCCTTGAAACATCAACACATCTGCCTTCTCCCATCTCTGAAGATGGCAGACAGGTATTGCTGCTCAAAATTATTGATCTTGCTTCTCAAATCTCATTTATTCTATCTTAGACTCAGCACTACAGCCACCAATAGTGGCGAGATAATGAGGGATTATGAGTATATTGGTAATGTCCTCACACTAAATATATCAGATTAAAGGATGGATTTAATAACTGCAATGTAATCTCAGATTTGATGGCATTGCTGGGATAAAGACTGTTGCTAACATCATTTATATTGGATGAAATTGATATTGGCATCATTAAAATCAATATTTTATCTCTTCTTCACCTGCCCTACTGACTGAGCCATTGAAATCTTAGTCCTGAAATCTGTCTGTTCTGCCCTGGTTCCTAAACAAGACAGTGAATTCCCTGGAATTGGGAACTTCAGTCCCTGTTTTGCTCCATCACCAGGTGTCCAGCAGCTCTGCCAGTGCTCAGCCACCCTTAGCTAATTTTTTTCCTCTCCTGTGTGTGAGCTGAAGTCTTTAGCACTGTTTCCCTTTGATGAGATTAATGAGTAAGGAGCTGAAATCAGCACTTCTGTGCAGGATCCAAAGGCTACACACAGTGGAAGTCCCCATCACCATGGGCTGGGCTGCAGGTCCCATTCCCCATCATCTACTGGAGACTTTGAAGCTTGTCCATGAGGGCAACCCCCTAAAACCCACAGACCACAGGACCATCCATCTGTTCAATAAAAACAAATGGACCTGGAAGGAAAAGTACAGAGGCCAAGCCATGACTGGAAGCAATCAGCATTCCCCCACTGCCTTTGGTGATGATTTATTTAAGGATATTAATTTGATGCCTCAGGTTTGAGCTTTTATGTTTTTCAGATTCTGTGCTGCTTCAGTGTGTGGGTCTGGGCTTCACATCAGGGCATGGTGAGCTCTGTGCACAGAGCAGGGAAACAAAACAATTCCTGCTCCAGCTGGGCACCAAGGACAAATGATCCAAATCTCAGCCCAAGAGCACAAACCCCATGGGCTGGAGAGAGAAAAACAAGCAGGGTGGGACTGCAGGGGCTAAAGCTGGAATGGGACAATGAACTGCAAGATGCAAATGGAGCAGAACTGATCCCAGGGAGAGAGCCCGGGAGCGCTGGTGCATTTTGGGGCCATTTTGGTTCATCTTGGGTGCAGCCCTGGCTGGGCTCTTGTGCTGCCCAAGGTGCATCCATGGAGGCCTTTGAATAAATCCCTGCTTTATTCTTTAGCTCTGTCCAGTCTCTGTTCTAGGGCAGCCTGCACAAGGCATCAAACTGACCATCAGCTCAGCAGTGCATTAAATCAGTGTTGCACAGGAGGAAAACAATTCCCCCTACAACATTCCCAATGAACAAGCCTGTGGAGCACACTGTGTGTGGTGCTCAGTTTGTTCCTGCAGCCCCAGTTCTGGTTTAGGTTTGGGGTTTTCCACCCCAGGAGTCTGTGTGTCCAACATTCCAGCCTCTTGCCAACACACCCATGATTTGGGTTTGGCCTGCTTTTTACTGCTGGGCTGTTCTTTATGGGATTTAGGGACATAAACAACACCGATTGCGTCAACAGAAATGTAACAACTGCATTGCACGAGGCACGGGGTTGTATTTTTAGCATTTGCCAAATTTTTTGGATTTAGTTTGGTTTTTCAATTAGGATACGTGTTTAGTTTATGAAATTAAAACCACCGACTTTCCAGAATTTGGGATTAAACACGCAACTCCTGGATTTAAAATCTGATTTTGTTTTACTGATGGGGATTCATAGTTCCAACCCTTCATTCTGCGTTGGTGCTCCACAGCTGTTCTTGCAAATGTGACTGAAATAACCAGAAATTGGGACATTTCTGAGTCCTCACCCATCCCAGGAATTTGGTAAAAACTCTGGCATCCTGGAGCATCAGTCCTTGGCCACCACCCTCAACATCTCTGCACAGTTGTCCCTGGTGAAGTGCCAAAAATGGGAAGGGAAGGGAAGGGAAGGGAAGGGAAGGGAAGGGAAGGGAAGGGAAGGGAAGGGAAGGGAAGGGAAGGGAAGGGAAGGGAAGGGAAGGGAAGGGAAGGGAAGGGAAGGGAAGGGAAGGGAAGGGAAGGGAAGGGAAGGGAAGGGAAGGGAAGGGAAGGGAAGGGAAGGGAAGGGAAGGGAATTTCCATTGAATTCTGCTTTTACTTCTTTCCCTTTTTTAGTGCAAGAATTGAAATCCCAGGAAATGGTATTTTATCAAACGATATCTTCATTTTAATGAGCAAATCTATTTGAAATGCTAATGTTCTTCAGCCAACAGTGGATTACACATAAGAAAATTTAACTTTTATTGACTCTACTGAATACTAGTTTTGTATTTTTTTAAGGTGAGTGGGTGAGATGTATAATTTTTTTATGCTGAAGGTCTATGTATTTTGCTGTTAATTTAAATGATGATTTTTCCTTTTAAAACCCATGGCAGCCTTTTTCCACCCTCGCCTTACCCAGTGCTGTGATAAATGTTTAGAAAAGTCATAAGAGAACAGGTCCTGATGTAAATTTGGGGACTCCTGGGACCAGCATTCAAACAAACCCATTCACAGGCTCCAGCTCTCCTGTGGATATAAGGGTTTATTCATCCTGGAGAAGAGAAGGCTCCAAGGAGACCTGAGAGCCCCTTCCAGTCCCTAAAGGGGGTTCAAGAGAGTTGGTGAGGGACTGAATGATGGCAGACTCTGGCACAGCTGCTAGCACTGAAAAATGAGGTCTTGGGCCAGCAATTCTCTTATGGAAATGTCAATTCAGCAGAAGTGTCAGCCAAAAAAGCAAATGAAATTTGAGATATTCTAGGGAAATGAAGAAGAAAACAGAAGGCATTTTTCTATGGGTAATGTCCTCACATCTTGACAATTGTGTGTGGTTCTGGTCACGTTATAATAATTCTGTAAAATCCACATGGAAAATCCATCACTGAAGGGATGATCCATCATGGATTGGTTGTGTTGGGATAAGGAGCAAAGGGACAGGTTGGAATCCAGCCTGGCAGTGGGAGAGTGAGGCAGGAATGATGGACACCTGTAGAATCCAGAGTGATGTGAGCAGCGGCTGAGAAGATGAAAAGGCAGCAAATCTGTTCTTGTGTAGTAATTACCTCACAACAAATTAAATCAGTGAGTGCCCAGCTTAAAACAAAGGAAGGAGATGCCAGAAATAGGGATGTGGAACTGTGGAACTCTCTGAAGGAGCTTGGAGCAAAAGGTGGGACAAATTCAACTAATACATGGAGATATTCAGAAAAGGAAAATGCATAAACCAGGCAAATCCATCTCAGGATGTTCTCCAAGCCTCATTCACACCCAAGCCTCATCCTGGGGGAATTTGGGCGACTGTGTGAAGGAAACCTCTCATATTCCAACACCTGTCCCTGGGAAGGTGCTTTAGACATGTTGAGGACAGGATACCCATCTGGGCACCGATCCATAATGATGCTCTCATAGGTTTTACCTCCTCACTTAACATATTTTGAATTTATTGGGGGATTTTCTGCACAGAGCAGCACCAGAGTAGGAAGTGAGTGCACAAACATGTTTGGTAGGTGAAATAAATAAGATGGAGTGTGGGGAAAACAACTTATCAATATTCCATGGCTGGAGGTGTGCTGGCAGATCTCAGTTTGTGAGGGCAGCACCTAAGAACTGTGTCATCCTAAATAAATAATGATGGAGGGGAAAAATTAATAAAAATTAATTTTATTAATTGAAAGAGATCTGTGTTTCAAGCCATAGATTTAATTGTTAGACAATGCAAGAGGTCTTAAGAAGGGAGAATGAGACAGTGGTGGAACACAGGGCTGGAAGCCAGTGGAATTCTGTGTTCCCCCTCAAGCTACTGGGAGTTTTCCTGCCAGGTCCCTCATTCATTCAGTCTCTGTTTTTCACAACTTAATAGTTAAATATTGTTTTCTTTGCAGTGCCAAAAAAAAAATCCCACCGGAAATATGGAAAAGGAGTTGTTTGGGTCAACACCCAAAACTTTAATTTCTTAATGAGCTAAAAAGGCGGGAAATTATTTTGTGGCAACCAATTCATTCATCCTAATTAACCCTCATCCTAATTATTTTCTTTTATGGAGAATAATTTGTTAACAACATCTGTTCAAAATCAGCAATGCAACATTATAAGACTATTCAAAGGTACCAGCTTCTATTTTTTTTTAATTGTAAACTGTACAGGAACATCCCCAGTCCTTTAACTGACAGATTTAAAAAAATATTCTTTATGAAACAGGGTTGGTGCAAAAAGAAAATTTTTAGCTCTATTGCAAACAGCATAGGCCAGAATTATATCCCATAATGAGTTTGTACTACACCAAGCATAATTATGTGCTTGTAACTGGTGCTGATTCTAGAATAACAATTACCAAAATTTTAAGTACATTTCTGAATTTTACCTAAACCTTCTAATTACTTTGAGATTATCCACAGAATTGAGCTGCTAAATGAGAGTCTGATTGAACAGCTGTGGAGATAAAAATAACTCAAACCTGCCCATCTTGTCTGCTTGTCCCAATGGCTGGTGCCAGCCTCAGAAAACACAAAAAATGTAAAAAACGAAGGTGGGCTGGACTCAACACCAGCAGAGTATTTTGACCTCCTCCATGGGCTGGATCCTGACACAGGTAAAGGTTTGTGCAGCTGAGAGAAGCCAGTTTGTGAATCAACTGAGATTTCACAGTTCACTTTCCAAACTCATTTATTTATATCAGACTTGAGACCGATCCAAAAACCTGGATCTCACACTGCAAACATCATTAAAAAAAACCTGTAAAACCTTCAGCCTTTTAACCTCACCCTGTGATCCCTTCACAGGAGATAACCGTTAACCAGTGTTCCATTTTCCAGGTTTTCTGCCCTCAGAGCACTAAGCCATGTTTTTCCTGCTATCCCAGATCTGTGTTTACGTGATTCCTCCCTGCTCTGTATATTTTGGGATTGCAAACTTTCTCAAACAAGTAAAATGTGATGGGGAAAGCAGCTGTGCTGCAGAAAAGCTTTCCCCATGTTCCATTTTCTCCCCTCACAGGGCTGATGCCCTCCGTGGATTTCTTTGCAGCAAATGTAGATTTCTCCTAGCTGGGCATGATAATCCAAAAATATCACTTCATAATTAAGGAGCACGTGTGTTTTGCATGTTAATGGCCATGGCTGAGCGTGCTGGACTAAGAACACCAGTGTGAGCTGGAGAGAGATGACAAATCTTCACCCATGGTGTCCAAATGCCCTTTGAGCTCCCATGGCTTCTCAGCAGATGATTTCTTTCACCCAACTGGTTTCAGGAGGCAAAAAAAAAGGCATAAAAAGGAGGCATAAAAAGGCATTCAGGAGGCATAAAAATTCCTTCTGCCTCTAAATTTGATTCCAGCCTTCTACCGAGTGGAATTAAGGTCTGCTGTGGGTTATGCCCAGTGTTAGGTAAAAAAATACATAATTGGCTCATGTCCAGCATCACTACATTTCAAAATATTAAAGCTGAAATGGTTAAAAAAATACACAGCTTGAAGAACCAGCCCAGCCAAAAAGCTACAGCTCATGTGTCAACATGAGACTTATTGCTGCATGTACTCAACATCTTGTATGAGTTCCACAGAATTTAAGCAGTGATTCTCTGGCTTCCTAAAAACCAAGAATCTCATCCCAGAAGTTAAATCCTAATGTTTTCAGCATTAAGTGATTAATTTTGATGGTAATGGTGTTCTTGTTCTTTATAACCCTTTAGGACCAGCCCACAAATCATCTTTAGATTATATGAGTCAAGCCAGTTGGCTCCTAACAGAGCCCTATAACAATCCCAAGAAAGATGCAGGGTTAGATGGGATATTGGGAAGAAATTGCTCCCTGGGAGATGGGGAGGCCCCAGCACAGGTTTCCAGAGAAGCTGTGGCTGCCCCTGAATCCCTGGAAGTGTCCAAGGCCGGGTTGTATGGGGCGTGGAGCACCCTGGGACAGTGGAAGGTGTGGGGTGGAAATAGACCCCTTTAAACACAAACCATTGTAGGATTTATCCTATGGTTTGCTGTCTGGATAAATGATCTAGCTGAGGGTGAACCTCAGGGGGCTTAGGTTTTTCAGCAAATAAAAAAACATCTCTCTCCTATCCTGCAGAACCTCTAACCAGCAGTTCTCAATCTTTTCTCACCTCTCCTCTCTTCCATTACCATAAAATCCCTTCCATTTACACCTCCAGGCTGGCCACTCTGCTTGGGCCTCTGCTTTGGTTAGAGCAGAATGAAATATTTGCTGCTTTGGATAAGGATTACAATAATCCTCCCCATCTGCTAAATATCTTCAGCTCAGCCCTGAGCTTCCTCCTCCAGGACTGCCCTTTCCATGAGCAGCTCATTATTAAAGCCCACTTAGAGTGTGTCCCTGCAATTGCTTTGCCTGGGTGTTTTTGGAAGTGGTTCAATTCCCATTCCAGATGAGAACACCCTGGAGCTAATAAAAAACAAGTGCCTCCCTGCTGGGTATCCTGGTTCTGTTTGTTGCTGTGTTATCTATATTTCTTCAAATAGTTGTTAAGCACATTCTTTTCTCTTTCAGCTGGTTGAGATTGTGAATTTCTCCTGCTGGTAGTGCCTCCTTCCACCCTTTTTGGAGTCTTTTCTCTCTAGAGATGACACTGATGTGCATTGTCCTTCTTCTTCCCAAGAGGGCAGCTGGGACAGGCTTCAAACAGCATCTCTGACTGACCAAAAATGTGTCTGCAAAACTCTCACTGGCTCATCAGCACCAGACACTCCCACCTTGTGCTTTCCTCTGGTGCAGAGCACAAAATTCTTGGCAGGTAAGAGGATTATCAGCACCATCCCGCAGATGGGAAAAGCTGAGTTCAGCCAGCCAGACTCCCAGATCTGTCACTCCTCTGGGATTATCCTCCCAGAAGAGCCAGGGGAAATGAGTGTATGAGGTCCCATAAATCAGCCCAGGGTGAAGTTCAGGAGCTGAGCTCTCATAAATCACTGCAGGGTGAAGTGCAGGAGTCGAGCCCTCATAAATAACTTCAGGGTGGAGGTCAGGAGCTGATCTTCAGCCTTTTCCACTGGAAACCTTGGCATGTGCACTCAGAGCCTTCTGTGCAGTCCATAAGTGCCACCAAGGCATCAGGGACAGAGCTGGCCCTGGATCTGCAGTGGACAGGACAGATGGAAGGGCTGCTGCTGGCTCCTTTCACACTTGGAAAACCACAGGGACCCTACAAGGTGACATCCTGCAAACATTGCATCTGTCCTGCAGCTCTTGGATGGATTTTGTTCTGGATCTATCCTGCAGGATAGATGAAAGCAGAGACATGCTCAGAGCATGTGACAAAGCTCCTGCTGGTGAGAGCAGAGGAAGAACACACCCAAGACTACCTACAGAACTCATGCAAAACAGAACGCAACTTCTTAGGATGGGATTTTTCAAGGAATCTAAGATGTCAGGCACCCCAATCCCATTTTAATTCAGCTTATCAGAAGGTTCAAGCTGTTCCCCAAACCAGGAATGTCTGCAGACACAGCCCTGCACTGCCCACCTTCCAAAACACTGCTGAAAACCCCAGGGCTTTCAGGGCTCTCTTTTCCAAGGGAAACCCCTCACTCCTAAATAGTTTAACTACTTCTCCCAGACACTCCTTCCCGAAAACCAACTCCAGGATAAATCACAGAATTCACAGAATTCCCAGAATGACCAGGTTGGAAGAGACCTTCAAGGTCATTGAGACCAACCCAGCCCCAACAGCTCAACCGAACCCTGGCACCCAGTGCCACATCCAGGCTTTGTTAAACACACCCAGGCATGGGGACTCCACCACCTCCCCGGGCAGCCATTCCAGAACTTTATCACTCTTCCTGTGAAAAACTTTTCCCTGCTATCCAACCTGTATTTCCCCTGGTGCAGCTTGAGGCTGTGTGCTCTGGTTGTGTCAGTGCTGCTGCAGAAAGAGCCCAGGGCCAGCTGAGCACAGGCCCCTTTCAGGAGCTGCAGAGAGTGATGGGGGCAGCCCTGAGTCTCCTTTGCTCCAGGCTGAGCACCCCCAGCTCCCTCAGGGCTTCCTCACAGGGTTTGTGTTCCCAGCCCCTCTCCAGCCTCCTTGTCCCCTCTGGATGTGCTCAGTGTCCCCAGGTCCTTCCCAAGCTGAGGGGCCAGAGTTGGGCACAGCACTCCAGGTGTGACCCCAGCAGTGCCCAGGGCAGGGCCAGAGTGACCTCCCTGCTCCTGCTGGCCACACCATTCCTGAGCCAGGCCAGGAGCCATTGGCCTTCTTGGCCACCAGGGCACTCTGCTGGCTCATGGTCAGTCACTGCTGACCAGCACCCCCAGGTCCCTCTGTGCCTGGGCACTGTCCCAGCCACACCATCCCCATCCTAGAGCTCTGCAGGGGTTATTCTGGCCAAAATGCAGGACTGGGCACTTGGGCTTCTTAAACTTCATTTTATTGGACTCTGCTCATCCATCCAACCATTCCAGTCTTTCTGCAGAGCCTTCCTACCTTCCAGCAGATGGACACAGCTCCCAGCTTGGTGTCATCTGCAGATTTACTGATGAAAGACTCAATCCCCTTATCCATGTCACCAATAAAGACATTGAACTGGAGATGTGGTGGCACAGAGCCCTGAGGGACAGCACTGGTGCCTGGCCACCAGCTGCATGCAGCACCATTCACCACCACCCTCTCTGGGCCTGGCCATGCAGCCAGTCCTGAATCCTTCCTGCTGGATGAGAGGTGATGTTACTGAGGTTACTGAGTGTGACTCAGCCTGCACATTTCAGGATTAACCCGACGTGTCCCAAGGGAGGCCGAGTCAGATGTTGGTGTCTGGAGCTACGAATGAATCTCATCCTCGTGTTCCAAATTTACCTTCACCACTGTCACTGTTGCTGCACCAACCCTCCCATGAGGATTCCTGCTCACATCCAGGGGGTTTGTGCATCCATGCACCAGCTCTGCAGGGAAGTCAGCTCCTGATGGTTTGGGAGCAGAACCTCCACAGGCCTTTGTGCTCCCAACACCTTTAATCCCATCTGAACATTTTTCCAAAACCATTAAAACCTCAATCTTTGGGAGAACGTACCTAGAGCACATTCCAGAGAGATCATGAAACAGGGAAGAAAGAGATTCAGCTGTGAACATGGGAATTATCAAGTTCATACAAACACTGTCCAGGAAAAACAGTAAAAAGAGGCATTTTGATAAAAATCTCACTTCTCTCCATAAATCTTTTAGCAATTCCCTTTGGGTAAATCCAGTCCAAAGTTTCTAATTGACATTGGCTGCCAATTAAAAGCATCTAAATAGATACATTTAATTTACCTTTTTGTAGTTTTCAGTGCTAAAAGAGATCTAAGGTAGACAACATCAGAGAGGATTACTCATGTGTCCTGAAGAAAATACATCCCTTAAAAAGGAATGAAAAATGGCTTTGTGACTACCTTTTGGAAAATTCATGGGGAGTTATCCAAGGGATCATAAGAGACCAAAACACTGTTACAAATAATCAGAATATGTTCTTTTTAATCTGAGAGCATATGGGGAATGACACAAAGGCAGCTGCTGTACTTTTAAGGAAGGGAGTAGGAGCAATCTGGTATTTTTAACCTCTTTCCTCAATGTTTGAGCCATCAATACCTTTAATTTAGAGCTTCACTGCACTTATTGAATCCACCTGGCATCCCAGAATGATGAGGCAAATGCTGAATTCCCAAGGAATCAGACACCGGTGCCAAGGATCAATTTTCTGCTCTTGTTGTTTCTTTTCTTGTTGCTCGACAGGTGAGTCCATGAATGAGAACAAGACACTAATGAGGTTGTAGAGTATCATTGTGAAAACATATTGAGTCCAGAGGCGTAAATGGTCTCTCTTAATGAATCTCCATGTTTCACTTGTACTCACTTCAGCGTGGTAAATCAATAGTGCACGCTGTGACAGCGGGAGCATCGCTGCTCTACGCCCAGGCTGAACAAAAAGTGCAGCATTCACATTCTCTGAAAAAATCCTTTCAGCCAGGATTTTTCTCCTGGGAAGCTGAGAAGCCTCAGAGAAAAAGGAAAACAATTCTTATCTCATTTGCTTCTCCTGTGTTGTGCTCATGTGGAATGTGTCTGGAGATTGTTTACCCACAGGTGATTGTTTCATTGGATTCTGCTGGGAGTTGCTTTCACTCTTTGGCCAATCAGGGCCAAGCTGTGTCAGGACTCTGGAAAGAGTCACAAGTTTTCATTATTATCTTTTTAGCATACAGTAAGTATCTTTTCTGTATTCTTTAATACAATATAGTATTATAAAGCAATAAATTAGCCTTCTGAGAACATGGAGTCAGATTCATCATTCCTGCCTTTGTTGGGGAATTTCTCAGCAAATACAGTACAAAAGTACCAAGACAAGTGTTCAGTATGCAGCATCACACAAACAAGCATGAAAGGAGCCTCAAAATGTGATTTAATCTATTCCTTCTCCATGCCAGCCAAGCCCAGGCTTGAGAAACATTCCTTTAAATCATTGCACACTCTCAGGGTGCTGGATATGACTCATGTAACTCAGCATAACCACACAACCACCACAAACTGATTTGGAATATAACCCCAACCTCTTGATTTCTTTTTTTTTTCTTTTTGTTATTCTCTGAGGGTGTGTCCCTGTGACAAAGTACAAACTGTGTAGGTGGGTGTGGGAAAATCCCCTGGATCGGTGCTGGCAGTTGCTAGAGTGTTGTGCTGTGCCCCTGATCATTTTGGTGGCCCTTTTCCCAATCACTTTTATTTTCTTCACATCTCTCTTGGGCTAGAAGGGGTGGGGAGAGCAGGAATGTCCACAGGGTGTCAGGAGTGACCCCAGCAGGGCTGGACAGGCGGAGGATACCAGCTTGACTCATCTGCAGGCCACTCTGACCCTCATGAATGTTGATTACATCTCATTCCATATCTAAAAATTCAGCTTGGACCAGTGATTAGAGGAGGGACCAGGATTTAACTACGTGATCCTTTACAAACTTATTTGGATTATTTCAGACAAATCCTTCAAGGATCTAACCACATCATCTCTTATAGGTACTCGACATCTGAGTTACAAATCCCACAGACTTTTTGATCAAGAGAAAAAAGCCCATGACTCAAAGTTTAGGGTTTCTATTTCCATTTAACTGTGCAGTCAAAGAGGATTAGACATGGTGTCTGAATTAATATATATCAGGACATGAAACTGAATTCTTTACCTTTTCCCTGGCTATTCCCTGTTCATGTAATTATTTCTAGTCAAAAAAGTGTCATAAAAATGTCTTCATTGGCACTGTAATGTGGCAGAGAATATCAGTTTCACAGCAAGTCTGGCTCAAGCACTGACCAATCCTGCATTTTTCAGAAGAAGCTGCCAGAGAAAGTAAAGATTCTTCTACAATTTCATTAGTCTGTACCTTGTCATTGTCATCAGTTTTACTCAGTTGTCCCCTGTTAGCCATTGATTTTCAGTGGAACGTGGTCATCCCCAAATGCCACCTCAGATAAACACTATCCCTCTAAAACATACATTGGGCTTTGAGTTTATCTCATCATAATTAATTAGTCAGGTTATTTATTTGGTCTGTAATTAAACAAGCTTCATTTTACTGATTTCAAATCGGTCATCAGTCACTTTTATCAGTCTTCTTGTTTTAGTAGCTGAGTGTTTCTGTGTATTGGGTTTGGGAGACCAGGTTTTGGTAACAGGGGACTTCAGGGGTGGCTTCTGTGAGAAGGGCATGAGGGAGGCAATTCCAGCCAGCTCCAGAGAATTCAGAAGTGAGGTTGAAGAAGGGAGGGGTAGGAGGAAGGTGTTTTATGATTTGGTTTTCATTTCTCATTACCCTGCTCTGATTTTATTGCTAATACATTAAATTATTCTTTTTTCTTAAGTCAAGCTTGCTTTTCCCATGACAGCAACTGCTGAGAGATCTCCCCTGTCCTTACATTGACCCAAAAGCCTTCCCTCATATTTTCTCTCTCCTGTCCAGCTGAGGAGGGGAATGATGGAGTGGCTTTGGTGGGAACCTGGTGTCTAGCTGAGGTCAGCTCACCACAACCTGATTTCTCTGTACAAACCTTTCCTCAACACTCATTTTCCCTTCATCTGTCACATCCCTCCACATCCATCTCCTCCCTCTGGCCCTTGCAGAAACATTTCCCTGTCAGCAGTCATTGCTATCGCCTCGTTCTGGAGATCTTTGCTCTTTACGCAACCTTTTGGGATATCAGGCAGGCAGTAACAGGGAATGGAGATAGATTCATCATGGTGCAGGCTGTGTATCTTTCCCTGGGCTGCTTACACAAAATTCCCTTATAACAAATATCAGCCCAGCCAGTCACACCTTTGGAGTTTGGTTTCTGAGACCAAGGGTGATAAATCAGTAGCACAAGAAAGAAAAGGAGTGGATTTTCCATTTCTTGACACTTTCAGGCACAAATTGCTGACATTCCTCAAGCAAAGACTGGATGATGAACCCCCTGTGAGAAGGCCACAGCTCCTGTAATTTATACCCAAAATCTATCATAGGGAAGAATGAATTACCCTGTGAAAGAAATGATCCCTCTTCATTGCCTGCAAAAGGAGCAGAGGGAAGGCAGCTCACTTTGGCACAGGTACTCTACCTTCATTCCTTAAATAACTGATTTATTGAGGTGAATCCCATCCCACAGGCTGTGTAAAAGATCAAGGTGAGTGAGCTAATGATCCCATCTGGCCCTTAAATGTGTGAAAATCACAGAAATATGAGCTGATTCCCGGGACTCCTTTCCCACACAGCCAAGGTAACCAACTCCTGCAAAAAGCTGAAGCCAGCCAAGATTTCAAAAGCACATGCAGAGTTAAATATTATGGTTTAAAAATACTGAATTGTTTTGGGAGAGGGCAGAAGGATTTACATTCTCTGCTCCAGAAATAAAACCAAGCAATGGGGATTAGGAAGAAAGCACCAAAGTGATTAAATTATCCCAGAGCTGACAGCTTCAAGGCTCCTTCTGCTGACAACCAAACCAGACCTGTCCCATTTTATGCTGGAATCACAGGACATGGTCCTAAAATTTCCTGTGGCATTGAAAATCTGACCTGAGGCCATGTCCATCACATGAAGAGCTACCCCCCTCTCCATGGAAGAGCCCAGTGTGTGTCTTCCACAAGTCTTTCCATATTATATATATATATATATATATATATATACATATATATAGATATATATATTTTTTTTTAATATATATATATATATAATCTGTCACAGGATTGTCACTGTCAAGGGATGGATCATGATTTCATCTAGTACAGGAACATTTTATTTCAATTTTATTCAGCTATAATTGAAATGGGGTCTCTTCACAAGGCAAATTTCCATGTTGGATGTGTTTCTCAAGTCCACCATCAGAGGAGACTGTTCTACACACAGTCTACTAAAGCAGTCAGAAAAATGAATCCAGGGACACAGTCTTATATTCCTCCTCTCAAATGAGCATGTAATTAAAGATTCTTTCTGCATTTAAGTAATTTCAGTCATCTTCAAGCCTTAGGGCTAAATTCTGAAGTGGAAGATTGATTTTATAGGGGTCTTGATGAAAAAATGGCTATATTTTTGAAATTCATTCCATTTTTGAAAGATGTCTCAGTGATTCCAGTGGTTTCACTGGGGATTGATGTGAATTAAATATGATTAGTGGTGCCCCATAAATTTCCAGTTACCTGTGTGGAAAGTGGTTCTGCACAGTTATAGGACCCGTGGCTTTGGATATATCCACATCCAGAGATGTGACAGGCTGGCACTGTCACTGTCATTCAGAGGACAATAAAATAATACCCCATGAATTAACATAACCCAGAAACACAACTTTTATAAATGGATAAAAAATAAAGAAATTTTCACAATTACAAATTTCCCCAAACAACTACTATTCATAAAAAAATTAAAAACCACAACAAACCAATTTTTTTTCTTATTAAAAACCTCCATAACATTAACAAAAAAAACTTCTCTCCCTAAAAAAAAATTTAAAAACTATTCTAAAAATAGTAAACTAACTAAAATTTTAAATTATATTTGTTTTCATCATCAATAGAAAAAGAAAAGTTCTAAGAGAAAGAAAATATTGTAAAAGTATTATTCTAATTCTTATTACTCTTTCTTTTAGTTACTATTAATAATTTTTTCTTTCTACCCTTTAAAAATTTTAAACCTACTTTACCTTTCTCCTAATCCTACCTGACAAAAATAAATACACTAATGGTTAACCAACACTAAACCCACCACACTCAATGATACATTAACCAAAAAATCTCAGAATTAACAAAATCTCAAATTACCAAACCAAAACCACAACACTAAATTGGTGTTTTTGTTTGGTTTAATTAGAATTTGAGTAGTTGGGAAATTGGTTGGTGTACTGATTGATTGGGGTAGTTTCTGACTTATTTTTGGGGGCTTTTTTTGGGTTTTATTTGTTGTTTTATAGTATTTAGCAGTGTGTGATAAGTATAGGTTAGGGTTTAGTTTACCCCTGTGGCAGTGGGGATTTGAAATGGCCCCACAACCACGAGGCATTTATCAGAATGTTTTGAGAGCAGCCCTGAAGAAAATGAACCGTGAGTGTGGATGGACATGGCTCAGAAATGTGGATTCACGGACTGAATTCTGGGCTGCAGCAAAAAAAGAGTGACCAGCAAGCTGATGGAGGAGATTCTCCCCTCTCCTCCACTGCATCCTGCACTGGGTATTAGGAAGAAAATCTTCCCTGTGAGAGTGGTGAGCTGGAAATTCACTATCAGCCATATAAACATGAACATTTTCAGTCACTTCTCCCAGTTTAACTTCCTGCTTTTTCCTGCTGTTTCAAGCACTAGGATTTAATATGGTCGAAAAGTTCAAGCTGGAACACGGCCTGAGTGTGACAAGGAGCTGCCTCTGATTATGGGGTAGATGTGGATTTGTTAAAATATGAAGGATTCTGAATATTTGTGCCCCTTTTGATTTAATCTCTTTAAAAAAGGAACACATTTTTGTGTCAAAATCATTGAAGGCTCCTTAGTAACAAATTTTCAAGGCTTGTGTGTTACAGCACATCACTGCTCAACCCTGGAGGAAATAACCCCAATTATTGGGTTATTTTAGGACATCCCATTAACTTTGAGGGAACAATGAAACTCCATTAGTAAAATGGATTCAGCTGGCTGTGGAGGGATGATATTTTCAAGAGGTGTTCTGATAAAAGGATTTGGGCTTGTTCCTTTGGAGATTTACAAACATTTATCCTGTGATCTTCTGTGATGTCTCACATTTCACCCCTAATTAACCCATAAAAGGATCTGAGGCCAATACAAGGCCTCAGGTTTCCCAGAGAAGCTGTGGCTGCCCCTGGATCCCTGGAAGTGTCCAAGGCCAGGCTGGACAGGTCTTGGAGCAACCTGGGACAGTGGAAGATGTTCCTGCCCATGGAAGGTTGGAATGAGATGAACTTCAAGGTCTCCTGTCACAGGCATATTTTCCGAAAAATCCTTTTATTAAGATTTTTTTTCTCCTGAGAAGCTGAGAAGTCTCAGAAGAAAAGAAAAACAATAATTATCTGCTGCTGTGGAATGCAACAGGTGCATCTTTGATTGGTCCATGTGAGTTGTTTCTAATTAATGGCCAATCACAGTCCAGCTGTGTTAGAACTCAGAGCAGTCATGACATTTTATTATCATTCCATTCCTTTCCTTGCTAACCTTCTGATGTCTTCTTTTTATTTCTTCAGTATAGTTTAATATATCATTTTCTTTTAATATAATATATATCATAAAATAATAAATCAGCCTTCTGAAACATGGAGTCAAGATTCTCATCTCTTCCCTCGTCCTGGGACCCCTGTGGACACCACCACTGTCTCCTCCATCCCAAACTATTCCAGGATTCCGTGATCAGAGCTGGTTTGAAATGGCAAAAAAAAAAAAATTAAAAAAAAAAAAATACACCTCAAACCCAGTCAGAGATATCTAAAACATTGGCAGACAAGATATGGTATAAGAGGAAAACTGATCACATCATCGTGGTGCTTGCCCAAGTTAATCAGGCAGTTCGTTTATTAATTAATTAATTGCCAAGAGCTGCACGCTTCCCTCATGCTAGAAGCCTGATCTACTCACAACCTCCCAAATTAACTCTACACACCACTGCACTTCTGAGGACAGACAAAACTTGGAGGAGTTTGGGAGCCAAGGAAGATCAGACTCTCACTGCTCGGATCAAGCAGCCTTATCCTCCATGAACTGATTCACTCACTGTGAGAAATAAATCCTCTTCTGAGGAGGAAACCTGTGTTCCCTCAGGCCTGGGCCCTGCTTTGGATTCCTTCCTCATGCTGCTGGTGTGAGGTTTCCCAGGTTCCTCTACTGCAATCAATCTTTTTTGTCTGCTGATGCAGCTCCTGATGAATAATTGCCTGGGGATATAAATAGTGAGCTGATTAGAGCCAGCATTGGAATGCTGGCAGTGCCTTCCTCAAACCTCAAGCTTCCCTGGATGGCTTAGCTTCCCTTCAGCTCCAGCCTGTGCCTTCCTCAAACCATCTTCTGGGCAAATCCAAAGGATCTGAAGTTTTCCTGCAGTGCTGGAGCCCAGCCTGGCAGGATTCCCTGGCCAGCACACTCCTGGTGCTCCCAGATGTACCACACAAATAATTTTTTAGCCAGAAATAAAGCCCTGAGCATTGTGACCATGTTGAATAACAGATCTAGAATGCTGGAATCTGAAATGCAGAGAACCCTCAGAAGTCTGGGCCTCTAAGCCAAAGCTTAGAATTAAACCCAGGATTTGATTTGAGACCTTGGAAAAGGCTTCCAAACTTAGATGCTAGAAGAGAGAATGTGGATTTATAGTTTAAAGCAGAGACATGTTAAGCTAAGTAAAGTTAAGAGTTCAAATACAGAAAAAATAAATGCAGTTACAGAGGTAACGAGAAGTTTTTGTAAGTTTGTCTGCCATAACATGATTTGCTAAGAAAGCTCACAACGTAGCATGGGTCCGTAAGACTAAATATTCAAAGATTGGGTCAAAACCAAATATCCTTGTTGGCAGTGTTTTATTGGTCAATAAATCCTTAAAAGGTCTTGTCACTGAGGGTCTTGTGGCTTTCTGGGCCATGCACTGAAGATGTGAGCCGAACTCACTCTTGCTGCCTATGTCAAAGATAAGAAAAATAAATCACACCATCTAAAGAAACTCGGAATCCCTGTGGCAGTCACATTTTCTGGAAAAATCCCTTCACCCAGGATTTTTCTCCTGGGAAGCTGAAAAGTCTCAGAGAAAAAGGAAAACAATAATTATCTGCTTTGCTTCTCCTGTGTTTTGCTCCTTTGAATGTGTTTGGAGATTGTTTACCCACAGGTAAACTGGTTTGTTTCACTGGTTTCTGTTGTGAATTGTTTTGATTCTTTGGCCAATCAGGGCCAAGCTGTGTCAGGACTCTGGAGAGAGTCAGGAGTTTTCATTTTATTATCTTTTTAGCCTTCTGTAAGTATCCTTTCTGTATTCTTTAGTATAGTTTAGTATAGCGTTCTTTAATATAATATAGTATCATAAAATAATAAATTAGCCTTCTGAGAACATGGAGTCAGATCCATCATTCCTCCCTGCCACAGGGCACCCCAGAAATACACCCCAGAAATAGTCCCATCTCAAATTCTTTCAAAATTCCTCACACTGGAAGTCACTCAGGGATATTCAAAATATTTTGCCACACAGAATTCACTAAAACACACGCAGAGGACGTGCCTGAAGGCTGCCTCAAAAGCATATCTGTGCAAATGTTATCACTGTTATGAGATAAATGTGAAAGGGGATCACGGGTACGGAGCATGTAAAGGTTTTATGGCTTAATCTCTGTAAATATTCTTCAGGTTGCCTTCATAATGTGATTGTTAATAGAATGCTGAGTAGGCAATAAAAGGATTTTTTTTTAAATCCTTCTAATGAAAATTATTGAATTTGAAAGTGATCTGGCTTCATTTTCCCCACTTTTTAAACAGTAGATGAATAGAAAAGTCTTGATAAGTTTTGGAGATGAATGGAATACAAGGGGTTAAACGTTTAGGATAATTTTTTTAATTATGTACCAAAATCAAAGGAGCGTTGACTCTTACACTGATAACCTTTCTTTGCAGGAGCCCACAGGTCACTGCTCCCGTTTCCAACTCCAAACAGAATTCAGTCCAAGCAGATAACTTCAGCTCAGGTTGTTATTGTTTGTATAACCATTGCACTTGAAAGGTTTTACAGCTTGAACAAATAACCCAAAATCGAACCAAACTGAAGGGAAAACAGAAGCGTCAGCCTCTGGAAGAGCTGAAGAACTGCACCAGCTTTGAATGCAGGGTCCTGCTTCTCAGGTTGTCTCTGAAACTCCCAACAGCACAAAGTCTGGGAGCATTCCAGCATCAGGATTTCCACCCATTCATTCTGTGATTTAATACCTGGAGCGAGCTGGTACCTGACCAAAGCCAGAGCACCTCTGGGGACACCTCACCAGCCCTGACTGAGCTCTCCCAGATCAGAGCACTGCCCAGGGGAAAGGAGCCAGGGCAAGTGGGTCCCACGTGTGTTTTCTGCTGACCTAATCACAGCTGGATACAACAAAACCCTGAATCCCAGTGAAATCCATCCCCCAGACATTTACACTCTGGGCTTCTACACCTGAACTTGTCAGCCCTGAGCTCAGCTGCTGCTGAAGGACAGAAATAAGGTACTTTTGAAGGGGGTTTATCTGACTTCTTTCAGATGTTTTCATCAGGATTATCTCCATCTTCCCATGGCTGGAAGTGATTAAGCTCCCAATGTTAATAACCTGAGGAGCCAAATGAACACCTGTAACATGGAGCTCCACAGCTCAAAACCACAACCACCATTTGAAAGAACACTTTTGACACAGCACCCACATTTTGCCACCCTGTAAAGCACAGATGTGCTGCAGATCTTGCAGATCCCTGTTTGCCACGCTCACAGGGCTGCGAGGGAGAATCTCAAATAATGTTGTCTTTGCCTGTGTTTAAGCAAACAAATTCCACCCAGAAGCCCAACAAAGAGATTGTATAAAGGAGCAGTGCTCTCATTTTATGTGGAGAAGGACTGATGGCTCCAGTAAAGTTGGAAGATTGTCTGAAGATGCAAACTGGGGTGCACTCTGATAACACTTCACTATTTACAGGCTGGCTCTTGACAGGGAGTGTGTTTGCTTTTGGGGCCACAGCTGAAGAAACACATGTAAATACTGGTTTTTTATTGCAGGGCTCTTTTGCTGTCCAGGAATAGAGCAAACCTTGAGCAGCATGAAAGGCACAGGTGGCACATTGGGCAGCGCAGGGTTTTGTTATCTTCATCACCCCAAAAGATCTCCACCATGATTAACTTCCCTGGAAATCAATGTGGGTGGCACTGAGACTGTCTGGCAATGAAACTCATCCTGCTTATTCTTAATGTCATGTTTGATTCTGGGTCCAAATGTTTACTCTAACACACAATCCTAATTATGTGCTCTGGAAGAGTTTTGACCCAGTTCAGGAAAGCCCTGAATAAGTCCCCAAAGAGGATATAGTTTTAACAGACATT
The DNA here is from genome assembly GCF_037042795.1 of Molothrus aeneus. NCBI lineage: Eukaryota > Metazoa > Chordata > Aves > Passeriformes > Icteridae > Molothrus > Molothrus aeneus. The sequence goes on along the minus strand of NC_089646.1, from coordinate 3,178,732 downwards.
TGGCTTTCAGCACTAACTATAACTTCCACAACTTAACAAGATTTGAGTAAACTGAAATTTGGACACTCTAACCTCCTCAACTTCAACAGGATTTGAGTAAACTGAAATTTGGACACTCTAACCTCCTCAACTTCAACAGGATTTGAGTATACTAAAATCTAGACCAAGTCTGTAGTGATTTTTTCCCTTATTGTGGATAATTTCTTGAGGTGAAATCTTAGCTGATTATAACTCCCAGTTCAGAGATTCCTTGTTATCTTGGCATTGTTTAAAATCATTATGATTATTTTCTCATTTGTAAATACACTGAAAGACTGAATTTCATCTTGGACTTTCTTACAGGCTTGTATTTTGTAGTCGTCCTTGATATTCACAATACCAGAAAGCCTTGGTTTGACCTGAGCATGGATAAATGGCAAAAGCAGAACATCTCCAGTTTTACAAATTGCATCTGAGTGTTTGATGCTTTGTCCTTTGGTCTCCCCCCTTTCTGCTGGAAAACTTTGATGGGAAGTGTGGAGCTTTGGTGCAGTGAGACTCCAGGGCCACATCATCGATCGGATGTGCCTGGAACACACAAATAAACAAATGAAAATTGGTGAAGCTGCAGTAAAAGGAGATGGGGATGACTCACTGCAGAGCGAGGCCAACCCACTCACGTCCCCAGACAGAGGGAGATGTGGCACAGCTGCCTAAATTCCCCCTCAGAGAACTAAACCCATTAAAGAGGGGACAGACACTGGAAGTTTTCAAGCCCAGCTGCTCTTAGCAATGTTTTACAGTGAAAACACCTCCAACACCCCATTTCTCCGGTGAAAACACCCCCATCACCCCCATTTTCTCCTGGGAATGCTTCTGTGAATGCCTGAAGATGACAGGACCTTAGTGGGGTCAGGCTTTAAGAGTAATTGATATTACTGCCTGTGGCGTTCATATTTTCTGAAAAATCCCTTCACCCAGGATTTTTCCCCTGGGAAGCTGAGAAGCCTCAGAGAAAAAATGAAAACAATTCTTATTTCATTTGCTTCTCCTCTGTTGTGCTCATGTGGAATGTGTTTGGAGATTGTTTACCCGCAGGTGACTGTTTCATTGGATTCTGCTGGGAGTTGTTTTCACTCTTTGGCCAATCAGGGCCAAGCTGTGTTGGGGCTCTGGGAAGAGTCAGGAGTTTTCATTATTATCTTTTTAGCCTTCTGTAAGTATCCTTTCTGTATTCTTTAGTATAGTTTAGTATCGTATTCTTTAATATAATATAGTATCATAAAATGATAAATTAGCCTTCTGAGAGCATGGAGTCAGATTCATTATTCCTTCCTGCCATGGGGCACCCTGCAAATGCAATAACTGCCTCCAAAAACCTGCCTGCCTGAGAGCAAAAATCCCCTAATCCCATTCCCTGATGCTTGGTGCTGCCCTCAGCGTTGGCACTGGGATAATTTTTGTCACTCTTGCACCGAGGATGACACAGGAACAGGGGGGAGGCAGCATTGTAGAAAGAGGAAAAGAAGCTTTATTCAAGAGAACCGCGTGGTTTTTACAGAGTGATAGGAGAGACTCTATTTGATTGACTAGTTAACAAAAACACCTTCCTCACTCACCATCTTTGAGAAGAACAGAAACTTGAAGTACAAAAACACCACCTGCAGATTGTTTATACTTAACAAGCCATTACATCCTTACAACTCCCTAAAAATTCTCACAAGCCGCTGTGAGAAACGCTTGGCCCTTTCTCTCTCTCTGTCCCATGGCATCCACAATTTTCCCTCTGCCAGCTGCACACAGCCCAGCTCTCAGGCTATCTCTGACTGGAGATAAACGCAGTGCACAGATGCCACTCCCTCCCAGCATGGAGCAGTGGAGCAGGAGTGGTTGCTCTTTGCCATCCCCAGCCAAAGTTCTTGTTTGCTGACCCAAAAGCGGCACAAACCTGAAAAGCTGCCCTGTTCCGAGGGGATTGGGAGCCAGGGGAGAAGATGCTGTAAAAACACAGAGGGCTGAGTTTAAATAGAGAGATAAGGGAGAAGATTGATGTTACAAATGCCAAGGGTCATATTTTCTGTTAAAACAAATAAAGCTTCGCTGAGCCCCTGTGAACTTGGCTGGGGCTGTGCCAAGCCTTTGATATGTGAGTGAGGAGCGAGTTCAAGGCAGCACCTTGGAGGTAAAATCCAGTCCCAAGCTCTGGTGCCCTTCAGAAAGGTCACTCACCTCTCCGTGAAATCCCTTTCAGAGGCACCAGGTAACACAGGAGGCACCAGCACAGAGCCTGCACATCAGGAAAGCTCAATAAATTCAATTATCTTCCCTAAAAGCCTAATGCTTCACTTCCCTCAGTTATTGCCTATGTTATGGCATCTCCTTGGATAATGTTTAGCTCTCCTTGGGAAGTGTGTGTTTATATGCCTGATTTTTTTTCTAGATGACTACAGCAGCATCCACAGTTTAAAAATCTCTTTTTTCCTTGAAAAATCCAGTGCCAAAGTTCCTGGAGAGGCTCACAACTCACAGGTATCAGACTAATGCCACACACTTCAGCTCCTTCACTCATCCACCTCTGATAAAGAAAAAGAGAAAGGGACTTTTGGGGATATTTTGTCATTGCCATTTGCACTGTCAGAAATTGAAGGGAAGCATGGAAAATCAGTCATTGTCAATCCTGTTAAGTCTAACACGATTTAGTCTGGATTAGGAGAGGGTTCCTCTGATTTGTACAGTCAGTCTGGCAGATTGTGGGCATGAAACTATCTTTTACTTACAAAGAAAGAAGAGTTGTCAGGGAAAGGGAAAAGAAAAACCACACCAAAATTATCAGGAAAATTACATTTATGTGCAACAAATTCCTCCCAGACAGCATTAATTCAGGAGAATGTGCTGTCGTTTCTTATTCCCCCCAAGAAACAGAGTTTTATTTTTCATGTGTGTTGAAAGGACTTAGAACATAACACTTCCCTCCATTAGTGGATGTAATGTTTTGCTGACATATAGTGAGGATGCTAAATTTGCTTGCACAAATCTATCCTGGAGGCAGCAGATATGTAAGGAATGCATCAGGCAAGGGAATCAAATGAGCAGCACAAACCCTGGGATATTCATCAGTTCAAGCAAGAGAAATGAACTGCAGCAGCCAGAAAGGCTTGCTTTAAATCTGATTCATAACAAGGAGGGCTGGAGGAAGAACTCCCAGCCCTCTAATACCTGCTTGGATTCTTTCTCTCTGAGAGATTACAGCTGAGTAAAATGGGAAAAGCAGGGCTGCTCTCATTTCTTAGTGCAAGGAGGATTTTGAAGAGCAGGTTTGAGCTGGAAACAAGGGATATCCCAGCTAAACAAGCAGGAGGAAAATCAATAATCTTCCAAGGAGTGGTCCCTGACTGCCAAAAGCACGACCAGGCAGAGGCAGAAATCGATTCTTTGCAGTGCCATTGGTTTGTTTGGGGTGTGGAAGAATGGGCTCACAGGGGAGCCCTCAGTCAGGCAGATACCTTCCCTCCAAGCACACACAGAGCCTCTGACTTCATCTTTATCCTGTGGAAACAACCAGAGTCCAGATGATGGACAACCAGCAAGTTTCAGTCTCAGGTGTTTTCTTACCGAGCTGCAAAATAATCCCTCAGTTTGAGGGGAAGAGGGGGTTTTATTCCATTCTCCCCATTCTCCATCACCATATTTGAGGCCTGGCCTTGTGATTTTTGTGGGTCTTTTTTTCCTGACTGATGCCTGCAGGAAAAATCTGGCACGGTCCAGGCACGGGGCAGGGCTGCCCAGCCCTGTGTGAGAGCAGCTGGCTTGGACAGAGCTGGACAGACCAAGGCTGCTGAGATGAAAGATCTCCTTCTCTGCACACAAGGGAGGAAAGTAGTCTGAGCTCGCTGCTCATTTCAGAAGAGGAGTGGAAAAGAAAAGAGAAAAACTCACTCTTGTGACTGATAAATCCCAGAGAGTGTCCTGGTGGATGTCCAGTGCTTTGGATCTCAGCTGCACCTTTCATTTGGGTTAAAAAATAGAATGTAGCAACTCAGCCCAGCAGGTGTGAAAAACAGGATCGTGCTCCACAGTGTGGCCAAAAATGCTTTGCTGAGCATTTTCTCTGTTATTCCACCTTCTTTCCAGCATCTGGCTCTGCACAGGTCAGAGCCTCTGTCCCCAGGGCTCTTTGCACCCCTCAAGACTCCAGCACCACCAGAGCACAAACCATGGATCAGGCAGATCCTCATTAACAGCATGAGTTCAATGCACATGCTGATTTCTGAAATGTGGGCTTTCCTCTTTAACCCTGCCTGAAATGAATGTGGCAGTTCAGCCTTCTCAAAACTCATTTCAGTAAATCAGGCCCATCCAGTCTCAGAGCTTCTGGAGGTTTTTCTCCATGGTGAAGCCAAAGGTGGATAAGAGATAGGATCTGGGAGAGCAATAGATTTATAGAATCTTGGAGTTTTTAGCTTGGCAAAAACCTCTAAGATCGAGTCCAACCATTAACCCAGCACCACCAAGTCCACCAACAAACCATGTCCCTGAGTGCCACCAGCAAGTCCAAGCAGACACCTTGGGAAGAGCCCTGAATTTTTTATCCACGGTTTATTGCACTTGTCAGTTTATACCAAGCCTCACAACATTTATCACAAAAATTAATGATATTCTAGAAATTCTTCTTCCCTGCTGCTAAGCTCTTAAAAACAGTTCATTGTTTTAACAACAGCGATTCTCATCACCCAGTCAGCAGAAAGTGGGGCTTGTTCTGTGGACACCAGCAGCCAATCCTCTCCGTGCAGAGCAGCTCCGTGATGCATTTGGCCAGGCTGTGTAAAATGTTCCATTTCCTGCCTCCTCCACAGAAGCATCAGCTGTGTCACATCCTCTAATGATAAGGTGGAGGCTTTATCTCCCTCTGTAGAGCGTGTTTTAGCCCAAGCTTTTATGTAGCTCGTGTAATCTCTGGTGTCAATCACCGTGTTGGTTTCCCTGCTTCTTGTGCCTTCTCCTGCTGCCAAACCACCCTCAGTGACTGTTAGAGGAGATAAAAATCTCTCAGTAGTCAGGGTAAAATATTTCTGCCCAGTGGCCACGACCTGGGGCAGAACCTGCCTGTGCTGGGCACTGTGATTTTAAGAAATGTGGTTGTAGCCATGCTGAGTGTGAAAAATGAATGTATTTTATGATTGGCTTTCTGCAAATATTAAAATGAATATGATATGTGTTGTGTTAGAAAGTAATGCTGTATTAATTCTCTTAAGTAGTGTGTTAAATATAGGTTTAGGTTATAACATAAGGTTAAAATAGAAACTATGCTATGTAGGATACTTTTTTTAAAGAAAGGACTTGCAGCGAGATAGCAGCCACAGGACACCTGAATCTTTCAGAGAAAGAGAATTTATTGCTCCATCATCAGTAGAAATGAACTTCTTCCTGCCTCGAAGGCACTGTTAGGATTTGGAGGAAGAAGTTGATGATGACCAGACAGAATCCTGTGTTTGAATGGAATTTATGCATCGTGTATGAGGTGTATGAATATGCAACAGGCTGTTGTTTTTAAGGGTTAATCCTCTGTTAACCTGGGTCCTTTTTCGGGCTCGTGCTGCCCAGAAAAAGGTATCTGGACATCCATAACTCTTGGTATTTATTGTCTCATATTGTCTTAATTCAATTTGTCCAAATTATTATTACTCTAATTGTATTACTATTTTTATGACCATTTTATTGCTATTAAACTTTTAAAATTTTAAAAACAAGTGATCGGTGTTTTTCACTCTGAGGACTGTGCTGGGCAGCTTTGTGCCCTCACATCCTCCTGGCCACCTGCTCTGTCCTCCTTGGCCCTGCAGAGCCCCAAGGAGAAAGGAGGGAGAGGTGCCCTGTTCCCCTGTGCCTTGGGCACGTGGTGTGCCCTGGAGCAGCTCTGCAATGTTCCCACTGTAAACAGCTCTGCTTTCATAATGCATGCTTTGCTACTCACCTGAATTCATTCCATCCCTGCCATCCCCAGTCTGCAGAAAGTTCTTGCTTGTTAGTTTGTTTGCACAGTTTGTTTTGGTTTTTTTTTTTTTCCTATTTGTTCTTCCTGAGCCTGAAGATTTTCTCTTTTTCTGCCCAAACACAAGTAAGATTATTATTATTTTTAATTATTTTAAAGAAAACTGTTTTATCCAAGCATTTTGCGAGTTGGATAGTCCCCTGTGGATATGTAATAGTAATTGCAAAGACTATTATTTTTTTCTGCTCCCAGTGGCTTTGATTGTGTGAAAATAAATATTGAGTACTATGAAGCAATTAATCCTCAGCTCTCCTGAGAGTTGGGTAGGTAATTATCTATACTATCTTTATGCTATCTTTAGCTTCCAGAGTGAGGTAAGCATCAGCAACTGGATAATTTGCCCTTGCCCCAGAGATCAAGGACAAGATTTTAGCCTGCTTGGATCAGGTAGGTCCTATTAATTGAAATATCCCACTCCTGCTCTTCAGATATTTCATGAAATACCCAACTCTGCTGCCCTCACAGCTTTAGTCATCAAAAAGGTGGAGATTTCCAGAACTTCATGGAAAAACTTTTGGGGACCGCTGGGGACAGAAAGAGAAGAAAGTCTGAGCTCTCAACCCTGCTGGGTTGTGGTCAGCTCACTTCAGATTTTCCCCAGGGCCACTCTGGTGTTTCCACCCCACGCTGAAAAAGGAGCTTTAAAGCACAGGAAAGCACCAATTGTTTGTGCTTCATTTTGCAAATAATGAAGTCCTGTAGGTGGATGGAATGGTCCTGTTTGCAAAACACCACAGCCAGTGTTTGCCTGCCTCTAATCCCCAATGCAAATAATGCACAGGAATTCATTTTGCAGCTTGTTTAGGGGATGGGATGCTGGTACTGTATTCAAATAAAGTCACCCAGTGGAAAGCAGAACAGATGCATTGTGTTGGCTTTGGAGAGGAAGCTAAATGGGGAACAAGGGCACAGAACAGCAAATCCAGCCTGCAGCAAACTGCTGCATGAATCAGCCCTCAAATATTGTCCTTCCAGACACCACTGCTGTTAGTGTTTGCATTTCTGATTGCCAGAGGCACAGAGGCAGGAAACAATGTGGTTGCTTTTATTTACCTCTGCCATCAGTGTCCACCAAAAATTTCTTCTTTGTATGGCATTTCCCCAAGCAGCCCTGGGAGAGATGAGCCATTTTGTGAAGGATGCCACAGCAGAAATGTTAATTACCTTGGAGGGAGAGGGTTAAAAAATGGTAATGAAGAAAAGCAGGCCCAGGGAAGGTGCACCAGCCCAAGACAGTGATCACTGTGCTGCTGCTGATGGGGAGAGGAATTTGATCAAGGCTTTCTCAAATTGTTCACAGCTGAGATTGGGGGAAAAAAATATCAAAAATAATATCTTATTAGCTAAGAGGCTGCTGTTCAACACCAAGCAGCTGCCACCTTCCAGCCCTGAAGGTCAGGAAAGACTTTTGCAGGGAGGTTGGATGGAATTCCAGTGAGGTGAGCACCAAGCACCCACCAGCAGAGAGGAAATGGAAGCTGAGCAGCTTCAGAGCCATGCTTTGGGGGAAATGCATCTTGGAATGGTCATACCTGAGTAATTCAGCTGGGAATTCTCCTGTTCCCACCCACCCAAGGCAAAAATCAGGTTTAAACCACGACCAGCACTAGGCCATGCCATAAAGCTGACATTTTGAATTCTTCAGGCACCCATTTTTGTTTTAAAGAGGATACACAGGGATAAGAAGAGGGCATGGCAAAGGCTTCAGAGAGCCTGGGGCTTTTTAGTCTGCACTGACACAGAGCCTTTAGCCACGTGGAGAAGGGAATGTGATTTCACTGAGAGAGGCAGGGTAAGATCTGGGGCATGGGATGAAACGAGCAGGAGGTGGGTTCAAATCAAACAAGCAGATTTCTCCCAGTGCTGTGGAGCTCACTTGTAAAAAATGATCTGATTTTTTTAGATAATTATCTGAATTTGGAGAAGAATTGATGAGAAAAACATGAATTTTCCCTCTTTCCTCTTGCACCTGGCCAGAGCAAGGAGTGACAACGGGGTGATGATGTCTGGAGGGAGGCAGAGGTCCCACAGCCTGGTGTGGTTTCAGTGAGGCAGAAGGGTGGAAGAGGGCCAAAATGTTTATTTTACCTGTTGTATTCACTGTAAATTCTCACTGAAAGTAGCCAAACCCCTCATTAATACTCATTTGCATATTAACTCCACACCCCTAAGGATGCAAAGGAAGACACACCTGTTGCACGTGATTGTTCCAAGCCTTTGGCAAGGCCAAAAATTATAGCACAGAAGGAGTCTGGATGAAACTAAATATGAAGAAAAATGAAAAAAAGAGAAGGGGAACACAGCTCTGTTTGCTCAGGGCTGTGTCTCTCCTCCTCCATTGAGTGCAACCAGATTTATGGTGTTGAAAACAAACTATTTGTGAATCTGTGGAAGTTCTTGTTGAACAAGACCAGACTTGAGAGCTGGATTGGTTTTGATCAAGAATTAAACCCAGCCCCTCTGGTCCCTGAGGACCAGCAGCACCATGAGAGGGTTATTTTCTGCCAAAATTCCATACCCTCAACACAGCAAAACCACAGGACACTCCATGAGGTCACTCAATGACCTCGATCCAGCACAGCCCACAGGGCAAAATGTGCTTCAGATTTTTCCTGTAAAATCCCAAATCCTTCAGATTTACTCTCTGCAAAGAACCCAAAAAGCAGCACCTACCAATACCTCACTCCCCTCCTCTTTCCCCCCAAAATTTATCCTTAACAGGCTGCTTGAAAGCATTCAGGCTGCATTAATAAATGAAATAATGAAACCCAGAGTGGCTGTAATTAGTGGGGGGATGCAGTGACCAGCTAATCAGCTCTGGCCCTGTTATTTTAGGATCCAAACTGAGCTTTATATAGCTTTATAAACCTCTGTACAACTAATTGAGGTAATTAACATCTTGTCCCTCTTTTTACACTGGCAATTATTGGCCACCATCAGATCTATGATGAGAAACAAGGGAGAGGATGGGGATTTTTCATATCAAATGAAAAAAAAAAAGGGGGGGGGAAATATTTTCAATACAAAATAATTCACATTTTTTCAGAAAAGTGGGGGGGAAAACACTGAACTGTTTTTTTTCTCACCCTTTGCAGGTTAGCTTTAAAAAGTGGATGGTTCAGTGATTTGCTAACAAGAGCTAAAGACTGGATATAACTTTGGATTTTTAACCATTAAGCCTTTTCCTTAAAAATGACATTTTTCTTGGTTGTGTCAGTAAATTGAAGAGCCTGGAATTAGGGAACTGTCTCCAGGGCCTCCAAAATATGAGGATTTTGTTTTCTTTCCTTGCGTATTTTGGGTTTTTTCTTCAGCAGGTGCTTTACAAAACAACAAATCTGTCCGTCTGTTGGAGCTTGAAAATCCAGTGGGGCTGGGGGGAGAGGAACAGCAAGGGAGGCATTATTTTTCTTATTTTTACCTTTATTTATAGGGCTTATTTTTCTTTCTACACTAAAGCAAGCTTAGACCCGAGGGTTGTCTTGCATTGAAAGGAGCATTGCCCTTAATATTAAATGAAATGCTGCCTAGTGTGCTGGAAAGGGGAAGGATTTCCACATTTTTATTAAAAAATGAAGGTCAGCCCGGTCTTGAGCTGTTCCTCCAATCTGAGAAACCCAGAAATTCCATGTCAGTGACCTGCAATATGGAATTGTTTTGCAATTTTCTGAGGAAAATGTACATACAGATCACTGAATTGGGATTTTTGGCCCATTTAACCACTTCTTACCAAACAGTTATTTCAGAGGAGGCCAAATGCCTCAATCAATCATTCCTTTCCCTTCCCAGCAGTGCTGGGTCACATTCCCAGAAGTGGAAATGCAAGGGAAAGGAAAGGAAAGGAAAGGAAAGGAAAGGAAAGGAAAGGGAAAAGGGGGGAAAAGGGGGGAAAAGGGGGGAAAAGGGGGGAAAAGGGGGGAAATAGAGAACAAGAGGGGAATGAAAAAGAAAAAGAAAAAAGGGGACAGAAAGGGTGAAAGAAAAAGATTAAAAGGGAGACAAAGTAAAACAGGAAGAGAGAGGAAAGGGGGAAATAGTGAAAAGGAAATGTGGGAAATAGGAGAGAAAGGGGGAAGAGAAGAGGAAAAAAAGAAGAAGAAATAGGAAATAAAAAGAAATGACAGAATGGAAAAAGATAAAGGGAAAAAATGAAAAGTAGGGAAGAGGGGGATGAGAAGGGAAATGGGAAAGAAAGAGAAAGGAAGGGAAAGAAAGGAGAAAGAAAGGGCAAGAAGGAAAAACGGAAGAAGAGGGGAAAAGGGGGGAAGGGAAAATTATTAAAGGTCAAGGAAAGCGGGGTGAAAAGGCAGGAAAAGGCAGGAAAAGGAGGGGGAAGGAGCCGGGGCTCCCGGTCCCGGCCGTACCTGGGGCGGGCGGGGGCGGTGCCGGAGCCGCCCCGCGCAGGAGGCGGCGGGGGCGGTGCGGGCTCGGCGGAGCGGGCTCGGAGCCGCTGCCTCCTCCTCCTCCTCTTCTCCTCCTTCCTCCTCCTCCTCTTCTCCTCCTCCCGTGCTGCTGCCGCTGCCGTGCCCGCTGGATGCGGCGGGGCTCGGGCGGGATGCGGGGCCCGGGGCTGCGCGGGGCCGTGCCGCTGCTGGGCTGCCTGCTGGCCGCGGTGAGTGAATTCCAGCGAGTGCCCGAGCGGGGAGCGCCTCGGGCAAACTTCGGGCAACTTTGGGAGGATCTGCTCCTTTCCCCGTGCGTGGGAATGCGGGAAAGAGCGAGCGCTCGGATCGCATGTAGGTTCAGGTGTGCGTCCCCTCCGGGCGTGAGAGGATCCCTTTGAGCTGCGGGGATTCCCTTTGGGATTTCTGCGGTTTGTTCCACGAGCGGCTCCGCGTTTCGCTGTCATTCGGGTTTGGTGGCTTTTGGCTCGCTTTGGTTTCTGTTCCGGAGCTCGGTGAGTCCTGCAGTGCTCGCCCCACACCTGGGGATAACGGGATGAGCTTTTCCCCAGGGGCGCTGGGATGGGCTCTGCCGGCAGCTGCCAGAAGTTGGGCAAAGCTCGGAGCCGCTTTCCAGGGCTCCGTGTCTCTGCCAGGTGTGATTTCCCCGCTGTCGGGTCCGTGATGTCTCGGGTTTGTTCCTCCTGGAGCTGTGGCTGCCCCGCACGGGGTCACACGTGCGAGCCGAGCTGAACCGAGCTAAATAAACCTCCGTGCCAGCAGGCACAGGGCACGGCTCCTGCATGCTTAGCTCAACTCCCCGCTCCAAGGAAAGTGTCCCTGCCCATGACAGCGGGTGGAACTGGAGGATCTTTAGGTCCTTTCCATTCCAGACCATTCAGGGAGGCTGCAGTTCGCTGATCTCGCTTTGTTCTGGCAGCTCGTTTCCTCGCAGGGTTTGATTTAGAACGAGACTGGTTTTAATTTAGCAGCCTGGGCTTGGGGGGAGATTTGGTGCTGGCTGTGGCTGAGTTTTCCTCTCACGTGTGACCTGCTCCCACAGCTGTTTTCCTGTAGGGCTGGGTGAGGTTGCCCACCACAATTGGGTTGTACCATCCCTTGCAAGTCACCTGTGTTTGCTCTGCTGGGCTGGTGATGGTGCTTGTGGTCCCAGAACCATCACAGAATTGTAGCATGGTTGGAAATAAAATGCGGCTGATTCCAAAGCTCTGTGGACAGGACAGCTTTCAGTAGACCAGTTGCTCAGGAGCATCTTCCAGCCTGGTCTTAAAGCAGAGTCAGACCAAGCAAGCTGAGCCTCAGAGAGGGGAAGTTAACCCAGATTGTCAGTGCATCACTTGTCTCCCCTTCTTTCTCCCTTTTCTTCTCTCCTCGTCCCACAAGGAATGAAACAAATGTACAAATTTAATTGTAATTTTTTTTGGCTTTCGCCATGAGCCCCTCACCCATCTGCATTGCCGAAGAATTTCTTAGAGGATGAACAGGTTGGGAAAATGGATTAAAGTACTAAAAAAAAAGGACCAGGCAATCAGTTCTTGGGATTCTACAGAGCTTGCTTTAGGGAAGATCCAAAATAGCCCAAGTGTCCAGGGCTGGAGCTGGGTAAAGGAGAAGGGGGAAGCGTTCTCATCAGCTGCTGGAGCTACTCCAATTCTTGCTTCCACTGAAGCCCTTGGCAAAATTCCCATTTCTTTAAAGATTGTTGGCATGAGGGGCTCCTCTGGGGCCAGATCCTGCAGAGGGTGAGGTCACAGGGCTGCTGAAATTCACCCTGCAAGGGTGGCAGGATCAGGCTGTGGGTGATGCTCTTGGGCTGTCACCAATAAGCACAAACCCCTAAAGCTTTGGGGCAGCACAAGACTGGGTGCAATCCTGTAACTGCTTCCTTTCCAACACTTTTATTATTCTGTTGTTGTTGTTAATGTTCCTGGGATCTGGTTCATGCTGGTGGGTTAAAAAGATTCACATGCTCCTTATCAGCACTGATCTGCAAGGTGACTAATACTGAACTGCCTCAGTGCTGGAGAAAATCCCTGGTTTGTTTCTCAGCTTAAACCTGGGATTTGGTGCTGATTTTTAAAGCAAAAGTAGCTCTGCAGTCATAATCCAGCTCTGGGACCCGTGATGGCTCAGCAGAGCTTGGTTGGTTTGGGTTTATTTCGTTTAATTTCTTGTGATAATTTTTATTGGTACGTCCTTGGGGGAAAAAAAAACCTCTGAACAAGTGGCTGATCAACAAGTTCAGCACCATAAAACTCTTGCAGCCATGTGGTTTCTAATTGCTGTTGTAAACTTTCCCCTCTCATCATGCACGCTGTGGAGAAGAGGGAATTGGGTAGATCTCATTTGCTGAGGTCATCAGGCCACGCTCACCAAAGTCCTGCCCTCCTGCCAGGGGCAGCTTGGAAAAGTTGGAATTAAAGTGTTAATGGTGGTGAAGTGGTGTAAATGCACAATAATCCCTTTTAGGTTCTTCCGTGTTGCTTTTAGGGGTGTAATTAAGATAATTTGGCCTGAAGAGCTACAAATTAGACACTTTTTTTTTCTCCCAGTGTGTGTCTAGAACATGAGATGTGGATAATTTGAAGCAGTTGGTGGATTCCACGTGCCTTCAGACTTCAAGCTCCTTGAATTAGCCAAATCTGCCCAGCTGGTGTAATTTGTGCTTTTCTTCAGAGCTTTGCTCTGTTCCAGCCTTGAAGTAGGTTTGTGATGGAAAAGAATAAAACAACTCAGATCTGATTCTTCATCAGGAGATGTGATCAGTGTGGAGAATCAGTGAAATCTGAGCTCCACAGAAATCAGAACAACCACTTCAGCTGCGTCCGTGTCTCTCTCCTCCTGTCATTGATTGAGAATCTGTGAAGTGACATAAATATACTTCAAACAAAACAACCACTGGTTTTGGCCAAAAGACAAGGTTCTCACTGGAATCCTCCAGGCCAGTTCCTGCACAAAGATCCTTTAGCAATAACAATATGTGTTTAACAAAGGCCTTGCCACGAACCCTGTGTGTATCACTGGGTGTATGATTTATTCCATTTTTGCTTGTATAAATGCATGACTGACTTTCTTCAGGAGAACCAGTTGCCCAACCCTGCATCTGGGTAGCTCTGAAAGCCTCTCTGCCTCTCTATAAAGTTTTCAGAGAGGACACAAAATCAGAGTTATATTGTGGGAGCTCTTACTTAGGGCATAAAAAAGGCAAAATTGTAAAATATTGGGGGGGGGAACAGTATCTTGAGGGGGAAATAGAGAAATTTAGGGGAAATACTTAAAGCTGTTTCAGGCTGTGTTTTACTCACCAGCAGGCAGCAGGGGCATTCACACCATGATTATCACACCCTCCCAGCCCAGAGGTTTGTGTCCAGCAGGGAAACTCGGGACAGCCAGCCAGGAATTGGGATGGGCTGTAACAGCAGAGCCCACCTGGGTGCTGTTTAAAAAGGGATTTTTACCAGACACTCAGCAGCAGGAGCCAGGTGGGACCATGGACAGGGAAAGCCACTGGGTTGTGAATTTTGGGTCTGAAGGTGCATTTCCTCCGTTTTTATAACACTTCAAAAACCTGTGGTTCCAACTGCTCAGTGAGAGGTGTAAGAGCCAGAGGGGCTGCTCCAGATAGGAATGCAAATTCAGGTGAGTTGCATTTTGTCCTGTGGTGGCTCCTGAGGCTGACAAAACGTTTTGTTCTCAGTGTTTCACAGTGAGTTTTTGAGTGGTTTTTTGCCTCTCCCACTTGGCTTTCCTCCTCCTTGATGGAGGCATCAGGGCAGTCAGGGGATGCAGAACAGGGGGATGCTCTCACATTTGGCAAATTGCAAGTGGAGACTGACTAATGTCAGGAAAGAGATGTTTCAGCTGCAAGGCTGCCTTAGAAATGGCAAACATGCAGAGTTTATATTCATTTTCAGGGGGGAAAAAAGGAAAAAGAAATAGAGAGGTTTTTGTTTTTACCAGATGGTCTCCAGCAGAAACAACTGGAGAGACTGGTGACTTGTCAAAGTCAATCTTCCACATGATCTGCTGATAGCCTGGGAGGAGTGGGAATTTTCTGCTGTTTGGGCTAGAATGTAGACACAAATCTTTTGGAACAGAGGGAAGGACAGGAGGGAGATCTCCCTGTTCAGCATCAAGTGTCCCATTTATTGGCAGCCTGGGGAAGGGCACCAGACACTGTGGAAAACGAGACCTGAGATTTGATGATCTTTTTTTTAAAGTCAGATCTGAGTGCACTTGGAGGAGATTTGTCACACCCTGAGTGGCTGAAATTCAGGAAGGGGCTCAGATTATCTGTGCAGAATAAAACATCTAAGTCAGGCTTTGGTGGGGAGCAGGATTCAGCTGGGTTTTAGGAATGCAGGAGGTCACACCCTGCCCTCAGACCAGGTCAGCACCAGTGTGGCAGTGTCACTCTTGTGCTATTGTCACTTCCCCTGCTGCATTACCCTGCCCCAGGGGACATGGATTTTGTGGTTTTCCAATGCCTGGGAAAGGCTGTGGCATTAAATACAGCCCCACTCCTTGCTCTCTTCTGTGCTGGAAAGAAGAGGAAAGAGCTTTGCAAGGATCACAATCTAGGAAATGCAGCCGAGAAAAAATCCCAAAGGCACAGACAAAAGGAGATGGAGGTGACTGCAGAGCCCAGAGCAGGAGGGGCTGGAGCTGTGCCCCAGCAGGATGGACAGACACACAGACTGGCCTGCTCCAAGGCAGGGGTTTGTCCCCCTGGGCTGCCCTGTGCAGGTTTCCCTCTGTGGCTGCTGAGTGCAGCTTCTCCACGCTCCCAGAGGTTCTCCAGAAGTCCCAGCTCCCACAGCTTCAGCTGGGTGGGACCTCAGCCAAGAGGGGAGACGCTTTTGCCTCTGAAAATGAGATCTCAGAGGGCTGCAGGGGCAGAAAACCCAAACCTTTGGGTCTGTGAGAGGGCCAGGGGTGTGATGCCAACCCTCAGAGTGGCATCCACCCAGAGCTCCACAGCTCCTGCCGTGGCAGGGAGGTCCTGGGCACGGCTGGAGGAGGCTGGTCCCCACCTGAGCAGCCTTTTGGTCACCACCCCTTTTTACAGAATGAGCACCAGGGATTTCTCTGGGCTGATTCATCTCTCTGGGCACATCCTTCACCTTTCCTGGGATTTTTTCCTACCTCTGTTGAGGCTGGGATTGATTGTGTATTATTTACATGTTTATTACTTGGAACTTGGGATGATTGTGTATTATTTACATGTTTATTATTTCGATCATTTATTATTATCTAATTATTAGATTATTTATCATTAGATAATAATTTATTATTATTTTTATTTAG
This sequence comes from Molothrus aeneus, assembly GCF_037042795.1. NCBI lineage: Eukaryota > Metazoa > Chordata > Aves > Passeriformes > Icteridae > Molothrus > Molothrus aeneus. The sequence continues at coordinate 3,162,994 of NC_089646.1, read as the reverse complement.
ATGTTTATTATTTCTTACCTATGTTACAGTCTCACAGCAGGGAGTTTTGTAGTCTTTCATTAACAAGGCACAAAATGGTTCACAATCTTTCACTACAAGGTTTTTTTTTTAAGGCTAAACTATTTAATTAAGAAATGATACTTAAATTATTTTCATTTTTAACTTAATAACTAATCACTCAAAGCCCCCCATGCAGACTTTTCTGTTTAATTACAAAATACTACTCAACTCATGAAGAAGGTAAAGAAGAACAGCTAGCTACTGCTTTAAAACTTCTATCTTGTCCCATATATATAACTAGATTCCAAAACTTTAAACTCTAAGTTTTCTATTTTGTGATATTACACACTTCTAATCAACTACACACCTGTAATCTTAGTGTTATCAATCAAATTTGGAAGTTTTTTCCATGGCTTCAGGTTAAATGCAGTGTTCTCCTGGGGGTTAGAGTCTCCTAGTACAGAAAGTCTAAAATTCTCAGCTCTCTGACACATGAAGAATTCGTTCATTACCACTCAGGAAGCGTCATGGGGAAGGTTCTAAGGAGATTTTCGAGGAGGGGATGAGCTCCCAGAGCCATTGGATGCTCGTTGCATCATTTTAAAACCCATTTATCTGTTAAATGGGGCAATATCAGGCTGCTTCAGCACTGCTGAAAGAACTAAAAGCTCCTGTAGATGTAAAAGAAAAGGTGCATGTTGAGGTTTTTGTTTTGTTTTGTTAGGGTTGGGATTAAATGTATGAGATGGTATTTTTTGTTTGGATTCAGATATTTATTAGTTTTTTATTTCTATAAAAGTTTCATAAATTGTGGGTTTTGTAGTAGTTTCTTTTAATAAGTTAAAAAATTGGACTGTATTTTTTATAAATTTTTTTTAAGGATAAATAATTTTAATTAAGAAACATAACTTTCTGAGGATGAACCAGTAACTTCCCCCTTTGATGAGGATGTTGTTAACACAGCACAAATATTTTCCACCCCAAAACTTCAGCTTTCTTAGGAGCATCCCCTTGGCTGGGACTTTGAACCAGCTCAGCCTCATGAATCAACCCTAACAAGGGGAGAGCTATAATAGCAAAGAACCTCTGATTAATACTTGCTAATCCACACAAAAATAAATATTCTCTGTGAACAAGGCCTGACCTGCTGGGAGCAAGCAGGTGAGGTGGAGAGGAGCAAGCAGATGTGAGATTTCCTTGCTCTTCCAGCCCTTTTCTCTGTTATTTTTGCCCCCAGTGCTGGGGGTGCCAGGCAGATGCAGTGCCCTGAGGTCAGTGCAGCCCTGGCTGCAGGATGGAGGGGGTGGCATCAGCCCCCAGCGGGGCCATTTGGTTTGTGGAGTGAATTTAGGGAGGTTTTTGTGGGCAGGGATGTGTGCTGTGGGTTGCTCCTGGCTGCAGAGCTCACATTAGTGCTGCTTTGCTGGTACTTTATTGGGGCAGATCTTATCTCCAGCACTTACTGTTACATATAATATATATTTATATATTTATAGTTATATTTATATATTTAATATACATTTATAAATTTTAGTATTTATATTTGTACATATATGCCCATATATATCTGTGTATATATGTATATATATGTGTATGTGTATATATATAGTGTGTATATATACACTTATATATTTATAGTTATATTTATACTTATATATTTTAATATCCATTTATAAATTTTAATATTTATATTTGTATATATATGCCCATATATATGTGTATATATGTATATATGTGTATGTATAAATATATGTGTATATATGTGTGTGTGTATGTATATGTAGTCTGTATATATATACATATATATACTTATATATTTATATTTATATTTATATATTTTAATATCCATTTATAAATTTTAATATTTATATTTGTATATATATGCCCATATATGTGTGCATATGTATATATGTGTATATATAAATATATGTGTGTGTATGTATATATAGTGTGTATATATACATATATATACTTATATATTTATAGTTATATTTATATATTTTAATATGCATTTATAAATTGTAATATTTATATTTGTATATATATATGCCCATATATATGTGTGTGTATATATATAGTGTGTATATATATATATATATATATTTATATAGAGTGTGTGTGTATATATATATATATATATATGTATAGATGTATGTAGGATTTCCAGGATGTAAAGCCCTATTCCTCTACAGGAATTTTAGAGACCCTGATGTATTTTAAATTAACACAGTCACTTTTTCAGTCAGCTGCACCAGTGGATTTTAACAGCTTTAAATTCCTCCATTAGTGGCATTAGGTGGGTTTCTCCTCCCCAGCAGGGCAGTCCCTAACTCTCCATTTCACTGTTTGCATTGGGAGCTGGAGGTTTACACTTCTGTAAATCTGCTTGCCATTTAAATTCTGGTGTTTGCACAAATTGTGATTATTTTCTAATTCAGAACCAAAGGGGGGTTATTTTTGATACATTTCTCTAACGAGCTGGGTGGGTCATGTGGTTTTGATGAATTCTGCTGGCTGTCATGGCCTGGCTCCATTGATTTGCATCAATTTAAAGTGGAGAAGAGGCCAAAGGAATTGAATGCAGAGATCCCAGCTCTGCTGAGCCACCACCACCATGACCCTGTTCTTTTTTCAGCAGGGGTGTTCCTCCTCCTGTATCAGCTCCACAGGTTGGTTTTTTTTTATCCTCATTCCTGTCATCTCATCAAGAGTTATGGGGAAAAAAAAAATCTATTTAAACACAATTCTTGTCTGGAGGGCAGAATATCAATACCTGGTGTCTCCTTTTGAAAGCTGAAATCCATTGGGTGTCTTTTGAACAGATGTATTTGAGGCTCCAGCCTGGATTCTGTGTTTAACAGATGTTCCAATTAATCCCTGGTGATCTGGAACATCCCCACCAACATCTGAGCAGTGTCCCCAGGGCCCTCCCAGATGTCACTGGCTGTCACAGATGCTCAGCCTGGCAGCTCCCTTGCAGGTGGCATTCTCCTGGCAGATCAGGACATCCCAGTTTTGGCATTTTGGGTGTCTGAGTGACCAGGATGGTCTCACCTCCTGTGGGAGCTCTGCCTCTGACCCTGCCTTCACTGCTGACCACTTCCAGACCACTGGAGGGATAGAAAAATATCCCCACATCATCCCTTGGCAGAGAGGGAAGCCCCTGCAGATGCCCTGTGGGGTTGGAAGGAGGTGATCTTGAAGGTGCCTCTCAACCCAATCCATTGTAGGATTCTGGGACCCTGTGATGCTGTGAACACCAAAATTAAAGTGACTTCATTCTGCACCTTGCAGAGACACAGTGGCACTTCATTCCTTTGGCAGACACCTCTCTTTGGAGATCTTAAGCCTCAAACTGGTTTATTGTGTGGTGTAAGAGTGAAAAAAAAACAAAGGAAATTTCCTCCATGCTGAGCTCTTCCCTGCAGCCTGCTTCATTCCTTACCCAAAACCAGGTTTTATTTCATCTCTCCCAAGTGGCAGCTCAGACTTTGAGGAACACACATCCCCTCGCCAGGCAGGAAGGAAATGAAACAAAATTAAACGTGCTTGTGATCACCACCACCCCTGGAAAAAAGGACATAACATACAACTCTGCACTTCTGCACCAAAATGAAAATCAGCCTCAAGGCTGACCCTCAGCATTTTTATGCACTTGGAAATGGCCAGGATCCAAACCCTGCTGGGGATTGCACCTCTGCCACCTTTATTTTGCCAGATCCACCTTTCATTGTTAGTGAATGTGGTGATTATTGTTATATCTTCTACCCCATCCATTTGTCAGGGGAGAGGGGAACTTGTTCATCCTGCACATGGCTGTGTGGCACACATGTACTTGCTTTTTTTCTTCTTTTCTTCCTTTTCTTCTTTCTTCTTCTCCTCTTCTTCTCCTCTTCTTCTCCTCTTCTTTCTCCTCTTCTTTCTCCTCTTCTTTCTCCTCTTCTTTCTCCTCTTCTTTCTCCTCTTCTTTCTCCTCTTCTTTCTCCTCTTCTTTCTCCTCTTCTTTCTCCTCTTCTTTCTCCTCTTCTTTCTCCTCTTCTTTCTCCTCTTCTTTCTCCTCTTCTTTCTCCTCTTCTTTCTCCTCTTCTTTCTCCTCTTCTTTCTCCTCTTCTTTCTCCTCTTCTTTCTCCTCTTCTTTCTCCTCTTCTTTCTCCTCTTCTTTCTCCTCTTCTTTCTCCTCTTCTTTCTCCTCTTCTTTCTCCTCTTCTTTCTCCTCTTCTTTCTCCTCTTCTTTCTCCTCTTCTTTCTCCTCTTCTTTCTCCTCTTCTTTCTCCTCTTCTTTCTCCTCTTCTTTCTCCTCTTCTTTCTCCTCTTCTTTCTCCTCTTCTTTCTCCTCTTCTTTCTCCTCTTCTTCTTTCTCCTCTTCTTCTTTCTCCTCTTCTTCTTTCTCCTCTTCTTCTTTCTCCACTTCTTCTTTCTCCACTTCTTCTTTCTCCTCTTCTTCTTTCTCCACTTCTTCTTTCTCTACTTCTCTACTTCTTTACTTCTCTACTTCTTTACTTCTCTACTTCTTTACTTCTTTACTTCTTTACTTCTTTACTTCTTTACTTCTTTACTTCTTTACTTCTTTACTTCTTTACTTCTTTACTTCTTTACTTCTTTACTTCTTTACTTCTTTACTTCTTTACTTCTTTACTTCTTTACTTCTTTACTTCTTTACTTCTTTACTTCTTTACTTCTTTACTTCTTTACTTCTTTACTTCTTTACTTCTTTACTTCTTTACTTCTTTACTTCTTTACTTCTTTACTTCTTTACTTCTTTACTTCTTTACTTCTTTACTTCTTTCTTTTTCTTTTTTTTAATTTTTTTTTTTTAATTTTAAGTCAACTTTCACTACACTCTAGAGTTTCCTGAGTGGAGATTAAACCTGTGCCTGGTTTAAAGTAGCCAAAGTCACATCATCCTCCTCACCATCAGTGGCTGGGCTCAGTCCTGCGCTGTGCCTGGCATTTTTTGGCTGCTTTTTTTCCCCATGTAATTTAGGATAATTCAGCAAGGAATGGTGTGGCTGCTTTGCTCCCCTTGCTGAGTGTGTGCTGGGAGTTCTGTGGGGGGGTGATGGAGCTTTGGGATCCCCTCTTTGAGAGTTCCTGGGGTTTTCCTGTTGCCCTGGGGTCATTCCAAAGCAAAATGCAAATGGCAAAAGAGTCAATTTACTTTTTTTCCTTCCACATCAGCATCCATCTATTGGGATTTTTACCATTTTCATCATGCTTTTTAAGATCAATTAGGTTTTTGCTTGTTCCCTTCCACACCTCCATCCATCTATTGGGATTTTTACCATTTTCATCCTGCTTTTTAAGATCAATTAGGTTTTCGCTTGTTTCCTTCTACATCAGCATCCATCTATTGGGTTTTTTATCAAATTTATCCTGCTTTTTAAGAACAATTGGGCTTTTCACTTGCTTCCTTCCACAGCTCCATCCATCTGTTGGTTTTCTTACCATTTTCATCCTACTTTTTAAGAACAATTGGGCTTTTCCAGCCTGTTTTCACAAAAGGAACAGGTTGTCTTTTTGCTTGACATCCTCAAAGGCAGATTAAAACACTGCTGCTGAGAGAGCTCCCAGCTTTCCAGGGCACCAAGAGGAGTCCAAGCACTACACCAGGAATTTCTGATGTGCTCAAATGTTGGCTGCAGGGCTGAGTGTATTTTTTGGGGGAGAATATGACATTAAACATGTCTGTAATTGGGGTCTCAGCCATTCACTTAATTCCAGTGATCCCCCTCAAGGAAATTTTCCACCTCTTCTGCTCTTTGCTCCCTGACTCTCCTTGGACAGTGTGGTTTTTTGCAGAGTTTCTCTGTGCAAAGCTTTCTTTTCACCTGCTGGAGGTGATGCTTTGTGGCTGGGGCATAGGAACTGTTCCAACAGTTTTGTTTTCAGCAGCATCTCCAGCAAAATTAAGCTTTGTTCCTCCTTGCCCCTCTCCCTTTCCAGGGAATTCACACAGCACAGGGTGTATCAAAGGCTTATCTTTGCCTCTTTGTGTGCAATGCAGATGAGGAAAGGTTTTATCAAGAGAAATAACAGCATCTCTTGGAACAAAATGGGTATTTATATATGTGTGTATATATTTTTGCTTATAAAAATGTGTGCTTTCAGGTGTAGCAATACTTCCTGAGGGATAAAAGAGGAATAAAGCCATTGCTGTGGATTTAGCCTGAAAATCAGTGCTTACTAAGAAGGTAGAATACCTAGATTCATGCATGATCCAACTGGATTCTTTTTCCTGTAAAGCTATAGATTCTATCCAAGTTTGGATACCCAGGTGTTAAGAGCATGCCTAGTTTCTGTACAAAGGCTAAATGAAGGTGCAGAGTACTAAAATAACAGAGGGAACAATATAAAATATTGTATTATAGAAGCGAAAAAATCCATTATGAAATCAGAGTGCTGGTTGAGGAGGGTGTCCTGTGGCAAAACCATCTCTCCCATCCTTCGTGACAGGCAGAGATTTAGAGCCAAGCTCCCAAATTAACATTCCTGGCTCTTGTGGGCACTAAACCCCTCAAACTCCGTGGAGATGGGGATTTTTATGTCATGCCACAATTTCCTTCCCACCTGCTCACTCCATGCTGCCCCAGAGGTGATAACTCTTCACATCCCCACCAAGGGCTGCTGGTCCCACCAGCTCCTCCTGCCTGGCTGATTTAGTCCCTGCAGGTGCTAATTGCTCTTTTTTGATTTTTATTTCTGTAATTAACGACCTTGACAGAACTCAGAACAGTTCTTTTCAGACCCATGAAATGCATAGCTGGAAATTTCCTTGCTGTGTTCCAGGGGTAAAGAGCTTTAAAAGCTTTTTTCTGCCTCTGGCTGTGCTAGTCAGTCAAATAAAAAATACCTTGTGTCATATATCAGCAGTCAATCATGGCTGGAAGAGCACTTAATAAAACTCTGCTTTGAGATGTTGCTTTTAGAGATCCATTTATCTTGGTCCCTACTTCTTTTGGAGATGCTTCATTGGTGTCTGCCAGAGGCTGAAGGTGCTCTGGAAGTGTGTGATCTACACTATAATTAAATTTATACACCATGAGGAAGGGCCTCCTGGTGTTGGTTTGTGTATTTGTGCCTTCCATCTCAGCTGTTGTTTTCATTTGTATTTTACAGACTTGGGGATGTAATAATATTTGATAAATATTTTTTATTTTTCAAAAAAATATTTTATAAATAATTTTCTATTATAAAAATTTGTGAATTTATATGATTAATATATTAGTAGTAAATGTTTGAGGAAGTTAAGACAATATTTTAAAAATATTTATGTACCATTAATAATAATTATTTATTATAATAATTTTATTATTTTAATAATTCATTATTATTTGTAGTTTATTTATTATTTTAAGAGTTTATATTTATTAAACTATTATAACAAATCATTTTTATTCATATAATAACTGAATAATAAACAATAACTATTACAATAAATAGTAGGAATTACTATTAAAATAACTATTAAAGTTAAAAATTAAAGTCACCTAATTCTATTAAAACTATTAAAATAAATATTAAATTATTAAAATAAGTATTTATTCTATTAAATAACAGTAATAATTTTATTATATTAAATAAGAGGAACAACTTTTCTCCTTAAATTGTCTGCCAACACAGGGCTCCCATTTTAACCATACAGTTATTTACTTATATTTTCTTAAAATCCACCTTTTTGCTGTGCTGCTTTCACTGGAAAGCTGTTCCCAGAGCCAGACATGTCTGGTGGTTAATCTGTGTTAGCCAAGCCCTGATGGTTTTATAGACAGAAAAGGAAATTAGAGTTGGAGATCTCTGCCTTGGGTCTACTTGACCTGAGCCTTAAGGGACCAAGCAAATATCTCAAAATCTTTTTAAACCCAGCTACAAAGCTGAAGCTTTGGTTGTCTGTGCAAATTTGTTTGCTGAGTGTTGTTGATACAGGGAGGTGGAACAAAGGCAGGGGACATCTTCCAAAAACCACAACTGAGTTGTGGAAGAGGAGCAAAGTAAAGGGCTGAGGAAAGGTGGTGTTTTCCTGAAGGGAAGACCCCCTCAGGTGTGATATTTGCTGGGTCCCCACCATGAAGGAGAAATTGAGAATCTGAGTCCATGTTCTTGGAAGGCTAATTTATTATTTTATGATATTATACTAAAAAATACTGTACCAAAACTATACTAAAGAATAAAGAAAGGATACTTACAGAAGGCTTAACAAGATACTAATGAAAAACTCGTGACTCTCCAGAGCCTTGACACAGCTGGACAGTGGTTGGTCATTAAGTTAAAACAATTTACATGAAACCAATCAAACAAAGACCAGTTGGTGAACAGTTCTCATTGTAAATGACAGTTGTAAATTGTCATTGGTAAACAATCGTCCAAACCACATTCCAAAGCAGCAAAACACAGGAGAAGCAATCAGATAATTATTGTTTTCATTTTTCTCTGAGGCTTCCCAGTTTCCTGGAGAAGAAATCCTGGTGAAGGGATTTTTCAGAAAATATGATGGTGACACCTCATGTAACTCACCAGCACTGTCCCTGCTCTTTGGAAAGAAATGGGAAGGGAAAAGAACCCATGGGATTGCTGCAGGCTGTGGTGGAGAGCTCAGGGTCTGGCCAGGACCTGCAATCCCAGCATGGGATTACCTCGGGTTCTGGGATGAGGGAGAGGATGGAGGTTGTGAGTCCTGAGCCCAGCTGCAGAGGATTGGGAAGCACAGCCCTTGGGGACATCCACTGTGGAGTGATCTCAGATCTGAGCTGGATCCCTCGTGTGGGACAAGCCCTGGTGTGGCATTCGCATTCTCTGAAAAAAAATCGTTTGTCCAGGATTTTTCTCCTGGGAAGTCTCAGAGAAAAAGGAAAACAATTCTGATCTCATTTGCTTCTCCTCTGTTGTGCTCACATCTGGAATGTGTTTGGAGATTGTTTACCCACAGGTGATTGTTTCATTGGATTCTGCTGTGAGTTGTTTTCACTCATTGGCCAATCAGGGCCAAGCTGTGTAGAGACTCTGGAAAGAGTCAGGAGTTTTCATTATTATCTTTTTAGCATTCTGTAAGTATCCTTTCTGTATTCTTTAGTGTAGTTTAGTACAGTATTCTTTAATACAATAAATTATTATAAAGCAATAAATTAGCCTTCTGAGAACATGGAGTCAGATCCATCATTCCTGCCTTCGTCGGGGCATTCCCAGCAAATACAATAGCCTGGCTCTGCTGGTCCCACCTGGATCACCAATGTGCAGAAGCTCCAGCACTCCCAGGGACATTCCCTGTGCTGGGAATGCTGAGCAGCCCAGGTGCACTTTTCTCTCCTGTACTGCCTTTTTTTTTTTTACTGACTTTTTTCCTCTGATTTCCTTCCTGCAAATTGCTCTGATTGTGTATCCCCCTCATGTTCCTCTGCTGCAGATCTGACAGGATTTGTTATTGCACAGCGAAGCCATCATCATCACCATCATCATCCTCATCAAACAGCAACTGTGTCTTTGATTCTTGCTTCTTTCCCCACCATGGAATTGCTGAATCCCATGAACAATTGAATTGTTCAAGTCTCTTTTCCTGGAAGGGGAGTTAAAATGTTTGGCAGGTTGATGCCCCTCTCCTTTTTAATGATTTCTTGCCTGTGCCAGTTCACCACTCAAACTTCCTGGGCTGTCAGCTCTGAAAACAAGTATTAAATATATATTGCAGCCCTGGGAGGAGAGCCCAACCAGTCAGAGAGCAATGGACCTAAAAATAAATGCTGATTTCCCTTGCAGAGTAGCCTGGGGAAAAGCACAGGCAAGGAATAGCATCCACTGGGGCAACCAGCAGGAGAAGGAGATGAACCAACAAATTCAGCCACAGATGGAGAGTTCAGGATAAAGCTGGGAAGCTCAGCTCAGTTCCAGGCTCTGAAAATGGACTTTCTGCTGAGGGTGGTCTTGTGGCTGAATGCCTAAAACCCAACCTGGAAATGAGACTTCCTTTTGCTTTGTTTCTTTTCACTTTTTTCTGCCTACATCCTAAAGGCATTGTAATTAATGTTTGGCTAGATTAGCATTGCTAATTGATGTCATGGGGATGACATGGACTCGTGGTGACATCAGGGAATGGAAGCATCTTTTTCTTCATGGAAATGGTAGGAAAAATTCTTTCTCTGAACGTGTTCTCAAGCTTTGGAACAGGCTGCTCCTGTTGGTGGTGGAATCACCCTCCCTGAATGTCCAAAAAATGTGTAAAGGTGGTGTTTGGGGCCATGGTTTAGTGGTGGGCATGGCAGTGCTGGGTTTATGGTTGGGCTCAGTGATCTCAGAGGCCTTTCCCAACTTTAAGGATTTTATGATTCTAAAGTAAAGAGCTAGTGCTGGTGCAGGAGTGTTGCATACTCAATGGAATTGGATTTATCTGGGTGTGGGAAGGTCTGCAGCGGTGAGGGAGTGAGATGTGATCCTGTTCCCAGTGCTGGGCTCACCCTCCTGCTCTCCTGTCAGGAGAAACTGAGCAAGGCAGAGCCACCTTTAGCAGGAGCAAAGCATAAGTGCAGTTATGGACCTACCTGGCAGTGCAGGAATGGGAGCTTGGTGAAGCTTGGAGCTTTGTCTGGGTTTGACTTTCAGCTAGGTGAGAGTAGGAGGTGGGAACAGGTCATCCTGGAAAGAGGAACGTTTCTTCTGGCTTAGAAATTAAAATCCAGTGTAGAAATCCAGTGGGGTTTGTTGAGGGATGGGCAGGATCTCTCAAGAGGTTTGTGTAGTCAGCACAGAGTCATGGATGGTTTGGCTTGGAAAGGATCTTAAAATCATCCAGTTCCAGCCCCTGCCATGGCAGGGACACCTCCCACTGTCCCAGGCTGCTCCAAGCCCTGCCCAACCTGGCCTTGGACACTGCCAGGGATCCAGGGGCACCCACAGCTGCTCTGGGCACTCTGTGCCAGGGCCTGCCCACCCTCACAGGAACAATTTCTTCTTGACATCTAATATATCTCTCCTCTTAGTTTAGAACCTTTCCCCTGCCCTGTCTCTATCTGCCCATGTGAAGAATTGTTCTCCCTCTTTTTTATAAACCTCCTTTAAGTACTGGGAGACTTCAATGGTGTCTCCTCAGAGCCCAGTCCCACCAGTGCTGAGGATTTGCCAGATCCCTGGTGGAAGAGTCCCACTGATGATCCCTCTTTTGCCAATCTTCCTCCAGGCTCTTTATTTTGGAATTTATGGCTGTGTGTGGAGCTGCTGGGGATGTGTGTGTGTGGCAGGAGCTCAAAGCCAACTGGGCAGCGTTTCTCTAGGTGTGACTGGGCTCACTGCCCTCTGCCAGCATCACCCCTTGTTCTGAGGGATCCATCCATCCATCCATCTGGCCTTCCTGGGCCAGCCAAGTGTCCTGGGGGTCATGGCCATGAAGGGAAAGGAGTGTTTTGTCAGGGAGCAGGGCCAGGGAATGGTTTCCATCAGGATGCCACAGGCCATGTGCTCAGTGGTCACCCAGGGCTTGGGTGACAGTCCCAGCAGGGTGTTTCACCCAGCAGATGTGGCCCATTTCCTGTAAAATAACTGGAATGGAGAGGAAGATTGATATTTTTGATTGTCCTTGTATGTGCAATAGAGAGTCTCACTCAGACTCTTCACACTGTGCTAAAATAACAACAGCAAAATTAAAAATTGTGCTTCTCACCAGAAAAGATGCAGTGAGCACCTCCAGCTCCACATGCACAGGGACCTGAGCTGCTGACAAGGGGCAGGAGGGAGAGAAATCTAAAATTGAATTTGTACCCCAGCAGTGAGGTCTGCAGTGGGGAACCCATTAAAATTCTGCAGAGCTCACCAGTGAGTGACCAGAGCTGCCCTCTGAGACTGGGGCATCTGGCTACTGGGAAATGAGATTTAATTGATCTTAAGGCCAAGATATGAGGGTTGGTGAGTGGTCTCTTCATTTTAGACCTTGCTGACTCTGCCTTCCCTTAACAAAAACCCTCTAACCTTCACTTGAGTAATAGGTGGTTATTTTGTGAAGTTGAGAGGGGATGAAGGGATTTATCATTTTCATTCTTAGTTCATGAGGAAGAAAAAACAGAATAGCCTTTCCCTCTTTACTTCCCATCAAGAAACTGGATATGTTCAGAAGTCCTAACTTGCTTTTCTAAACAGAGGGGTGAGTAAATAAGGAAAAAATCTTGTTTTTAAACTTTCATTTTGGGCCAGAATATGGCCAGGATGGCCACATCTTTACTTGATGGCAGAGCCATTTCTGGGAAGGAGGGAAATGCCACTTTCCTGATTCTCAGACTGTCAGTCTGAACCTTTCAGAGAAGGGATCATGACCTGTGCCACAGATCAGAGAGTGGAAGAGTTTCACTTTTGAAAGTTCTATCACAATTATCAGTTTCAATCCTGTTGAGCCTTGAAGTCTGGGGTTCTCTAACTCCCTTCAACAGCAACAGACTTAATTGGGGGAGGATGGTTTCAGGCTTAGAAATGTAATATCGGGCTAAGTCTGGAGTTTTAAAGTATTTAGGAATCTGAGAAATTCTGGCCACTGAGGTCAGGTGTCACTGTGATATTTTCTGAAAAATCCCTTCACCGGGATTTCTTCTCCTGGCAAGATGAGAAGCCTCAGCTTCTCCATGTTTTTCTCCTCTGGAATGTGATTTGGAGAATTGTTTATTCAACACGTGAATTGTTTTTAACGGCCAATCACTCTCTGAGTCTGTCACAGGTTTTTATTATTAATTCTTTCATTATTCATTCTTTTCATTATATTTTATTATTCATTCTTTTCTAGCCTTTGGATGTATCCTTTCTCTTTCTTTAGTGTAGTTTTAGAATATAATATAATATAATATAATATAATATAATATAATATAATATAATATAATATAATATAATATAATATAATATAATATAATATAATATAATATAATATAAATATGCCTTCTGAGAACATGGAGTCAAATTCTCATCTCTCACCTCATCCTGGGGACCTCACAACACCACAGTCAGGTGTCTCCTGTGGGGTTTATCAGTGGGTTGTGTTTCCCTGCAGGATGGTGGCATTGGAGTGGTGTGATGGAAAGCAGCATTCCTGTTTGGCAGGAGGAGTGCAAGGGAAAAGCTGCATTTTCTTCATCATGTGGGAGGCACATGAAGAGCAACAGGTGTTCTTGGGTTTGACCTGGAGATGGCTAGCTCAGCCTAAATCAGCACCTTGTGGCTGAAATCATTTTACTGGAGCTAAAACCTGTGTCTATCCTGATGCAAGTGGCATCAGATCTCCTTTCTTTCTGTAGGGAAAGTGCTGCTGAATTCCTGTGGCTATTTCAAGGCAATTCCCGAAGGATCACTGCAAACAGCACCAAGTCCAAGACCTCAGCTCCAGCATCTCCCCCAGCATCCCTTCCCCTCACAGGAGCAGGCAAAGGACACAGGGAGATAAAAGCCCTCAGGAACTGGGTCACATATTCATTGGGCCCTTGGAATTTAACTCCTGGCTGTGCTTGGGAAAATCCTGCCCTGCAGCCACCAGGATAAATCAGCTTAGCTGGGCTGACCTGAGCCTGGCTGTGCCCCATTAATGCTCCTGGAAGCTGTGACAGGAGCAACCCCAGGGGGCTGAGACCTCCCAGAGACCCCAGGGATGTGGGGTGTTCCTCAGGGGACGCCTGGAGGGCGTGTGACCCTGCCTGGGAATTTTGTGCTCCCCATCTGGCAGCAAGTGTGGGTGATGATGCTTGGGGAGAAAGGGCTCCCTAACCATTGGAGTGGGGGGAACCTGCCAGGAATGGGCTCAGCCTTTGGCCTTCCAGGACAGTGAGAAAGATTTCAGTTGTCTATGAGTATAAAAGAAACAGCCAAGGAGATTAAATGAAATATATGGAGATGTTTAGCTTAGGAAATGTAGGGGGATACAGTATGTGTAAATGAAGGTGGTACAGAATGTAATCTTATCCCCTAAAGAGCTGCAGCTGAACCAATTACTAAAGATTGGGAGCAGGCCTGATGTTAACAGGCCCCAGCTGTAGCCAATAATTGGAGTGTTATAAAAGAGTGGATGGGTGGGAGCTGGAGTTAATTGGCTGCTGTGAGGATGAGGAAGAGTCAGTGCCTGGAGGAGCTGCCTACAAGAAACATCGAGGGGGTATGAAACTCTGGCAATATGGAACCCTTGCAATGTAATGACAATAGAACCTTTGTAATATAATGACAACAAGGAAATTCCTAGGATTCAGCAAACTGAACTCCAGCAGATACAGGGAAGGAACTTTTATCTCAACTTTTACAGAGACTCTGTACCCTACATGATTTTCTGATCCATAGGTGGGGTGAGGAGAGCTCAGATGAGGCAGCTGCAAAGGGTTACACAGGGTTTAGCACAGGGAATGGGATGCCAGAGTTTGCCACATTCCCTTTGTCCCTATCCTGAGCTGGGAATTTTGTGGTCCCCATCTGACAGCAAGTGTGGGTGATGATGCTTGGGAAGAAAGGGCTCCTTAACCATTGGATTGGGGGAATCTGCCAGGAATGGGCTCAGCCTTTGGCCTCAGGACCCTTCCAGGACAGTGAGAAACATTTCAGCTGTCTATGGGTATAAAAAACAGCCAAGGAGATGAAATTAAATATATGGAGATTCTAAGCTTATTAAATTCCCAGGATTCAGCAAACTGAACTCCAGCAGATTCAGGGAAGGAGCTTTTATCTCAACTTCTACAGAGACTCTGTGTGCCCTACATGATTTTCTGATCCATAGGTGGGGTAAGGAGAGCTCAGATGAAGCAGCTGCAAAGGGTTACACAGGGTTTAGCACAGGGAATGCCAGAGTTTGCCACGTTCCCTCTGTAATCAGCTAAGTGCTCTCACTCTGATAAGCAAAGTATGATTTTAATTAAAAAGCCATTCCAGCTGGATTTAATTCTTATGCCATTGAAGAGGCAAATTGCTTTGTGTATAAGGAGAAAAAAAGTGTGATTGTCTTCTTGTTCCAAAGAGTTTTAATCCTCAGTGGCTTGGATCCCAGGGCAGGGATAATTTCTCTGCTTCTCAGAAGAAATGTGATTTTTTTTTTTTTCTCTCCCATCTTTAAGACATCCCTGCTCTGACTCCACGTGTTAAGGAGTTCATGGTGCCATCCCAGGGGGATGCTGCACTCTGGGGAGCCAACCTTGATTTTTTTGCTTTTAAATGAAGGCTTTTCAGTGAAAATCTGCACGGTTTGCTGTATTTTGATGCTGAGGAGAGCACTTCCCTCTATTTCCTATCCTCTATTTAATTTTGTGGAGCAAAGCCTGGATCTGGTGCTTGGCTGAATCCAGGGGATTTCTGGCCACGCTTGGTAAAAAAATGTGTGTTCACCTAGGAGCAAATAAAGATGTTATTTTGCTCCTTAAATTGCTCAGCCTTACCTGGTCCAGGTTTAGCTGTGGCACAAGATGCTGCTGTCAAATACCTCCAGAAACAACTCTCTGATATCAACTTGTGTCACCAAGGAGATGAACAACACAAATCTCCCCCTGAAGAAGGCTGATACACAGAAAAGAGCAGAAACACAGCAAGGTGATGCCTACAAACTCAATCCAGAACTCTGAAATCTCTTGCAGAATAAAAAAAAAAAAAAAAAAAAAAATTCACTTATTTTGTTCATTCACCCACAAGAATATTTCCAGGCTGTAGAACCACAACCGTGGTGTGGAGTGTCACTGTAAATCACTGGGGCAGGGTTACTGAGTTTGGTTTTCCTCCAGCTCTTGGCAAGGCTCAGTCCTGGGCGTGCTGGGAGCTGTGGATGGATGGCTCCATGCCCAGCTTGGGAAAGCTGTGGAGGATGGCAGGAGAAGGTTCCTTCCCTGCCTGCAGCCCTGTGAGCATGGAAGGCACATCCATTAGCAGTGACAGTAAGCACAGCTATAATTACAGCAATAACAGCCTTTACATCAGCACACGTTAAAAGGTACTAATGATTGCAGGCTTTTGATTTTAGGCTTTGGTGCTTCTTCTCTTTCCTCACCCTCTTCTGCTGCTGCTGTGCCTTCTGTGTGTGATTCCCTGAAGCCCAAAACTGGGAATTTAGGGGTGAAATTAAGGGGAAAAGCTGCATTTCCACACTTGGAGAAGCCAATTTCCCTGTCAGGAAAAACTGAGCAAGGCAGGACCACCTTTAGCAGGAACAAAGCAGAAGTGCAGTTGTGGATCTACCTGGCAGGGCAGGAATGGGAGCTTGGTGAAGCTTGGAGCTGTGTCTGGGTTTGACTTTCAGCCAGGTGACAGGAGGACTGTGTGATTCCCTGAAGCCCAAAGCTGGGAATTTAGGAGTGAAATTAAGGGGCAAAGCTGCATTTCCACACTTGGAGAAGCCAATTTCTGCCAGAAATGCTCACAGCCTGATAAACCTGTGATGGCTGCATGGGGCACAGCTGGATCCTGATGCTGGTTTGGCTGTGATTTAAAAGTGCCATAAATTCTCATCTACAAAAACTGGCCCTCAATAACGGGTGCAGGACTGGGAATGGGATGTTCTGGGCAGGAAACAACCCCTTGGGGCAGGAAACCCAGTTAAGGCAAGTTAATGGTAGGAACCAGATGGTGGTGAACACAAAGTTCACTGCAGTGAGCAAAGCACAGGCTGTGGAACAGAAAATCCTCATTTTTCATGGGGCTGGCTGGAGTTTCTGAAGGGCTCCTGACCTTAAGCATGGTTTTCCTGTTGGCAATAGCCTGGATTTCTTGTCTGGAAGAGCTTTCCTTGCTGGACCAACCTCTGCCACAGCAGTGTGAGCTTGAGCCACTGAGAGGCGTTTTCAGCTCTGAGAATCCTCAGGGAAAAGGTTGAACTCTGCCAGAAGAGTGAAACAATTGGGTTGTGAAATCCCAGCCCTGAAGATGCTTTTTAGGTCCCTGCTCCCAGGTTAAGACCCAGATGAGTCTGATAAACCACGAGCAGTGCAATCCTCCTCTATGGGATGGGGTGTTGTATTTGTGGGGTGTTCTGTAGCAGGGAGGAATGATGGATCTGACTCCATGTTCCCAGAAGGCTAATTCATTATTTTAAGGTACTATATTATATTAAAGAATGCCATACTAAACTATACTAAAGAACACAGAAAGGGTACAGACAGAATGCTAAAAAGATAATAATGAAAACTCCTGACTCTTTCCAGAGTCCTGACACAGCTTGGCCCTGATTGGCCAAAGAGTGAAAGCAACTCCCAGCAGAATCCAATGAAACAATCACCTGTGGGTAAACAATCTCCAAACATTCCAGACAAGCAAAACACAGGAGAAGCAAATGAGATAAGAATTGTTTTCCTTTTTCTCTGAGGCTTCTCAGCTTCCCAGGAGAGAAATCTTGGGCGAAGGGTTTTTTTCAGAAAATGTGAATGCCACAATGAGGCATTCACAGATAGCAAGAGGGTTAAAGTGGGATCCCACAGCACATCTGCAGGCACAGGGATTGCACAATCAGTTCTCTTTTGTAACATCCAAATAGCTCCTGAGGGGCAGGTGCAGCCAGAGTTCACTGTGTCCCCAGCCCCAGGCTGGGTTTCTGGGGTCCAGCAAGCCCAGAACTGATGATATGGATGTTCTTGCTTTGAAGAACAGAAAACAGCAACAAACAAAAAAAAAAGAGTAGGAATGGTGTTTCTTCCCTGGAATTGCAGAGTATCTCCTTCATTCAAGATGGATTTCTTTCTCCCACACATGGAACAGAGGGAGATATTACGCAGAGGACAGGGAGACTCCAGGCATTTTTCATTTTTAGCAAGAATAGGATCAGACCCTCCATTTGTCCTGTAAAAACATCCCCAGGGTAGGACTGGATTGCAGATCAAGATGTCCAACTCTGCTTTTGTGGTCACTGGAGCTTTGATGTTGGATTTATCTGCCCCCAGATAGGGCCCTGTGCCAGTGCAGGAAGCTGAGGGCAGCAGAGGGGACAGGTCCCTCAGACACCTTTCCTTGGACCATGGGCTCCCCCAGCTCTTGAGAATTCAGCCTGGGACTTGGGCAGCAAACTTCAGGCAAAGGAATTCTGCCATGGGGTGTAATTTCTCTGTCCATTCCTGCATGCACAGGGACTAGCTCCATGTCACTGTCTGCACTGGTGAAATACCAATAGCTCCTGGTCACTTTTGGCAACCCCAAAAACTAACAGCAAAACATCATAAAATTATTCAGAAAAAAAAAAAAAGGAAGGAAAGAAAAAAAGAAGAAAAAAGAAGTTGAATTTCTCATTTATTTATCAGCTGTTTGGCATCTTTCTTCTCTGCTGCTCTCTTGGCTGGGATCACAGAATCATGGAATGGCTTTGGTGGGAAGGGATCTTAGAGTTCATCCCTGTCCAAGCTGCTGCTCTCAGCAGGGGCACCTTCCACTAGACCAGGATGTACTGAATATGGAAAAAAAAAAAGATACTGCAAATTTCCTGATGAAACTTTGGGAACTGGCAGCACCCATGGCTCCAGCAGGATCAATATGGTTTTTCTTTGCCTCTTCTTGCTCCATGATATGGATAGACAGACCTTGAGCTGGCTTTTTCCAACCCAAAGGTGTTAATCAAAGAGAAATGCCCCTGAAGTGGAGTTTTCGAGGATATCTGAGCAGCATTTCCTTCCCTTGCAGTTGAGAACATTACTGAAACTTCATTATTTAAATGTGAGGGTTTTTTTTCCAGACAAGAGCAAGTGGGCTTTCATGAGTGGAAGCCAACAACAGCTACTTGGGAACGTCCAAGGAAAATGTAAAATCTCACTGCCTGGGCCAAAATCTGACATCAAAACCCAGGAAGTCTGTGCAGTCGGAGCTATATTAAGATTAGAGTAATCCCTGATGGGAAGGACAGATTATTTTATTTGGCAAGTTATTCAAAGCAGCTAATTTCCACCAGTTACCTCCAGTAAGACGAGTCCAACAACCTGTTTCTGATAAAATGTAACTCGTGCTCTGCTGAACTCTGCTTTTCAAGGGGCTGAGATGAGCAGCCCAACACATTTCCCCTGGCCTTTGCTGTTATTGGAGGTAATCTGGGGAGGGTTATGGATTTTCAGAGGTTTTCCGTTTATGTCCCACTGTGCTTTGCTCTGCTAGATTGAATTTTCTGATAGCAAAGGGCCTCTGAGCACATTCAACACCTGGTTAAGTTGCCTGAACGTGCTCCCAGTGGCTACTGAGATAACCTGAGGGCACCCAGAAGGATGCAGAGCTCCTCTACTTCCTTTTGTGCTTCCTTTCCACACCCTCCTTTGGTTTTTATTGACCTTTTAAAATCCTTGACGTGGTGTCATGGGACAGATCTCCCAGTGCCGTATAAAAAAAGGAGAATTTTCTTCTTGTCCTTCCTCTCTGCTCAGTTTATCCAGCAAACACTCGTGTTTGCCTTTTCCCAGCAGCACACACTGGGAGTTAAAGTGGAGTTATTTACCTCTTTTAATCCCCAAATTCTCTGCCACATCACTTCTTTCCCAAAATCCAGGCTGCTGTATTGGAGATCTGCACTGAGTCTGTTCTTTCTGGAGTCCAGGCTTTGCACTTGGCTGGGTTCAAACAGATCTCAGCCAGCTTTTACAAATGCTCTTAGGACAATTTACAATGCTGCAAGTTGTCCAGGCCTGCTAATTTTAAATGTTTATCTTTCGTGGATGCTGTTTAGCATCTGCCTTTGTTACTAATGAGCTGGAAAAAGCTTCTCTGTCATCAGCAGAGCCATGTCTGTTGCCCTGCTGCTTTCCAAATGCAGATCAAAATTATCACGTTGAACTTTCCTCTACTGGAGTGCACGGTCTGTAAAATTTTGTTTGTTGTAATTTTTTTTTTGTTTAAAAAAAATTCCAAACTCAAAAACCTCCAAGGAAACAAAACTCAAAACAAATCAAATTAATATTAATAATAATAATAATAATAATAATAATAATAATAATAATAATAAAACCAACAAAACATCTAAAAATATTAACTTCTCATTAAACTCTTATCTTTACCAGCTGCAGAGTTTTCCTGATGTCTTCAGGTTCTCATACAATGCTTCTAAAATTTCATGCTGCTTTGTTTGTATTTCTTCATCTCTGTTTGCCTTAGTTTAGTAAACACAGGGTTGTTGGTTCACTTATTTATTTTCACTTCCGATTCTCCCCTGCTCAATTCATGCTTGAGCTGTGATGAAGTTTTTACTCCAAGTTAATAATTTCCATTGGGAAACTGTGCCTGGCTTGGATCACCATCGTGTCTTTGGTGGCTTGGCCCTTCCTTCCAGGAGAACAAAGACCTGTGTGCAAAAAAATAACCTGGTCTCGTGGAAGGTGTCCCTGCCCATGGCAGGATCTGGAATGAGAGGGGCTTTCAGGTCCCTTCCAACCCAAACCATTCCATAATTGCATGATTTCATAAACAGGACAACCAAGAGGGAGTGGCTACTGAGATAATCGGAGGGCATCCAGAAGGATGCAGAGCTGCTCCTTTCACCTCTGCATCCACAGAATCATAGAAATGTTTGGATTGGAAAAGACCTCAAAGATCATTGAGCCCAACCCTTAACCCTGCCAGCTCCACTCCTCACCCATGGCCCAGTCCAGACCATTTTGAAGGAGGTTCCCCATCCTCAAACTGGTGTCTGGTCATCAGGAGGAGGAAGTTTTTTGTCAGGATGCAGAGATCATGAGAGGAAAATGGGTTTTATTGAAGAAGCATCATTTGGGGGAACGCAGGGGTATTTTAATAGGCTCCCACAACATTCTGGTGTTGCTTTTGGAAGTCAGGGATGGCAATTTGGCAGTGGGGCTAGGATAGTATCATCCTAATGGCATTGTTGGGATGGTGTTCCCTGGGAAGGTGCAGAGGATCAACAGAGCAGTGATCGATTCCCTAAACAATTGTTTACTCAAAACCTGACCTTAATAAATACTCTAAACAGCACAGGGAAATTTCCCACAGTCCACAGAGAAGACCTGATAGGGGAACCTCATTCATTTCACAGGGAGGTGGTTTTCATGTTATTATGAACAATTTAAGTGCTGTTTCATTAACAGATTTACACTTGGTACAATTAATAAAACCAGAGAAAAAAAAGAATGTGCTGCATATTAAACTCAGCTTCCAGTCACTAGAACGCAGGCAAAGGGGGATCTCCTGCTTGATATCACTGTTTGTGGAGATATCTCTGTGTTTATAGAACATATTCCTCTTCACTGGGGTATGCATGGCAGCTTAAGAGCTTGGCTGGGTTTTTTCAGTTGATGTTTTCAGAAAATTCTCTGGGCTATGTTTGTTACATGTCCATGCTTGAAGTGTTCTTGTGGTGGATGCCTTCTGTGGGAAATCTGGGATATCCAGGAGTATGTGATGTGGCCAGGAAAAAATCGGCTCAAGATCAAACTCTGGAGGGAAGAGGGCTGGATTTCTTAATCATTATTATTTTTATTTTTAATGAAGCACCTTAATCCTTTAGGATGCTTTTTGTGGTTATTTCCTCCAAGGCATTTTGTGATTAGAAACTTTGATGGCAGCTCAAGCTGTTGCAGAAGGAGTTTTGAAGGAGTTTTTAAACTGCTTGTGCAATTTCACCTCTGCATCCACAGAATCATAGAAACGTTTGGATTGGAAAAGACCTCAAAGATCATCAAGCCCAACCCTTAACCCTGCCAGCTCCACCCCTCACCCATGGCCCAGTCCAGACCATTTTGTAGCCCTGAGATTTATCCTTCTTGAATGAGTAAACTTGGCTGGATTCATTGTAAATCATCCATTATGTGGCTTTGCAGGTGTCATTTCCAGTTGCATCCTGAATTAAAATCCTGACAGGTCATTGCTGCTGGTTGGGGATTGCAGGTGAAGATCTTACACTGGTTGTTCTTCAGGTGCCATGGGGACACGGTTTGGTGGTGGATTTCACAGTGCTGGGTTAATCACACAGACCCACAGAGAATCACTGGGTTGGGAGAGACCTTCAAGGTCATCGAGTCCAACCCAGCCCCAACAGCTCAACCAAACCCTGGCCCCCAGTGCCACATCCAGGCTTTGTTAAACACACCCAGTCATGGGGACTCCACCACCTCCCTGGGCAGCCATTCCAGAACTTTATCACTCTTTTATCACTTTTCCATAATATCCAACCTGTATTTCCCCTGGTGCAGCTTGAGGCTGTGTGCTCTGGTTGTGTCAGTGCTGCTGCAGAAAGAGCCCAGGGCCAGCTGAGCACAGGCACCTTTCAGGAGCTGCAGAGAGTGATGGGGGCAGCCCTGAGTCTCCTTTGCTCCAGGCTGAGCACCCCCAGCTCCCTCAGGGCTTCCTCACAGGGTTTGTGTTCCCAGCCCCTCTCCAGCCTCCTTGTCCCCTCTGGATGTGCTCAGTGTCCCCAGGTCCTTCCCAAGCTGAGGGGCCAGAGCTGGGCACAGCACTCCAGGTGTGACCCCAGCAGTGCCCAGGGCAGGGCCAGAGTGACCTCCCTGCTCCTGCTGGCCTCACCATTCCTGAGCCAGGCCAGGAGCCATTGGCCTTCTTGGCCACCAGGGCACTCTGCTGGCTCATGGTCAGTCACTGCTGACCAGCACCCCCAGGTCCCTTTCTGCCTGGGCACTGTCCCAGCCACACCATGCCCATCCTATTGTGGGCACACAGTTTGTGATGACAGGGATTGAGCTGTGGCTGAGCCTCATCCCCAATGAGCTCCAGCTGTGAGGAGCAGGTGAGCAGCACTGACAGCAATGAGCCATGGAGTGCCCAGGTGTGCTGAGACATCACAGAGGGCACACAGGTGCAATGCATGAACATGGGGGGGTATAAAAGGTTGGGCTGGAGAACAACAAGGGTGGATGTCTGGAACCTTCTGAAGTGACATGATGGACTGCAGGGATGGATGTCTGAAGCCTTCTGATGAGGTCTGGTGTTACTCTGTTTGGGTGAATGCTTAAAGCCTCTGTATGTTGGTATTCTGTGTATTGTGGCTGTCTCAGCTGTGCCATATGCTGTGACAGCCTGTAACATTGCAGGGAGTTATTGTGGCCAAAATGTTGGAATTTGGATTTATTAAACTTCATCTTATTGGGCTCTGTCCATTCAGCCAACCATTCCAGGTCTCCTTGCAGAGCCCTCCTTTCAACAGATGGACACACACTCCCAGCTTAATGTCAGCCTCAAATTTGCTAATTAAATACTCAATAATGATTGGATTCAACGGTCTGAAAGGTCTTTTACAACCTAAATGATTCTGTGATGTCAAGGTGTGTGGTTTGACTGGTCCTGTCAGCTCTACAAATCCTCAGGGAAAGGTAAAGCCACAGAGGACTGATTCTGTGATTCCCTGCTTGCCTTCATTCCTGCAATGTCCAAACCTCCTGGTGTTTGAACACAATACAGTCCTTATTAAAAAGGGAATTCCCAGGAATTTGTGCAACTGGATAGTCCTCAGTGAGCTTCACCCATGTGCGTGTGAGCTGCTGGGCTGTGTGAATGGAGAGGGATTAATATGAGGAAGTGTTGGAGTTTGTTTTTTAAGAATTCCTATTTTTATCATTTGGTGTTGATTTTGCAGGACAAGGCTGTATTTTTACCCTTCTGTTTCAACATGAACACATATCCAAAAGGTATTGGAATATGTGCTATTGCTTCAGGAAGGGATTTAGAGGGATGCCTTTTTCTGGGATTTTTTCTGCTTTTTCCTTGGGGTAAATGTTATTCCTTGCAGTTCCTCTTCCCTGTTCAGCTGTGACTCTGGAACACAAAGTTCATCTGGTGCACTGATATTTTAATTTGCTGAGAGGTGGTTATGTCACTGAGACTTAGATAAGGGACCTGGAAAAATTACCCTGGGTTTCTGTTCCCGACAGAACTTTTTATCCTCCCCAGCTTTATGAACTTCTCCACCTGAAAAATCAGAATTTCTCAGGTTTTTTGTCTTGGTTCATTTTCTTCAGAGGTTGGGCTGAGTTCATGGACAACCTGTTTTACTTTTGGCTGCTGCCTGTGTTAGGCTGCAAGTAAGATAAACAATTACAATAAACTGGAACCAAACTTTTGTTTTGGCCAAGGAAAAAGAAGAAAATAATCCCTGGCAGACTTTTAACTGGAGTGTATCTGTTCTGGAGTAAAAACACTTGAAACTGGAGTCCAGGCAGGGCCAGAAGAATGATAAAAGGTCTGGAAAATGCTGCTGAAGAAAAAAAATGAAAGAACTGGGAATGTTTATTCTAGAAAATGAAACACCGAGGGACAACTCACAACTTGTCTTTAAGTATTTGATAAAACTTCTGTAAATAGAAAGCAGGAGGAAGAAAAAGCTCCATAACCAGTCTGGTTAGAATCACAGATTTGGTAGGGTAGAACTACAAATTTAAGGTTGCAGCCACAGAAATCTAGAGTTTCAAAATGTAGGTCAAGTCTTTTTGATGGTCAGCAGAATGGCCCAGGAATGGGTTAGGATCTATGGGGACACTGATGAAGGATAGGGCAAAAGGTTATAGAAACCATTTCTGGGATTTCTTACTTCTAAACAGGGATAAAATAGTCAGGCTCTTATGGAATGTCCTAATTTTTGTTGGTTTTTTTTTTTTCTGATAGTTAAAAGAAAAATCCCAAGAATTACACCTTCTCCCTTTACTCTTGGCAAACTCAACATCACTTTCATGCAGAACCAGGTCAGCTGAGTTTGGAAGGGACCTCTGGAGCTCAGCTGTTGGCCTCTGTGAAATTTAATTTTACCACCTGCATAGCTCCAACCATCAGGTTCTTCCTTGGACCTGCAATGCAAACAGACTCAAATTATTTGGGAGAGACGCTCCAGAAAGGCTCTTCTGGCAGCATTAAACCATCCCCAAGCAAAGCTTTGCTTCTAATCCTCATGTGTCTCATTAGAGAGTTCGGTCCCTGGAATTTAAACCCTTTTTTCCACATTTAATAAATATCCTTGGGAAGAAATCTTATTGTTTAAGCTCTTGCTGGTTGTGATTGATTATACATTTGCTTTCTCTCTCCCTAAGTTTAGATGGGCTTTTCTTTTTTTTTAATTTGCTTTTTTATTGTTATTTTTTTATCCTAACTTTTTTTTTTATCCTAGAAAAATGTTTTTGCCTTAGTTTCATGCTTTCTTCCTCAGAACCAAAGTCAAATTTAGTTATCATCTTTTTTCTCTTTTTTTTTTTTAATTTTACTTTACTTTTACCCCTCCGCCCTTCTCTTTCCAGTCAGGAAATTGTAGCCCTGCTGTAGGAGTTGCAGTTTCTGGGGGAGCTGTCAGGTGTTTTTGCTGTCCTGATTTAATGGGATGCTGGGGTAGAGCCAGGAAAGATCCAATCCTGATGGAAAAGGTTCCAGGCAGGTAGGGGCTGCTAAAGCAAGGAGGAGGTGGCTGTGAAGGGCTGATTACTCCAAAGGCACCACCAGCATCCTTTAAATTACCCCTCTCTGTCCCTTTTTAAGGATATTTGCCCCATCTTTAGTCACAGGCAGATCTGGATTGGCCATTTTCAGGTGTGAGCACACAAATGATTAATAAAGAGCTCATTCCACCCATGGCAGGGACACCTTCCCCTATTTCAGGTTGCTCCAAGCCCCATCCAGCCTGGCCTTGGGCACTTCCAGGGATGAGGAATTCACAGCCTCACTGGGCCATCTCCTTTAGTTTCCTCCCAGTTTTATTAATCCTTGTGCCCATTGTTATGGCAGTCATTCCTTTTCGCACAAAATCAGACTTTTTACCCAGGTTCAGAAAGTTTTAATTCGCTGACTTTTATCTCTCCCCCCCTCAAAAAAAAAACCCAAACCAAACAATTACAATATAAAACAACCTTATAAGTTACCTTGCCATGATTTACTCTCAATAAACCACATTTTCTGTTTTGTCCCCATCTCCATTTGCTCCCACTTTCCATCACTCTTCCTTTCAATTCCTGTTCAAAAGTCCTGTGTATTTAACTCAGATTAACCTGCTGAGAGCAGTCTGGATCTTTTTCCCCCCCTCTCCTCCCTACATATAAAAAAGCTTTACATTTGTTGACTTTGAGCCGGATGGTGCCACTCCCACCATCCCATCTGAGCACCTTTTTCCTGTCTGAGTGGCTTCCACCCCACATCAGTTTCCATAGCCCTTCACACCCAGCCCTGTTGTTGTTCTCAACTATTCAAGCTAAATCATTTTCATGTGCAACTATTCCAGTTTGCATTAGTAAAATTCTATTTTCACCTCCAGTTCTTTGGAGAAGCCAGTGAACAGAAGTGGGTTGGGGCTCCCTGTGAGTTCTCCTTTTCTTGCTGCTATATTTGGCTTTCTCTAGAATTTCAGCTCTTTGCATAGTAATCTCACTTGGTTTCTTTTCCTGTTGTTCTCTTTTTAGCCCTGTTGCTCAAAGGCATTTTCTGCTCAGCTGAGTTGATCCTGACAGCCAGGCTGAGACTTCTAGCAATGCTCAGAGGTTTTCTGCTCCTCCTGCTGCTCTAAACATTGTTTTCTTTCCAAGATCCTCTTCCCAGGTGTCCTGACCACTGATGCCCATCCCAGGTTTTACCTTCCTAGCTGCCTACTCTGTTGTTTTCCTCATAACCAAAATTCCTAAACTGAGATTTGAAGTCTTTCCCTTCTTCCTATGGAAGAAGGACCCAATTATTTTCTTTCCCGCTCCTTTTTCCACACAAATTCTCCCTTTTTCTGTTGCCTCTTTCCTGTCAGACCAGGGTATTTTGAGGAGAATATTTCAATATTTCATATCTCTGACAGATGTGGATATCAATGAACACTGGCACATGGAAAGGTCTTTTAGAGATATTCAAATGCTGGGACCAGAGGGTGTGAAGTATTTAGGGGGGGTTATTACTGCTTTGTCTATTTTTTTTTCTATAAGGAAGGAGTTTTTGGAGGCAGAGAGGCCAACTGACGTTTTGTTGTGGGTTTTTGGGTGGGGTTTTTGTGGTTTGGGGTTTCCTTAGGTTGAGGTTATTTTTGGTTGGTTTTTTGTGGTTTTGTTTTGTTTTTTTTTTTTGGGTTTTCTACTTTGGTTTCTCCATTTGTCAAAAGACATTAAAGACGCTACCTTTGTAAAATACGAAGATCTACAGCCAGTGGCATCACCTGAGAGAGGTCTGGTGATGCTGTACCACTAAGATTTGGTTTTGTCATCAAAGCACTCATTTTCTGTGTCATTTGTGCTCTTCTATATTTTCCCTTTTAACCAGACAAAGCAGAAACCTCTTCCCTCTAATCTCTTTCCCCCATCTGTGCTGTTAGCAGGCAGGGAATTACAAAAGGAAATGCCTGGGGGAATAAAGCAGAATTAATCATCTTCCTGAGCATCAGGTTCACCACAAGCTGGTGCACAGTTTGGGGGTGCTGGAAGCTGGTTTTGTCTGGGGATGGATGGGCAGCAAAGCTCTCGCCCAACAGCCAAGCTGGGCTGGTGAATCCCTGCAGGAAGCAAGACGATTTTGTAATTTCTTCTTTAAAACTATTGGAAATCACTTCCCTGGTCAAGCCTCACCATGGCCCATCCCTGGGAATGTCCAAGATCAGGTTGGATGAGACTTGGAGCAGCCTGGGATAGTGGAAGGTGTCCTGCCCATGGCAGAGGGTTTGGAATGAGGTGATCTCCAAGGTCCCTCCCAACCTGAACCATTCCAGGATTCTGTGTTTAAAACATGGAAGCTGCTGGGGTTGTTTGGGTTTGAAATGTGGATATTTCCACCATCTGACACTTCACTGGGATCACCTGTCTCACCTGGCACTCAGCTGTGTGCTCAGGAGTGTTGATGGCAGGGATGCAGCCCTGTTGCAGCACCTCTCTGTGAGCAGGAAGGTGGTGGGAGCTGTCAGAAGGATTAAATGTGGCCCTCAGGCTCCTGGAGAGACGTCAGTGCTCTCCTCAGGTGGAAGAGCTGTGTGCATGCCTGGTTTAGACAGCGTGGGTGAGTGTGTGTCATGTCCTGTGTGTCATGTCCCATTTGTCACCTTTTCAGGCTCTTAGGCTCGTGTTACAACCTGTCCAGCCTGTGGCTTTAACTCCCTTTTCAGGCATCAGGAGTGCAACCACATTTTGAATCATTCCCATGTCTTCATTCTGACCCTGCACACAGGACTGTGCAGGGGGAGTGCTGATAGTTTTGTTTATTGTTTACTCCTCCAGGACTGTTAAATTCCTCCTAAAATCTGCAGTCAGGCTCCTAAGTCCTGATGAGGATGTCCCTCTTCAGCAATTGCTCAGACACATGATGTCCTCCATGTGCACTGGCCATTGGGCACGGGAGGGTTATCAAAAATGTCTTTACTCAAAGCTGGCAAACTTAAATGTAATTAGACACTCCCCTTCAGGAGACCCTTGGGCAATCAGTGTCCTCCAGCATGTTCTGTTCTTCTGATTCAGCTCTGTCCGTGTGTCCATCCTGTGCTGGCTTAGGTCAGGATCTCTTCGCTTGCTCTCTGTGTGATTTTTCCCCATTTTGGTGAACCCTTTTTCCCCATGGCAGTAATGCTCCCTGTAGTTGTCCCAACCTTGCTCTGCTTCACAAGTGCCTTGTCCTTTTGTTTCCCACCTTCCTCAGCCAAGGGAGGAGAGATGGTCCTGTCCTGTTGTTTGTCTTGTTGTTGTCACTCTTGAGCTCAGAGTGGCTCCAAACCACTGGGCCACTCTTGAATCCCTCATTTTTAGGAACATTCCTTAGGTCAGGATCTCTTCATTTTCTCTCTGCGTGGTTTTCCCCATTTTTGTGAATTCTTTTTCCCCATGACAGCATTGCTCCCTGTAGCTGTCCCAGCCTTGCTCTGCTTCACTCATTTTACAAATCACTTGTGCTTTTGTTTCCCACCCTCTTCAGCCAAGGGAGGAGAGGTGGCTCTGTCCTGATTTTTGTTAGAGAAGCTCTGGAGTGGTTCCAAACCTCTGGAGCACTCTTGACTCCCTCATTTTTAGGAACAATGACTTTTTCCTTTGTCCTGAGGCTCATTCCTTTTTCCTGAGAGCTCATCCCAGCATGTCCTCCTTCCTGGAAGGCACACCTGGATGCTTCAGACCATCTGTGAGGAGCCATTCACTAGAGGGCTCTGATAAAAATGCTTCATAAAGCCATGAGTAATGTACTCATCCAGAGCCTTGACTGAGCCACTTCTGCTCCATTTGAAAGAGGGAACATTCCTTTTTTTGCCCAATGTCTGAATGAACCAAACTCCTCTGTCTGAATGAACCAAGCTCCTCTTGTGCCAACACCTTTGTGTTTTTTGTGCTCCCCTTTGTGGGGAAGCAGCCCTCTGAGAGTGAATTCTTTGAAATGAGATGTGCTTATGGATTGTTCCAGGAACATACCTGGATTTTCATAGAAAGCTCTGAATAGTGTCACAAACAAGCCCTGTTTAGGGCCACTAGCTTAGAATGGAAGTGATGTACGAACAGTAAAATCATCCTGGAATTTCTCTTAGGTTGGTTTGGTAAAAGATCTGGAAGGTATTGATAGCCAAGAAGGTTAAAACCTTATCCCAAACTGTATTTTGGAAGGACACTGAGGTGACTGCTGGATAACACAGCCCATAGGAAGGATTATTTTAAGCATTCCCTTTTTCTTGTTTTCTCTGTTTCCTTTTTTCTTTCTCCAGGATGTGGTACTGACACTAAACCTTCCACTGTCCCAGGCTGCTCCAAGCTCCATCCAACCTGGCCTTGGACACTTCCAGGGATGGGGCAGCCACAAATTCCATGGACAACCTGTGCCAGGGCCTCCCCAGTGAATCATTTCCTTCCTAATATCCAATCAAAGTCCACTTCCTTTCAGTTTAAAGCTGTTCTGTAACATTTCCCTTTGCTCTCCTTACCTGAGTGCATGAAAAAAACCAACCAAACAAACAGTGAGAAGCTGTGGACAGGATTTGCCTCCTCTCCAAACATCCCCAGGGCTCCAGGTGAAGTTGGTTCTTATTCCAGCTCTGAAGGTTTCCAGAGGGGATGCAGGGCCAGCCTGGTGTCACTCCAGCCCTTCCTTTCCTGCTGGTGTTGTCACACTGGGCTCACACTGCATTTCTAAACAACCTCAGGGCTTTCACTTCCCCTAAAACTTAACAGGAGCTGCCTGTTTGTGACCAAAACTGCTGTTCCTCAAACCAAACCACTGCAGCTTTTCTGAGAAGTGGAGAATGCCCAGTTTGCTTTGTCCAGCTCCCTGGTTAGAACTGATCCCCAATACCCAGGCTTACAGGAATCCTCTGGGGTCCTTTGTTCCAGAGGTTTTGTGGATGTGATGTGTGTGCACCAATCCCAGGCAGTGGGAGAGGCCGAGGAGAGGAGAGGAACCTCAGGGACTTCACTGTGGTTCAGATCAAACTCTAATTTTGTGCCAGGCTCTGCACTGAACTCCCACCTGCCAGGTTAAGGATTCTTCTGGACAACCTGCCAGACTCAGCTCCTCTGGATTTGGGATCCTCCCTGCAATATCCCCACCCAAAAAGCCTCCCAGCTCTCTGGGGAAGCTGGCCAGATCTGAGTTCAGCTCCAGGGCTGAATGTCATGGCAGGTGGACCTGCTGGGGGGTGACATCAGGGTTGAGTTCAGGAGGAAAACAAGACTCAGGTGGCACAGCTGGAATGGACTGGAGAGCAGGCAGGGCTGGGTGGGGGCACAGTGGGGTTCCCCATGGATGGATGGATGGATGGAGACTGTCAGAAATTGGGAACTGAGGTTTTTCAGTCCCTTCTGAGCCTGCATCTGAATTAGGAAATGTTTTTCTTGTGGACAGCAGTGGAAGAGGTGGCTGCTCAGGAGACGACTCAGGGCTGGATGAGCAGAAATTCAGGACAGCATTTTCAGCTTACTGCTGGAGCCCAGGGCCTTTCCTGAATAGCAGCATGACAAAGTTGCTGTATCTTGGAATAAAAACCCAGCCTGTGAACAAATTAGAGCACTTACAAGTATTCACTCAACTCCTTTGTAGGGATCCTGCCAGGTATCATCTCCACAGGCTCTTGGAGAGCACTGGGGTGTCGCAGACATCTTTTATGAAAAATCCTCTCCTTAGGATTTTTCCTCCTGAGAAGCTGAGAGGCCTCAGGAACAAAATGTAAACAATGGTTATCTGCTGCTGTGGAATGCAACAGGTGCATCTGGGATTGGGCTCATGTGGTTGTTTCTAACTAATGGCCAATCACAGCCCAGCTGGCTCAGACAGAGAGCCCGAGACAGAGCCTTTGTTATCATTCTTTGCTATTCTATTCTTAGCCAGCCTTCTGATGAAATCCTTTCTTCTATTCTTTTAGTATAGTTTTAATGTAATATATATCATAAAATAATAAATCAGCCTTCTGAAACATGGAGTCAGATCCTCATCTCTTCCCTCAACCTAAACCCCTGGGAACACCCTCACACTGGGGGAGGATGGGGCTGTCTGGAGGGGAATGATTCTGTTTAGATGAGCCCAGGTCTGTGATGTTTGGCTCATTTAACTTCAGATATTGGCAGAGTAGGCACCCACCCACCCAGCCTCAGGCTCCCTGGATGGAGCAGTACAAGACACATTTTCTTTTTTGCCTATTTTAGACAGTTCCTTCAGTTTGGAGTGACTCCTGCCCTGAAAGTTCCTGCTTCTTTCTTCAGGTGAGGAAGGACAATCAGTGTGAAGATAGATAGATATAGATGTTTACATTACAAACACATCATTTTTGCCCACAGATCCCCAAATCCTGTTCCTGAGCCCTGGGGGTCAGGCAGGTCTGGATCTGCATTTTCTTTTGTCTTCCTGCTGTTCGTGTCCTTGACTGAGCAGATGCTTTGGAGATGAATTTCATCCAGAAGGTTTAAATAGTTTAATGGGTAAATTTTGGGAACATTTTTATTAAAAAGAACAGACTTCCCTCAACCCAAAGGGAAAAGGAAATTAAAAGTAGTCAATGATCAGTAGTTCAGGGAAAACTGAAAGATAATTTGCACTCCAGGTAGTGGAGCCCACTTCTTTCCCTCCTTTCTGTCCATAATGTTTTTGGGATAATTTTTGTTGTTCCTCTCTCATTTTCCCTCAGCCATGAAGGATATTACAGCACTTTAATTGCAGATCTAAGCACTGCTGATCCCAGGGTTGCAGCATCCCTCTATTCCAGCCTGGGTTCAGATCCTCACTCTGAGCTTCCTGGAGAGGAAACTCATCCTTGGCTACTCCAGCTGGTAATTTAAGGAGCAGAAGGTGCTCACCCACCCACCAGAGCTGTCTCCTGCTCGTTTGAATTCACTCAGGTGCTGCCTCTCTTGTAGTTGTGTGTCATAACTGAATTTCCAGGGTTCTCTTGTGACCGTGTTCCCAGGGGTCTCAGGCTGAGGGAAGAGATGAGGATCTGACTCCATGTTTCAGAAGGCTGATTTATTATTTTATGATATATATTACATTAAAACTATACTAAAAGAATGGAAGAAAGGATTTCATCAGAAGGCTGGCTAAGAATAGAAAAGGAAAGAATGATAACAAAAGCTCTGTCTCTGACTCTCTGTCCAAGCCAGCTGGGCTGTGATTGGCCATTAATTAGAAACAACCACATGAGCCCAATCCCAGATGCACCTGTTGCATTGCACAGCAGCAGATAACCATTGGTTACATTTTGTTCCTGAGGCCTCTCAGCTTCTCAGGAGGAACAAACCTGAGGAAAAGATTTTTCATAAAAGATGTCTGCGACATTCTCTTCTTCCTTAAAAACCCCAATCCATTTCTTTTTCCCAGCAGAGGCATTTGCAAGCTTGTCCCTAAGGAGTTAAGGCACACAGCTGCTCAGCTTCCCTTTCCCTGGGGCTCTCCAAGCCCTTTGCAGAACACTCCTTTTTCCCTCAAATCTTCCACAGAAATGGGAGAATCTGACTAAAAGGAGGCTCTGAGCCCCCAAGCTGCTGGATTGATTTGGCCAAGTTGCCTTTGTTTGACAGGATGAGCTGGGAAAGGACATCTGCTTTCCTTGTCTGATGATGGACCTGTCATTGGCAGGATTATGTTTGGCAGGATGATAAAGTGCAGTGGTTTGAGCAGCTAAGTGGGACTCAAGAGATTTGGGAATTTGCCTGGGCCTCTTTTATTTGGGAAAGTCTCCCAGGGACATGCGCTGCTGCCCATGGTCCATCACTGCTGGTTGGTCACAGAGAAATTTATTTACTACACAAGAGAAAATAACTTTTCTCTGTTTAAAAATCACTGGGTTTACAAATCCTCCTGGATTGATCCTACAAAGGACACACAGGAGGTTTGGGGTGTTTTAAACTTGGATTTATCTCCCGTTCTGTCTATATTACTGATATTTAACATTTACTTCACGGCATTTGTAGCATGGTTTTGGATTCTTGCACAATGGTCCTTCAGAAGAGCAAATAATTATAATACTTCATAAATAGTCCCTTTTAAAAATTTTATTTTCCCCAGGCCATTGGAGCTTTTGCAGCTTTTGACAGGCTTAGTGTTGGAAATTGTGTCACTCATCACTATAGAAAAATATCCTTGGTGTCTTCCTTTTCCCATTCTTGCCCTTTTACACTGCATTTTTTTGGCTGGCTCAGAGGGGTTTTAGGAATAAAGCTGTATTTTCCTGAGGATGTCTAAAAGGAAAAAAAAAAAAAAGAAAAAAAGGATCTGAAAATCTAGTTTTAAGACAGAGCTGAATGAAGTTAGGGAAGAAATCAAAGCCAGGGTTGTTTTGAGAGAAGTCCCTTCAGTCCTGTGTTCCTACAAATAAAGAGGATGGATGAAAGGCAGAGGGAAGTTTTATTTCTGATGCTTGAGATAAGACCTGCCTGCTAAAATCTTTCATTTCCTTTGTGGTTCACATGAAGAAAGGGTTAAGAAACTTCACCTTGAGCAGTGACTGAAGTCAAATTACAGAAACTCTTGGAAGGCAACTTGCTCTTGTCTTATTGCATTCCTATTTTGACAGAAGTTCTGGGAAGGTGGGGATGGGGAGAAATTGTCACTTAGAACTGGAAGTGAACCCATGTCCACTTCCACTGAGCTGAACAGGAATGAGTGAGGGGTGGGATTGTGTCATCTGAAGACTTTTCAGTTCTTCTCCTCCTTTGTTTGACCCCAAATCCTGTTATCCCTGTGGTCACCCTGGTTCTCATCTCTGGAGTCTCCAACCAGTGAGCCCAGAAGTACCCTGGGTGTTGGTTTTTCTTTTTTGGTTTTTTGTTTTTGTTTTTTTTTTTTTTGCTTTAGAGATGGGGCAATTGAGGTGTTTTAAATTTTTTTTAGTTTTATGTGAAGGGTGAGACAATGCAGGTGTTATAATTTACGTTATTATAATTAAAAGCTAACTATTATTTAATTATAATACAATATAAGTGCTTCTTGGCTTATCAGCTTCAGCCACACCATGCTGTAAATGCCTTAAAGTCAATAATCTAAAATTACCTCTCATGGGTCTCACTACAATGCATTTTTCCTGTTCTATTTCTTCAAAGTACCCAGTCTTATTTGCAAGGTTATATTTTGAAACTTGTTTGTAGTTCCAGTTCTCTCTCAACACTGTCTTGTTCTATGGTATTTCTAAATCATATTCAATATTTTTTGATCTCAAGGTTTGCAAACAGATGCACACACTGTGTGAGCCTTCTGTCAGGCTTGGAGAATTCCCCACAAATGCATTTCCCACACCTGGGACCAGGAGAAAGGGGCACACTGAGGCTCACAGCCCTTCTCCTGTGACTCCCACCTGTCTCTGAGGAGCTGCCACGTGTCCCCTGGATATTCTGGCCCTGCAGATGAGACAAAACATTTCTGCAACTCCTCCAGTCTTGGCAATCTTTGGAATTGTATTTAATTAAGGAGTGTACACAAAGGCTTTATTTGCAGCAGCAGACTGCACAGTAATCCTCTAACAATTCCTGGGATCTGTTGGGAAGGAAAACTCTCATTAATAAAGACTTTGGTTACAACTCCTTGTGGAGTGAGAGTTGCTGCAGAGCTCAGGGCTGCAAGAAATCACGTCCAGAAAAACAATCCCTTCATCTTTCTGCTCATGGGTCAGAGTGGGAAAACCCCTGACAAACCCACCTCACCTTTACAGGGTGTTTGAGGCATGCCAGGAGGGATTTGTGAGGGGTGGTTACCACATTTCAGCTTCACCCATAATGGATATTCCCAAGAAACTGGATTACAACTCACCCTGTGATGTTAACGTGAGCTAACCAGAGCTTGTCATGCTTTTTGCTTTATATTTACTTTTTGGATGGGAAAAGTGAACTCATGTGCTCCCCAGCCCTTTGTCTGTGTGGCCAGCTGCCCACTGCAGTGAAAGAGGCCAAAGCCCAAAATCTTTGCTTTTTCCATAGGAAAAAACCCAAACAGAACAACACAACCTAGTGAAAAACAGCCTGGAAATGGAGAATTAGTAAAGTGAGTTTGTACAAAGCTGTCTATAAAGTCTAATTCAACTTTTCCAGGAGGAATAGACCAAAGAAAAATAATTATTTAGCCTCTCCTCCAAGGAATATCCCCTTTGCTGGGCAGGTCTGACACCTCTTCAGGGCTCTTTCCAACCACACGAGCATTTTGTCACCTGGGGGGCAATGAAGGCAGCTGAACTTGTTCCCTGATGACCCCCCCCAGCAAAAAACCCCACACTTTCTGTTTCCTAATGATGTCAAAACTGTGATATTTTTGTTTTATTCCATCTGCCTTTGTCAACCTTTGTATCAGTGACTGCTGTGACACGTGAGGGTTATTG
This sequence comes from Molothrus aeneus, assembly GCF_037042795.1. Taxonomy (NCBI): domain Eukaryota; kingdom Metazoa; phylum Chordata; class Aves; order Passeriformes; family Icteridae; genus Molothrus; species Molothrus aeneus. The sequence continues at coordinate 3,127,398 of NC_089646.1, read as the reverse complement.
CTGTTATCACTGAGGAGGAGGAGTGATGGAGTTATTTATTTACTTCTTTAGTTAATGTGCAAAATGAGCCATAAGCTTCAAGTCCCCCAGTGTGAATCTGTTTGTTGACCTTGATTGAGTTAAAGGTCTGTGGACATTAAATTCACACATCACTGACCTTTTCCAGCTGAGTGCTGGGTGTTTAAGTTTGAAGCCATCCAACCACAGGCAGTGGAGGGGGATGAAAGCCTTCAGAGCTGGTGTTTGCTTGCTCTCTGTGGACTTGGAGGAATGGTAAAAAAAAAAAATCAGGTCAGACTAAGCACAGAGCTCTGACTCAGCTAAAAGTGAGGATGATGAGTCCCACTGACAGAGAAGCTGAGATACATCCCACTCTTTTCTTTATGGGATCATAAAATCATTAAGGTTGGGAACGATCTCCAGGATCATCAAGAGCAGTCATTAGCCCAGCACTGCCAAGGCCACCACTAGCTCATGTCCCCAGGGGCCACATCTACATGGCTTTCAAGTATCTCCAGAGGATGGTGACTCAACCACTGCCCTGGGCAGCTGTGCCAGGGTTAACCCTTCCAGTGAAGAAATTTTCCCTAATATCCAAACTAAACATCCCCTGCTGATAATTGAGGCCATTCCCTCTTGTCCTGTCACTTGTTACTTGGGAGCAGAGCCACATCTGGCTGTCCCCTCCTGTCAGGAGCTGTGCAGAGCCACAAGGTCCCCCCTGAGCCTCCTTTTCTCCAGGCTGAGCTCCCTCAGCCTCTCCTGGTGCTCCAGCCCCTTCCCCAGCTCCATTCCCTTCCCTGGACACTCTCCAGCCCCTCAATGTCCTTCTTGTCTCGAGGAGCCCAAAACTGACCCCAGGGTTGGCGGTGTGGCCACACCAGTGCCCAGCAGAGGGGACAATCCCTGCCCTACACCCAGTTCCTGATCCAGTCCAAGTGCCAGTGCCCTTCCTGCCCACCTGGGCACACCTGGGCTCCTGTTCAGCTGCTGTCACCAGCACCCCCAGGACCTTTTCCAGTCCCTCTGCCCCTGACCTGCAGTTTTGCTTGGGGTTGTTGTGAGCACCTTCTTGCCCTAAAAGCTCACAAGGAGTCAGCACCAGCACCACAAATCCAAGATCTTCTGTATTTTTGTATTTAGCTGCTGGACGCTTTTTACAGAGTTTTGCCTAACATAGATATATTTTCTTTTGGGTTGTATGGCAAAAAAAATGATGAGATTTTAAAGATTCTATGTATAATCAAATTTACCTGAGCCTGTCACAAGCCCACTTTTCAAAACTGAGCCTCATTTGTTTTTTAAAGGTGATAAAACCAGTTACTCAGGAGTAAATATTGGACCATTGAGGTGAATATACAATTATCCAACTCAGGCATAAGATTTTAGTCAAGGGAAGAAGTAGCAGTGAAGTACTTGCTAATGGGCTTGTTGTAAAATTTACAGCCTAAAAAAATTCAGATCTACTGTAGAACTAGAGAGTGCTTTGCCAGCCCTGATCAAAGTTAGAGTAGTATGAATTAATTAATTTATAAAGTGAAAACCAGAGGTATTTATAGATGTGAGATGAATTTGGCAAATGTTTAAGTCCAGAGAGTTAAAACTTCCCCTTGAAAAAGTCAGAATGTTTTGAAAACATTTCAATCTTTATTTTTCCAGCAAGTGTTCTGCAAATCTCTCATGCTTCCCCTCGTGCTTTTTAAAGGTTAAAATAAAATGGCAAGAAGAACTGTAAATCAAAACAAAATAACTCTATGGTATTTCAGATGAGCCAAGATGAAATTTCCAAAGATCTGTTTCCCTTTGGGGAAAAGAAATATTTGAGAACGAAGACAACTCCAAATGATTCCCCTTCTTCTGGTGTTTGTATTTTTATTTATTTTTAATTTGACTAGAAAACCACAATTATTTGTTTATACACTACTAATCAAGGCCCACTCCCAACCTAAAGGAAATTAAAATCTAAACCAAGCGTGGCATGAAACAGGGAAGAGAGCAGGATAGGTTAATAGGAAATGGTGAGATTAATTTATTGTGTTAAATTATTTTCTAATCCAAACCCAAATTTACATCAAACAATTGTTCCTTCAAAGGATTGCTGGACTTTTTTTGTCTTAAAACCTTGACCGGCAAATATATCAACAGAGCAATAACTCAACGCATTTTGAAACGAGACAGGAAATTATTTTTGTTTTCTTAATTTATTTTCTCTGCCTATTTCTGATAAAAATGTATGGTTTTCCCAAAACCCTCAAGAGGGAGAAGTGAATCAATCACTTCTCCTGTGTCCTCATGCTCTGTTCCTGAAGTTCACCCCACTGATGCTTTTTCCCACATTACATTTAACAGGGTCAGTATGAACTCAAGCCAAGGCTTGGCTCTCTCGACATCATTCCCTTTCTCCACCTCTTTGCAGCTGGATTTCTGAAAATCCAGCTCCATTTTTCTCCAAATCCGTTTTTCTCCCTGTTGAATGCCCTTTGCAATCCCTTTAAAAGAGCTGGGGTTGGGAGCAGCCTCAGTTTCTGGCCATGGCAATGGCCAAGGTGTCCTGTCAAAGCTGAGAGTGTGTTGGTGACAAGGGGACACTGAGATATGTATGAGTTCCTTTTTTTTGAGTTAAAAATCACCACTTCCACGTTTTATGGTTGAGGCAGTTCATGAATTTCAAGTTGTGAGGAGTCCACAATTAATTACCTGAACACTTATGGCCACCGTTGTATTACAAACACAACTTGATTAGGGCTGAGTGAGGAGAAACCACTTGAAGGGGAAAAGCCTTCTTGCTGGAAATTTCCTGCTTTTTAGCTCCTTGATCTCCTAATCTGCATCAGAGATTCTGTTCTTATTTGATTTGGGGTTTGTTGTGCTTTGAGTTAGTGTGAGAGCCAGGGAATAAACCACAAAGCACAGGTCCCACTGGTCCTGGCATAAATATTAAATCTGCCCTGCCCTACATAGCTGGTGGTGCTGGTGAGCCAGGCAGGGTTTCCAGAGCATAGAGCAGCAGAATTGCTCCTCATCTGTTGGAATCCAAAATGCAAGGAACTCTCAGAACTTTGGGCCTGGAAACCAAAGCTTAGGATTAAACCCAGGATTTGATCTGAGACCTTGGAAAAGGCTCCCAAACTTAGATGACAGAAGCAAGAATGTGGATTTATAGTTTAAAGCAGAGACACATTAAGCTAAGTAAAGGAAAGTTTAGAGTTTTAGAGTTTAAGATATAGAAAAAATAAAAGTAGTTACAGATGTAAACAAGGAGTTTAGGATGCAGCACTGTAGGTTTGTGTGCCATAACATGGTTGGCTAAGAAAGCTTACACTGTAGCATGGGTCCATAAGACTAAATATTTAAGGATTGGGTCAAAAACATAAATATCCTTGTTGGCAGTATTTTATTGGTCAATAACTCCTTAAAAGGTCTTGTAACTTGAGGTTTTGTGACCTTCTGAGCCATGCAGTGAAGATGTGAGCTGAACTCACCCTTCCTGCCTATGTACAAGAAAATAAACTGCATCATCAAAAACAATTCAGAGGCCCCTTCTTGAATCCTTCCAAAGTTCCCCACAAGTGAATTATCACACTGATCATCAGAAAAAAATAGGTTGTGGGGTTTTTTTCCTAAGGAAATGGAGAGAAATGCTGATTTTTTTCAGCAGCTCTGGGTTGTTCTCCCTCCTCTTGGGGGAACATAAAATAAGGCTGGGTGCAGATCTGTGCAATGGTCCTGGAGAGCTCCAGCTTGTCCCACAAGGCCGTGAATCCCCAGGAATGCCTCCTGAGGGTGGGCTTTGCTCATTGTCTCCTTCTGTGCCCTCCCTGCAGGCGTCCAGCACGCGGCCAGAGTGCAGCATCATGCAGGAGATCGAGGAGGAGCGCAGCCAGTGCCTGGCAGAGCTGACCTGGGACAACCAGACCTCAGGTATGGCAACGCTTCTGTCCCTCCCTGGCCAGCAAACCCAGCTCCCTCAGCCTCACAGCTGCCTTGTCCTGGCCATTTCCCAGCCCTTCTGCTGCTGGAGCAAGGATTCCTCCAGCTGCTCTTCAGGAGGGAGAGAAATAGGTGTTTCCGAAGTCAGCCAAGGGTTCGAGCAGCTCTGCAGGTTCCCTTGCAGCCTCCTGGCTGGGAATGCCTGACTGGGGTGTTTCAGTGGGTTTAATCACAGTTGTCCACCTCCTTGAACAAGAATTTTTCCATTTTTTCCTTGGGAACTGAACTGAAAGCCTGAAGTTCTCCTAAGTCTTGGACCACTCTAAGGGAAGTCATTGGGACCATCTCCTTTGATTGAGCCGCCCTCCCTTCCCTGTGCCAAAACTGCTCCTGTCCTCATGGTGGAGCAGAGGGTGCTCCAAGGCTGTGAAGTATTTCTGGAGTTGGGACAGGCAGCTGAGATCCTCTCCTTGTTCATGGAGCACTCACCACACTGAGAAATCCCCCTGGAAGGGTCTCCAGTGTCCTTAACCCTCTTCTTGCTTCAATGGTCAGCAAAGGAAGAAGGTTTTGGTGCTGCCCCATCCCATCCATCCCATCGATCCCATCCCATCCCGTCCTGTCCTGTCCTGCAGCAGAGCTGTCAGAACCCCAAATTAAGGCATCCAGTTGGATCTCTCCCCCTCCAAGTGCCTCTCTCAAGTTACCAACCCCATGTCTGTCAGTAAAAGGAGTGTAGGAACCCAGGTGAATCTGCCAGGATCCAAAAAAAAAAAGAAAAAGGGGATCATTTTGCTGGGAAGATGAATCTGAAATCCTGCTTGAGATTTGCATCCCTCCTCCCAAAAGAGGGAAAAGTGGAAGAGGAAAGTCTCCAACACTCTGGCAATGTTTGCAGCCAGGCCACAGAGTGAAGGACTGCCCTGATGGAGCAGAATCCTGGGGCAAGCTGATCCCAGGAGGAGCTTCCTGGATGCCAGGAAGGCTTTTGGCCCCTGCTTTTATCTGCTAATGGATGGTTGTCTTTGATTTGGAAGCTGTTTCAAGTGTCCTTGTACATTTAAATGGAGTCTTTTGAAGAAATGTTCCTCTGGAATCCAGTAAAGGCAAAATTCAAGGGTGGATAAAAACCTTCATCTGAAAGCCAGCTAAATGCTTAATTTCATTTTCATGGATATTTAAAGAAATTAAATTAAATGCAATACATTAAAAGGAGAATAAATAGTTGAAGTGATGATACTTTTTGTGCTTTTCCAAAATGATTTTTTCTCATTGGAAAGCATAATCCAAAACAGTTCTTTTTTTTTTTTTTACTTCTTTTTTTTTTTCTTTTTCTATAACAACAGAATTAAACCATTCAAAATATTTTTCCCCATTCTGAAGTAAAGACACACAACCATGTTGCAAGTCATTAATGCCCAAAGCAAGTATACAGAAATCCTTTGGAGGTTTTTATTCCCTGATGGAATGCTGAAATATTGGACTGGGATAAATCTGCACTTCCACCAGTCACTACTGATGAATTGGACTGATTCAGAAATTGCAGATTTAAGCACAGGAAAATGGTTTTGTCCATGGGTACAGTACTGGAACTGGAATGACAGAACGATGGGGAATGGCTTCAAACTCAAAGAGAGCAGGTTTAGATTGGATATTAGGAAGAAATTCCTTCCTGGGAGGGTGGTGAGGCCTGACACAGGTTTCCAGATATCAGGAAAATTAATTCACAAACAGCAGAGGTTTATGTCCAAAAAGGAGACAGCAGAGTCTTTTTTGTCTTTATTCAAATAAAGGGAGAGGCCATGGGGCATTCCCCTGGGATCTCTCAAACTTTTGGAGGACACAGCCTCCCTTTTTATCCCAATTTCCCATCTGCATTTCCCTTCTCTCTTTCCCCATTTCTGAGGTACTTGAGAGGTTCAGGCTCCCTGATACCAAAGATTTCCCTCTAATGTATAACCCTCCCTTTTAATTTTTAATTCTTATGGAATTTAGGGGTTTTTCTTCCCCATTGTTTCTTTCATCTTTCAACATCCAACTTCGTTTATCAGCAAACTTAAAGTTTATTTGTAAAAGCAAATATCTTTTTTTCCATTCCTAAATCAGTGGAATCCTTCCCATTGTTTCTTTTGTATCTCAGTGCTGGTTTTGCCTACCAGCAGACCCACAGCTTGTTTGGAAAGACAAATCCATCATTACTCTCACAGAGAAGCTGTGACTGCTCCATCCCTGGCAGTGTCCAAGGCCAGGTTGGATGGGGCTTGGAACAACCTGGGACAGTGGAAGGTGTCCCTGCCCATTGTAGGGGGGTGGAAGGAGATGATTTTAAGGTCCCTTCCTTTGTGGAAAGCATTTGGCATCCATTTACCCCAAAACATCAGCCGGTATTTAGGAGCTCAATACCTGAATTTATTATCCAGACACTCACAACTGCCCTGGAGGCAAGAGAAAAAGCAAGAAGTGTTGGCTTTAAATGGGTGCTGTGGATGAGTGTGTGGAGAACTCTGTTATGTGCTGTGTGGACAGACAATTTCCAAGTGCCTACATAGGATGTGTTTCCCCTTCAGAGTGTTCACAGCAAGGTGTTTTTCTGGAGTGGGGCCCCATAACTCAGTAAATGTGGCTGAGCTGTTAAATCAAACTTTGAACTTTGATGGGTGGGGGCAAGGGGGGAGTTTGCTGGAGAGAAATCTCATGAAGGTGATGAAATGAGATCCTATGAAGGTGATGACTGTTTCATCTGAGTGTTGCTCGAAAGAGAAATCCTAGCAAAACTCTGAGGAAAAATATGATTTTAACCCAGTTCCATCCTCCTGTTCAGGGGGATGGAACTGGGTTAAAATCATGTTTTTTCCTGGAAAATTGCATGTAAAATTGAAGCTCCCTGTGATCTGCAGTGTTCAACTTTGATTTATGGCCAGGTGGTTGTGTTGCCTTCTGCACTTCCCACGCCTTTTCTGGAAAAGGAGAACCACTTGAGGTTGAACGAGTGTTTTATTATCCTTTCTAATCAAAAGAGTGGAAATAAACGCAGTGGCTCAGTACATTCTGGAAAGAAAGCTTTGTTTAGGAGCCATTATCAATTGTATTGATCAGAGGGGCTTAATCACAGCTGTAATTTGATGTGTCAGGCAGATTAGTCACTTGTTAAGAGCACTTGATGGTGCTGAGGTTGATCACTGGCTCGGGTTAAGCAGGTGGATTTCCACTGATAAACAACAATGTCTTTCCTTAACCCTCTTTTTTTTTTTTTGTCTTCAAACACCCACCCCTTCCTCACAGAGGCTGAACATGCATCAAATCCTGGTTTCTTTTCAGATTAAATTTCTTCCATCCCTGGAAGTGTCCAAAGCCAGGCTGGACAGGGCTTGGACCAACCTGGGAAGGTGTCCCTGCCCTTGGCAGTAGGTTGGAAGGAGATGATCCACGTAAATCTATTCTCTTTTAGGAGAGTGATTCATTATCTGTGGATTTACCCATATTTGAGGAGGTTTGACAATTGGACTTGATAATTTTAAAGGTCTCTTCCAACCCTGATGATTCTGTGATTCTACAGCCCAGTGCTCACTAAATATTGCCTCGCTCTGATGAGGAGAAGTTTATTTAATTTGTTTTCTCTCGGGTCTCTCGCTGCTCAGAGTGACCCTGAGATGTGTTTGAAAGTCTCTTCTCTCAGCCTGGTGGTCGAAGAAGGAGTCAGAGCTCTTCAGTTCTCGGTCTCAAGGTTGTTTATTGTTCCTTATCTATAAAATTTTCTCTCCTGCCCTGCCGAGGTCCGTCCAGCAGGACAGACAGAGGCACTCTGCCTGCCCCCAGGGCTGTGTTATCTTTTTATACTAAAAACTACATATACAATACTTACAATAACTTCCCAATACCTATCACCTGTGTTAGACAGTGAGCTTCTGCTCTAAACCAATCTAAAAGTGCCAACATCACAGCAGAAGATGGAGGCCAAGAAGAAGAAGGAGAAAGGCTGGACGTGCCCAGATTCCCCCATCTTGCCCCCTGAACCCCCATTCTAAAAACCCCAATCTATTTTTCACCCTGTGATAGATTCACTATCATTCTACTTAAACTTTTGTGGCTTGTAATTCTTCATATAAGGTTGATAATTGTTTTTTCCAAGGGCTAAATCAAAGGCACAGGGGTCTTGGGCTCTGTGCCAAGATCTCTGAGCCCCCTGACAGGGTCTCAAGTCCTCCAGGGCAGCCAGAGGAATTTCCTGGGTTCCCACAGTTTTCCAGCACAGGAAAGGCTGCAGAGGATGCAGTGCGGGGGAAATCCACAGGGAAAAGCAGTTGAAGCTGGCAGTGTGTACAGAGGAGAACCAAACAGCACCAAGATCAAAGTCTGGGCATTTAAGGAAGTTTGTTACCATCAGAGGACACCCAGCAGCCTCTCTGCAGGTCTACAGGAAGGAGAGTTTTATGGACTTGGTGGCAGAGTTGCCCAGTTTCTGGAAGGGTGTGTGGGGTGCGGTTGTGTTGGAGGACAGGGCTGGATTTGGTGAGCAGGACTGGCCTTGCACTGCTCTGCCCTGGTGTTCTTTCCATGCTGAAATACCTGGCAGAGACATCAAATGTGTGAGAAATAGCTACTCACTTTTCATAGTTCAGGAAGGTCTATTAAACTTTATCAAAAATACAACAGGGGGCTGAATAAAGAAAATAGGTTACGGCGCTGGGAGCAAAAGATTTTCCCCACCACATGCTCAGCCCCCTAACAACGGAGGTTTTCCCTTTTTTAACCCTTTAACCCCTCCCAAAGTTCTGTCCATCAGCCCCTTCTCTGCTGTCCAGTGGTGGAGATCTCTTCCTATCAAATCCTGATGGGAGGTCAGGTGTCCCATGGTGACAGGCCAGCCCTCCCAGGTGTCCCAACTCCAGCTGTCCCTTGATAACCACGTGAGGGGGTACAACATAACTATAAATCTATAAACCTTTTCTTAACCTATATACGTGAGATTTGTCTATTAATTGTGAGAGTCGGTCATGGAATTACTCATCCATCACAAATGCAATATGTGATTCAACACAGGAGTGGGTTCTTTGCCATTAAAATCAAGAGTAGGTAGACAGAGACCAGATTCACATGGCATAGGAATGATTTTTGGTGAGGGATTTTCACTTGGTTTTGGGTTTCTCTGCTTTGTTCTGGCCAGGTGCAGGCAGCTCTTTCAGGATGTGATGAATCCTGTTCAGATTGTCTTGCCTGCTGTCAAAATATTTAAAATGAGGGGATATTTAAATACTTAAAATCTTAATGAGCAGCTCAAGTGTGTAGGAAAAAAAAACAACAGATTTCCTAGAAAATCTCTGTGCTGGTGTTCAGTGGCTTGGAGAGGATTTGGCCAGATGAGGTGAAATCATGGCAAAGGGGTGGAACAAGTTGACCTTTAAAGGCCCCTTTCAACCCAAACTATTCCATGATTCTGTATTTCAGAAGGGAGGAATGCAACCCCAGCCTCACTGAAGATTGGGATTTAGCTGCAGGTGCTTTTTGCAGGATATATGAGTGCAGCACAGTGGCTGCTCAGCTGACAATGCACTGAGCAGCAGGAGGGAAGCTCTCCCAAGGGCTGGAAGAAGAGGATTTCCTTCCCAGCCTCACAGACAGAGGCAAATCCCTCTCTCTGTTGAGCTCCTGGTGGCTGCAAGGCAGGAATCACCACTGCCCTGCTTCCTGCTGACTTCTTTCACTTGCCTCTTTTTTCATGCACAAAGGAGTATTTCTGCTTTGGTCTTGGTTTGTTGTTTTTTTTTTTTTAGAGAAAGCTTCGCTTCTCCACGGTTTTAGTTTACATCAGTTCAGCTTAAACTGAAGCACACAAATTAAATGATAATAAATTTTAAAAAGTAGCCCTCTCTTTTTTAAAAAGGCAGGAAAATCAATCAGGCCTAGGTCGGCTGGCTCAGCTCATTATCTGTTTATCCCATTATTGCTAATTAATTTGCTCTGCAATCAGATACTCCTTCAGAAGCAGGAGAGTTATTTAGGGATTACTGCTGAATAAGGAACCATGACTCCTGTCTGGGTGGGATGAGCAGCTCTGGAGACCAAGAGCTGTGCAGGGAGCATGGCCTTTGTGGAATCACAGAATCATGGAGTGGTTTGGGTTGGAAGGGACCTTAGAGATCATCTCCTTCCAGCCTCCTGCCACGGGCAGGGACACCTTCCACTCTCCCAGGTTGCTCCAAGCCCCATCCAACCTGGCCTGATGCCCCTAGTCCTTCAACACTGCACTCCTTTGTTTGCTCTCTGAGCCTGTCTGTCTTGTAAACAGAATAAAAGCCAATAAAAAAGTCTGAAAAATGGAAAATGGGGGGAAAATAGTGGCATTCCCCCTCCCAATACCTGTTCACATCTGCCACCTTGCACATGCCTCACACTTGTTGTGAGATAGAGATGAGTTCTGCAAGATCATCATCACCACTGTGGCATGGAAAAAAATCCAGGTGGGAAATGGCCCTGCTGTTTAAACTCTGAATATTGCTTTTGCTGTTCCACAGTGAAGATTGGCTAAAAAAGCCAAATTTGGAGCCTGGGGGGGGGGGGGGGGGGTCTCTGTCAGTCCCCCCCTAAAGAAGTCAAATCAAGTTTGATGGGAGGAGAAGCAGTGAACATATGGAAATTAAAAATCAAGCTGGAAAAAAACATTGATGGAGTTTAAATTAGGAGCCTGTTTATTCATCACCATCTGTTTATAGTGCAGCAAGATAAGAAATAATTAATAGTTCCTTGCTTGGAAAAGTTCAAGTGAATTCTCACCTCCCCATTGCACAAGCCCTCCTGGGGCAGATGAGGTGTCAGTGGGATTTGTGGGACAATCCTGTTATCAGCAGCTCTCCAGGTGCTGGAGAAGGCTGATCCAGCTCAAAAATTCCAGAAAGTGCCCAAAGCAGGGTGGGGAAGTCTGTGGATGTGGCACTTGAGGACGTGCATCAGTGGTGAATGTGGTGGTGCCAGGTTGGTGGTTGGATTTGGTGACCTTAGGGGTCTTTCCCAACCTCAAGGATTCTGTGATTCTGTCATTTCAGAGCTGTGTAGAGCTCTCATGAGACTTGTACCACATCCATCAGCCTCTTAAAAAACCCTGAGACAACAGGAATGGCATTAAATGGCAGCTGCTGGACTGCTAAATCAAACTCTCAATCAAACCTCTATCAACATACTCAAAAAAACCCAGTTTAGCTCAGTCTAAAATGTGTTTGAACTTGGTGGTCTCTCTAAAGGCAAAAGGACCTGCTGGACTTTTTGCTACATTCTCTTTTATTAATTTTTAATTAATTTTTCTTCCTGTTATTCCAGCCTAGGTGATACAAAGGGTCTCTCAGTTTCATTCTTGCTCTGACCAGCAGCACTGGGCATCTCCCAGAGGGGCAGAGGGGACATCAGCCCTCTCCATTCCTTCACAGGGTCTCCTCTCCTTCAACAGTAGAAAATTCAGCCATGGGACATGGAGACCTTAAACCCCAGATTCCCATGTAGGATCAGTACCAAAGTCAAGCTCCCTTTTATTTATCAGGAATTTTTTCTCCCAGTTCTTTGGCAGTGATCAAGATACACAGTAGGGCAGGTCCTTCCAAATGGTCTTCCATCACCATTCCCTCCTCTCTCTGGCACTCTTCCCAAACACCTTCATGCTGCAGCTCTTGCAGAGGTGGAACCCACTCCCTAAAAAGTCAAAATAAAAATAAATCAGCCATGGGTTTTTCAAAGGAGAACTTTTGCAGGTTCTGCAGTGAAAGCTGGCCCCTGAAACATGAGGAAGGAGCAGCATCGTCACAGTGGTAAAACCAGCCCCAGACTTTGGTGTTGGCTGATCCAGCCTGAAGCTGATGCTGTTCTTCCAGACCAGGAGTTTCTTTCTGAGGAAACAGTAATCAGCAAAATTTTCCCTAAAAATGGTTCTTTTTCTGTCCATCTTTGCTCCATGGACACACAGCCATGGCATGGGAATGACTTTTGGTGATGAATTTTCACTTGGTTTTGGGTTTCTCTGCTTTGTTCTGGCCAGGTGCAGGCAGCTCTTTCAGGACGTGATGAATCCTGTTCAGATTGTCTTGCCTGCTGTCAAGATATTGAAAATGAGGGAATATTTAAATATTAAAAATTTTAATGAGCAGTTCAGGTGTGTAGGGGAAAAAAAAACCCCACATTTCACAGAAAATCTCTGTGCTTGGAGAGTTCAGTGGCTTGGAGAGGGTTTGGCCAGATGAGGTGAAATCATGGCAAGGGGGCTGAGCAAGATGACCTTTAAAGGTCTCTTTCAACCCAAACTATTCTGTGATTCTGTATTTCAGAAGGGAAGAATGCAACCCCAGCCTCACTGAAAATTGGGATTTAGCTCCAGGTGCTTGGGATTGGGATTTAGCTCTACCTCTCCAGTGAGCACTGCTAACTCCCAGTTGAATTTTGGTGATTTAGTGCTAAACATGGTGGTGCTGGGTTAACTTTTGGCCTCAATGCCTGCAAAATGTTTTTTCAACCTCAAAAATTCCATGTTTCCAACAGTGGTCCCTCAGTTGCTTGTCTGAGCCCCCCCACCCACCTGATGTGCAAACATCCACCAAAACCAGGATGGAATTCCAGCATGGACCCACACAGCACCTCATCACCCCCCTGCTTTTCACCTTGGCCTCACCTTTGCACAGATATTAAGAGTTCCAAAATCTGTTTTCTGCCTTAAAACACAGCAGGGGTGGAGGCTTTGCCTTGGTTTTGCTGTTGCTGACTCCTGGCTGGAATCTTTCTAACAAGCAGCAGGGTTTGTTTGATTTGGGAACAGCTGTCCCAGGGTTTGTCAGGATCAGCAGCCACTTAGTGGACATAAATTTATGTTGGAAAAGGCATTTTAGTTTGGAGAATGTGCCACACTTTTAAATGCCAGCAGAAGTTTTGGTTCCTTTTTGTGTTTTTGACATGGGATAATAGATAAATGAACATAGCCTTAGCCATATAAAAGTTATAGAAATAAGGAGAAAGTGGCATTGGTGCAATGGAAAATAAATTCCAAGTATTTTCAAAGCTCTGGATAGTTAAATTAATAATTTAATCTGGAGCTCAGATTAAATCCATCTATGCAGAGGTTTTGTTCTGACAGCAGCCTGTGTTTGTCCCTCTCAAATCCCATGAGATTTCTGGTTAAAAAGACTCTCCTTCCTCATCTTTTCTTTTAGTTTTTCTATTAATATTGACTTTATCAGAGCACTTTCTTGATGGTCTCCACCCTTTCTACCTGGGGAATATTCAGGGAATATCCTACCTGGGGAATATTCAGAAAATATTCTGAATATTCTACCTGGGGAATATTCAGAAAAGCCTCTTGGCTTTTCCCAACTTCACACACCAAAAGTGAAGCTGGGAAAAGCCAAGACGTTGAGCCACTCGTCTTTGCTCTGAATTTCTCTCTGGAGATGCCAATATGGGAAAAGGCATCTAGGAAGGTCCCTAAATTCAAAGTCTGATTCTCTATAAATCCAGTTGTCTACAACTCCTGGAAGAGCAGAGGGATTTGAGTGAGGAAACCCTGGAATAATCCTTTATTCATGCTCTGTCTCAGAGCACTGCAGATCTTGTTTAGAGGCTGCTGAGGAGATAAGTCATGGTTTGGCAACACCCTGTGTAAACCTTCTTAAATCTTGGATCTTTTCTTTCAGTTTACATCTTCTGAGTTAGGCAGAAGGGCTCAGCTCAGCAATTTGATTTATGAAAAGCAGGGATTAAAAAAGCCTAGTGTTTATTTAGTTGGTTGGTTAAAAAAGCCTGAAAGATTACAAACTTTTTTTTTTTTAATGAAATTATTTCCCAATAGATGTTGTTGATGGAAAATCTCAGGATTTTCATGTTTAAAAATCACCCTCCAGCAACAGTCACTGGTGATTTCTTTCATGTTGATTAGACTGGCTCAGTCTGGAGGCTTTAAGGTGAGGTTTCCTTCTTATGTCTTTGGGTCAAATTTCTCCAAACATTTAGGGAGAAAGTTATTTTTTAATATATTCCTGTTGAGTGCTTGGATAGCTTCTACTTGCAGAAGAATGAACCAGGTTTTATAGTAAATAATGGATTTCTTGTTATAGAACCATGGAGTTGTTAAGGTGGAAAAAACCTTTAAGATCATCAAGTCCAGCTTGTGGGATAAATGACATTTCAGACTTGCCACAGATATTGAGGCAAAGTCCAAAGCAAACTCTTTTCCCTTATCCTGAATTTTGGGATCCTTTTTGCTTTCTGGGATTGCTTTTCTGCTGAACTGGGGCTGCAAATCCCTCAGTGAGTGATGAGCAGAGGAGCACCAGAGCAGCAGCAGAGCTCAGGGGTGCTGGGAAGGAAATGCCACCGCGCCAGGGGTCACAGCCTGGCAGGATTGTGGCTTTCCCCCAGCTGCTTGGATTCTCTGTCTCATCCTGCCTGCAGGGCTGGAGGCAGAGCAGGCGGCTCCACAGGCAAAAAAAAAATATCCAAATTAAACACAAAGCTGTGGGAAGCTGGAAGGGGAGCTCTGATGGGGTTGCTGCAGAGCACTCTGGCAGTGGTGATGCAAATAAAAAATTGAAAATGTGACGAGGTGGAGCTGGGGGAAGGAGAGATGCCCAAAGGATGCTGGAGTGTGAGTGGGATTGAGGACAGGAGGGCACAGCAGTGACTTTCTCAGGGAAAGGAGGGAGGATGCATTCAGTGACACCTCAGAGCCAAACTAACCCCAGTCAAACCCAATCTGTCACAGAAAAATAGAGTAAAACCCTGCTCTGCAAGCCCAGGAAAGGATGGGGTAGAATCAAACCACCAAAGATACCAGGGAGAAATGACAGGGAGCTGTTTCCATGCTGGAAGCTACTGAATAGGCTGGGACACTTCAGCTTGAAAATGAGATGCCTGAGGAGGGATGTTAAAGAGGATTTTATGGGTTTTCTCCCCAGGGCAAAGGATGTTGTGGTTAGGCTGTGAATATTTCTGTCTTTGTAATAGAACTGAGCAGTTCCTAGTGAAAGCAGCAATGAGCAGGTTCAAAGTGAATTCTGAAAAGGATAGAATCTTTCTGCCAGTGGACACTTAAATTGTGCAATGCCTTGCCACAGGAGGTTGTGAATTCTAAAAATTTTCCTGGCTTCAGAATCAAAATTCAACTGCATTTAATTTGGAAATTTACAAGATTTATGGCAGAAAAAGAATCTATCCACTGTATTTTTTGTTATTTCCTACAACTTTTAAATAGAAAACCATCCCTCATTTGGGAGGTCTCTGCTCTCTGGAGTCCGTGGTGGCAGAGGTGACCCAGGTGGTGGGCACGGGAGGTTGTGAATTCTAAAAATTTTCCTGAGTTCAGGATCAAAATTCAACTGCATTTAATTTACAAGATTTATGGCAGAAAAATAATCTATCCACTGTATTTTTTATTATTTCATACAACTTTTAAATAGAAAACCATCCCTCATTTGGGAGGTCTCTGCTCTCTGGAGTCCGTGGTGACAGAGGTGATCCAGGGCTGATGGTGGATTTTCCTCCACTTTTAAATTCAATTAAATTCAAACTCTAATTCAAATTAGATTAAATTCAAACTCCTGGGTGGTGCTGAGTCATGGATTGGTGCAGGCACCACCTTTTGGGGTCTGTTCCTTTCAGTCAGGGAGAGATCAGAGCTCAGCTGGGACAGGGAGATTGATGCTGTGATAATTGCTTGTAATGAGATGCTTTTAATGAGGCAAGCAAAGGGTGAGCACCATGGCTGGGCTGGTCAGGGGGACAACAAATGTGCCCCCATGGCTGTTTACAGGCTCAAAGTGAATTCAGAAAAAATAATTTTTTCTGTCAGTGGATACTTAGAATTGACTCGGGAGGTTGTGAATTCTAAAAATTTTCCTAGATTCAGAATCAAATCCAATTGCATTTAATTGACAAGATTTATGGCAGAAAAAGAATCTATCCACTGTATTTTTTATTATTTCCTACAACGTTTAAATAGAAAACCATCCCTCATTTGGGAGGTCTCTGCTCTCTGGAGTCTGTGGTGGCAGAGGTGACCCAGGTGGTGGGCACGGGAGGTTGTGAATTCTAAAAATTTTCCTGAGTTCAGGATCAAAATTCAACTGCATTTAATTTACAAGATTTATGGCAGAAAAAGAATCTATCCACTGTATTTTTTTTATTATTTCCTACAACTTTTAAATAGAAAACCATCCCTCATTTGGGAGGTCTCTGCTCTCTGGAGTCCGTGGTGGCAGAGGTGACCCAGGGCTGATGGTGGATTTTCCTCCACTGAGATTAAATTCAAACTCCTGGGTAGTGCTGAGTCATGGATTGGTGCAGGCACCACCTTTTGGGGTCTGTTCCTTTCAGTCAGGGAGAGATCAGAGCTCAGCTGGGACAGGGAGATTGATGCTGTGATAATTGCTTGTAATGAGATGCTTTTAACGAGGCAAGCCACAAGGCTGGGCTTGTCACAGGGGGGACAATAAATGTCACCCCGTGGCTGTTTACAGTCCTGAGAGCTTGGAAACTGCCTGCTGGTATGAAATTGGAGTGAAAATGAGATTTGATTGCAGCACACCAGGCTGTGATGGTGCCCTGGGATAGCTCAACCTGCCTTCACTGAGCTGTGCCTTTGCCTTGCTGTCATCCCTGAGGCTGCTGAGAGCTCCTGAGATAGATAGGGGTCAAACGGGCATCCCTGCAGCTGAATAGGGATTCCAAGAGCAAAATGTGGGGGAATGTCTTCCAGAAGAGACCTGGAGTGACCCCAGGCATTAGGGAGAATTTGGTGTGAGGGTAGGGTTGGGCTTGCTGCCCTTGGAGGTCTTTTCCAGCCTGAATAATTCCTTGATTTAGTGAAAGACTGATGTACTCAAAGGGTTTTTCCCTGAGCTGGGAGTTCTCCTGGCTTCAGAGAGTGCCTGGTACCAGCCTGCTGCCATTCATCTCTTTCCTCAGCCAGTCCCATCTCAGGGCTGGGCCAAAGCTCTGGAATTCATGTTTATTCATGAGGGAAAGTTATTTCTCTGCTGCTTCCTAGATAAGCTTTGACCACAATTTGCTGTGAGTGTAGATATGAATCCAATAAATGGGTTTTTAATGCTTCAGCCTGCCAGTTCTGCAAACCAGTGTGAGAATTGACCTGTTTTCTGTTTATTAACCTTTCAAAGGGAGAGGAAATGAGAGCTTTCGTGTCACTGTGTTTCTTGCAGCTACTTCTGAGCCAGAACTTCCTAGAGGAGGGCTCGGAGTGAGGCTGGTGCAGCTCTTGGCTTGCTGGTTGGGGTGTTTGGCTTGCAGAGAGGAAGGCTGAGCTGCTGGATAGAGGGATCTGAGCTCCATCTTCTTTAGAGGCATGAAGGGTTTCTCCCTGCAGCCCTCCAGGAGAAGATATTCAGCTCCAGAGAGCACTTCAGGGTCTGGCAAGGAAGGGCAGGGCAAAGCTGAGGGTGTGGGAGTCACAGTTTAAATAATTTAAATGGAAAAGAAAACCCTCTTATTTTTAAAAATATTTATTCAATTTTTTAAAGTTTATTTTTATAATGA
Organism: Molothrus aeneus; assembly: GCF_037042795.1. Lineage (NCBI taxonomy): Eukaryota > Metazoa > Chordata > Aves > Passeriformes > Icteridae > Molothrus > Molothrus aeneus. Next base: position 3,109,950 of record NC_089646.1, on the reverse strand, counting down.
GAAGTTGTTATAAAAAATAAACTATCCTTAATTGGATAAACTGTCCAATTAACAAATGACACTAAATTATTTTTTCTTTTAACCCAATAAACAACCACCCATGCCCTGCAAGTGGGACTTTTTATCCAATTACACAAAACCACCCAAACCCATGGAGAAGGAGGAGAAGAAAGAGAAGGTGAAGAAGGAGCAGCCTCCACCCCAAAACCTCCATCTTGCTTTATATCCATTCCTGTATTCTAAACCCTTAAACTCTGAGTTTCCCACCCTGTGATATCACACACTTCTATCCAAACTCCACACCCACAATCCCAGTTCTGTCATTCCATTCTGGAAGCTTCTCCAGGGCCTCAGGTCAGTGCAGTGTTCTCTTGGGGGTCAGTGCCTGGCAGCACAGAAACCTGAAATTCTCAGTAATCAGGGCTCCAACACTGTCCTAGCCCTGACTTTAAAAACTGCACCTGAGACACCCAGAGAGGTGGTAAATGCTGCTGACTTGGAAAAGCCACACACTTATTTTTATACAGGTCCTCCAGATTCACCTGGGATCCTTGCCAAAGCAAAGCACAGCCCCTGGCAGTGTGCATCCCCTGGTTTTTGGGACAGGCAGGTGAGCAGAGCAGTTCTTTTGATGGAAATGGAGAGAAGCTGTGTTTTTAACTCATTGCCACTTGCTGCGCTGGGTGAGGATTGATAAATACATTTGTATCCTCCCTGCAGACACTGAGTGGAGGGTAGAACACAACTATTATTATATTATATTATATTATATTATATTATATTATATTATATTATATTATATTATATTATATTATATTATATTATATTATATTATATTATATTATATTATATTATATTATATTATATTATATTATATTATATTAATCATACTGATTAATTAAATAATTAATTAGTTGAGAAGCTCTTATCAATCCCCAAACACGATGTGATCAGGCCAAAATTGTCCTCTTTGCTGCATCCAAGTGATGCCACAGGGAAGGGAGGGATTTCCTTCTTTCAAGGCACAGTGCAGCTCTTTCTGCCCTCAGATGGATTTTTGCCTGCCAAGCCCCCAGTCCCAGCAGTTTTCCAAGATAAACTCAGTCACCATGATATTTGCTGAAAAATCCCTTTGCCAGGATTTTTCTCCTGAGAAGCTGAGAAGCCTCAGAGGAAAAGAAAAGCAATGATTATCTGCTGCTGTGGAATGCAACAGGTGCATCTTTGATTGGTCCATGTTGGTTGTTTTTAATTAATGGCCAATCACAGTCCAGCTGTCTCAGAGTCTCTGGTCAGTCACAAGATTTTATTATCATTCCATTCCTCTCTATTCTTTTCAAGCCTTCTGATGAAATCTTTTCTTCTATTCTTTTAGTATAGTTATAATATTTCATTTTCTTTTAATATAATATATATATCATAAAATAGTGAATCAGCTTCTGAAACATGGAGTCAAGATTCTCATCTCTTCCCTCATCCTGGGACCCCTGCAAACCCCACCACAAAAGTCTGTCAGTTTGGGAGGAAGAAAAGCATTTTCTGGAAGGCTCCTTGGTAAATGTTGTCTGTGCTGGGTCAGATGAAAGGGCACAAAGTTTTTCCTGAACTTGTGATGGGATTATTACAGCACTGGACTGTGCATGCAAAGCATTTTGCAGGTATCAATCTTTGATTGTTCCTATTCTTTAAACTCCAGTTATTCTCTTCTACTCACTAAAAATTACTGATTTTCCTGAACTGCAGATAATTAGCTCAAGAAAGACACAGAACAGGGTGCCCAGAGCAGCTGTGGCTGCCCCTGGATCCCTAGAAGTGTCCAAGGCCAGGCTGGATGGGGCTTGGAGCAGCCTGGGACAGTGGCAGGGATTTGGAATGAGATGATCTTGAGGGTCTATTCCAACCCAAATCATTCTGATTCACTGATCCTCACAGGCACTGCCAGCCAGAGTTCTTTCCATTCCCTTCTTTATTTATTGCAGAAATATTTTCAGCATGTCTGGGACAGCAATGAGGAAGATTGGTGTGGTAAGAGCTATCAGGCAGGTACAGGGAGTGTTTACAGAAGCAGTAATTTGTAAAAATACACTTCATGTGTCTTGCAAGGCCAGTTTCACTTTCCTTTTATCAGAAAAAAAAAAGCTTTTTATACAAAAGTGAGCATCTAAAAGCTTTCTTCACACATCACAGGTGGTGCTGAAAAATGTCAACAGACAAAAAGATACAGATCACCAAAACTCTCAGAGTGCATAATTCAGGGCATTTAAAAAGCCATCTGATGCTATCAGATGGCTTTTATTTTGTATTATAACCTATCATGAGGTAATGGCTGCACTCTAATTTATTGCACTTGCTGGAGGAAAAGATTGTAGAATGTGAAATATTCCACCACAGAATCATTTTCCATGAAATCTTTCATATCCTGACCCGGCTGGAGCTGCTGGCTGTTTGGTGGGAGATAAGTGTGAGGCTGTGAGAGCTGAGCTGGGCACCTGATACAAGGACCTGAAACCTGACTTTTAATGAGCTCTGCATGAAGGAGATACCATCAGTTATTCCCTTTTTCAGGCTCTGATAAACTCAGCTCAGGACTTCATTATTTCAAAAGTTCAGTTTGTTCAGGAAAGAAGAGGGGGGGAAAAACCTGCAAGATCGCTTTGAAAGCCAGCTAAGGGCTCTTTTTCAGCTTCAAAGCATTTCTGTGTGCTCTCTATTGATCTGAGACAGATCTGCCTGGTGGTGACACCAGCCCTTTCCTTAGCTCAGGGAGTAAGAGATGATTTAAAGGAGGAATTTGGGTGTAATTACCAACAAGTGCAGCCTGACAGGGGTTTTCATAGTTCCCTTTGCTGGCACATGAGGAGTATTTCCTCAACATTTTGTCACCACTTTGTTCCTCGCACCCCAGACTCTCTCCTGTGGGGCTGGTGACCTCAACAGCTCTGAGTCACATTTGGGGGAGTGTTTCCATCTGATGGGCTGTTAAATGTTAAATAACATTTATTATGGGACAAGTAACTGAAGGCAGAGGTGCTGGAAACAGGGAGCTCTGCTGACAACCCATCCATCTCACCCAGGCAGCACCTGAAGTGCCTGGCTCTTGGAAATATAAAGCAGGAGGGAAAATGTCAAAATTCTGCTAAGAACTATAAAATGGTGACATATCGATGTAAAAATGTGTTTGAGTCTTTTTTTTTTTTTTAATTGAAACCTGCCAGCTCCTTTTGGCTTCAGCATTAACATTACATGATCCAACAATGCAGCATGCATGGGGTGTTATTAATGCCTTTTGAGAAATCAAAGGGCAAAATCAAAACATTTAAAAATCTATGGAAAGGACATGGTATTTTTTCTTTCCCCTAAAGCTTTGATTCTATCCAGAATGAGTAGAATCAAAGAATCAGTAATGCCTCATTTTGACAAACCCCTGTGTTTTCTCCCTGTGTTGGTCATTCCTTCATTCCCAGCTTGCATGTGCCACCTTCCCTCACTCCTCTCTTGGCCACAGCACTGTCCCTGCTCAGCCTCCAGCAGTGTTCTGTGCCTTTTCCCTTTTTAAGAAGAAAACTGCTTCTGGTGAAGGGATTTTGGTCCTTGACCCCTTGATTGTCATCTGTGTCCCCTTCCTGCTGTGAGAGCTGCACAGCCATTGCAATGGGGAGGAAAAGATGATGGCATTTGGGGGAAACACAGAAGGAAGGGGACAATTTCTCACAGGCTCAGATCAGGTGTTTTAATGCAACAAGGAGTGACAAGGGCAAGGAAGAGAGATATTTAATTAGGGATTTCTGCCTTTTTAATCTAGGAGAAGACACTGTTCTTGTGTTCTTGTATCAAGCCTGATTTGCCATTTATTTCTTTTTTTTTTTTTTTTTTTTTTGCCCTTATCTGCTGTTTTATCCATACTGATTTCTGGAAAATTACAGTGCTGAATTTTAGGGACTGGGGGAGCTAAAAGCTGTGTGTTTAAAGGAAATACTCAGCAGGGTTTCATTCCAAAAGGTGCCTGTGCCGGGGTGAGGGGCTCTGCACACCTTTGCAGAGCTGCTCTGCTGCATCCAGCACTCCCGAGTGCTCCACCATCTGCTTTTGTCTCTTCCCCAGGCTGCAGGAGGCAGTGGGACAACATCACGTGCTGGCCTGAAGCAGAAGTGGGAGAAGTCGTGGTACGGCCATGCCCCAAGTACTTCAGATTCCTGACCTCCTACCTGGGTAAGCAAATCCCAAATCTGCTCCACAGCTTCGCTCCCAGGGGGGTTTCTCATCATTCCACGGGGGGAGCATCTCAATAAAGAGGGAGAAACCAGCTCTTAGACTGAGGTTGTCGCCACATTTCTCTTCAATGAAAAGCAAGGCAAAATTCTTCCCAAGAATATTTCTGGGTTTCACATTCTCAGAACCTCAGAGAAAGGAAAAACAATATTTATGTCATTTGCTGTGCCTGTGTTTGTGCCAAAGTTGAATGCAATATGGAGATTGTTTACCCACAGTGATGGTGTTTTGGTTCTTGGCCTGTCAGGGCCAGGTGTGTAACCCCACATTTCTCTTCACAGAGAAAAGCAAGGCACAATTCTTCCCAAGAATATTTCTAGGTTTCACATTCTCAGAACCTCAGAGAAAGGAAAAACAATATTTATGTCATTTGCTGTGCCTGTGTTTGTGCCAAAGTTGAATGCAATATGGAGATTGTTTACCCACAGTGATGGTGTTTGGTTCTTTGGCCTGTCAGGGCCAAGTGTGTAACCCCACATTTCTCTTCAATGAAAAGCAAGGCACAATTCTCCCCAAGAATATTTCTGGGTTTCACATTCTCTGAACATCAGAGAAAAGAAAAACAATTCTTATCATTTGCTGTGCCTGTGTTTGTGCCAAAGTGGAATGCGATATGGAGATTGTTCACCCACAGTGATGGTGTTTTGGTTCCTTGGCCTGTCAGGGCCAGGTGTGTAACCCCACATTTCTCTTCACAGAGAAAAGCAAGGCACAATTCTCCCCAAGAATATTCTTCTCTCATTTGCTGTGCCTGTGTTTGTGCCAAAGCAGAATGCAGTATGGAGATTGTTCACCCACAGTGATGGTGTTTTGTTCCTTGGCCTGTCAGGGCCAGGTGTGTGTGTGTGAGTTGGGACTGTTGGGTGACAGTCACGAGATTCTGTGCAGTGTGAGCAGAGTTGAGTGCTTGGCAGGTTCAGTTTAGATGGAATTTAATATTAGTACAGAATAATATAGTATAATAAAGTAATTAATTGGCCTTGTTATATCAATGGAGTCTTCCTCATCATTCCTCCCTGCCACGGGGGTTGTCCTGTTTAGATATGAGGTGAAGGAGGTTTCCAAGCCATTCATGAATTCCCAAACATCAAAACATCCTCCCTGCACTTGCAGCAGCACTGCTGTGGACCACAGGGATGCAAAAAATGGCTCCTGGTGAAATCCAATAATATGGATGTTGTGCAGTGAAAATTGAATCAACCTCTGGAACAGTTATGTTTGTTGTGCAAAATGAGCAGTTTAGGACAATCATTAATTAAGTCTCTGACAGAAAATGAACAAGCTGGAACTGGACGTAATAAAGTTGGGTTTTTTTTTCTGCTGGAATGACAGATCTGACCACAGGCCAAGGAATTAACCTGACAAATAATGGGCAGGGGAGGTTATGGAGGAGGTAGCTCAACTCACTGCTCAGGGTGTTCTGAGAAGCTTTAGTTTAAAACTCAGGTCTCAAGGGGCCGTGCAGCAACAGGGCTGATTGTGCCTCCTGGTAGTGTACAGTTATTTTTCACTATTTTTATTATAGGAGCCCTGAAGGCCTTAACAGACAATTAAGTTCTTTTGCACTGGAGATCCTGCATTGAGCTGACCCTCCATTTTTAAAGCCTGTAGTGCAAACACACAGGATAAATTAGGAATGGGGATAGGAGCACAATATCATCCCTGTTCAACAGGCCTGGGCACTGCACTCATTAACCAGCACATGCTGATTACATGACCTGCCCAAGGCCACACCAAAATTCTTTGCAGGCACAGAAAGGAAATTCAAAATCCCTGAAGTCCTATCCTGCAGATTCTTTGCTTCTTTTTTATTGCCAGGGTCAGGATTAAATGTGTGAGATGGTATTTCTTGTTGGGACTCAGATGTTTATCAGTTCTTATCTCTGTCACAGTCTCACAAACCCTGAGTTCTGCAGCACTTCACTGTAACAAACTAAAAATGGAGCCCATCTCTCTCTCTACAAGGCCTTTGAGGGACAAACTGTCCAACTAAGAAATGACACCGAAATTATTTTCACTTTTAACCCAATAACCAACCACCCGTGCCTGCAATGGGGACTTTTTTTATCCAATTACACAAAACCACCCAAAGCCATGGAGAAGAAGGTGGAGAAGAAGAAGAAGCAGGTGGAGAAGAAGAAGGTGAAGGTGAAGAAGAAGGTGAAGAAGGAGAGGAAGGAGAAGAAGAACAAGAACAAGAAGGTGAAGAAGAAGGAGGAGAAGAAGGACCAACCTCCGCCCCAAAACCTCCATCTTGCTCTATATATATCACTGTATTCTAAACCCTGTGATATCACACACTTCCATTCAAACTCCACACCCACAATCCCAGTTCTATCATTCCATTTTGGAAGCTTCTCCACAGCCTCAGGTCAGTGCAGTGTTCTCTTGGGGGTCAGTGCCTGGCAGCACAGAAAGTCTGAAATTCTCAGCAGCCAGGGTTCCAACACTATCCTAGCCCTAACTCCCTCATTTCCAAAATTCCCTGGTAGCTCATCATTCCTGTCTCAACACCCAGGGAGAAGAGGCAGAAGCTGCTGTGATATGACATCTGGCAGGACAAGACCCCTGTACATGGGATCAGCTGTGTGGAAGAATTTCCTGCTGTTCCTGCTCTCTGCCCTCCCCTGAGCACAGCATTCACTCCCTGGGTTTTATATACCAGTAGAGTTCGTAAAACACCAAGAAAAATCTCTTAAAAATGCTTTCTAGTACATCATGCCACCAGAGCTGAGCAATGAGGAGAATATTGTGTATATTTGATTATATATAGAGGTCAAGCAGTGGAACAGGCTGCCCAGGGAAGTGCTGGATTCATTGTCCAGGGAAGTGTTCAAAAATAGGATTGTGGTTTAGTGTGCACCTGGCAGTGCTGGGTTTATGGTTGGACTTGATGTTCTTAGAGGCCTTTTTAAACCTCAATGACTCTGTGCTGGCTTTTACAGTCAGAGGTGAGGAACAGGCTCCTTTAGAGGTACAGTTCAGCTGGGTTTTAGATTCCCACTCCAAGATGAGTTTAATACCACCCATAAACCACATATTTCTCTCTATTTGCAATCAAAATATTGCAGAGTGGCTCTGGCAGATGGGAATGTCTTCCAACAGGATTGAATTCTGCCTCAGCAGAGCACCAGCACAACAACTGATGCCATTCCCAAAGCAGAAGCAGCAGCTTTGATTCTCTCTGAGTCAGACACTCTGTACACAACCATCAACAAACAGGGAAAGCAGTGATGGTCTTAAATAAAGGGAGGGGAAGATTGCCTCCTGTTTTATAGGATTTGTTGCAAAATTAATGCCATTAAATGTTGTGAAGCAGCTCTTCCTTTGTAGCAGTGATTGTCATTGAGCAGCTTTCAAGGAACTCAATCACCTGGGTAATGTTTGAGTCGTACTCTTTGATCCCTTTGCAGGAACAGGAAAGCTTTTATCAAGTTGTGAGCCAGAGAAAATCTTTTTAATGTGTTTATAACAGGAAAAGAGTGAAATACCAGGGAACAAAGTGTTAATATGATTTTCCTGCCTCATGGAGAATAAGCTGTTCAAATGACTAATATCCCATCTCATGGTTAATAAAGGATAAAATGTCTTGTGGCATTTTAAAACCTTAAACTGTCCTGATGTCATTTGACATTAATTTTTTATGGCATTCACAGATCCAGAAAATTTTCATTATTTCATGACGTTCATCAGTGCCATGTGAGGGAGATGGATGAAAATATTTTTGGCACCTTTCATTATTAAAGTGCCTTGCTTTCCACCTCTTAACCAGAGTGTTCCGGCTCTCTTTCCATACGTGGAAGTTGACATTTGTAATAGGGATTTATGTCCCACAGTTTCTCCAAAAGCAAATTGTCCGCCATGCACAAGTGAAATCAGCACTGACAGTTTTTAAGCTTCAGCTCTGAGATTAATTGACCTAAGGGGGTGGGGATGGGCACAGCCAAGCTCTGGAATCCCACTCAGAGAGGTGAGATCCATCTGAGTTTTGGGCTTGCCAAACTCCTTTTTTCCTCGGGTGTTCTAAATTTATTTCCCCTTTCCTTTCCCCTCCTTCGTGAACACTTTTTATTCTGCATTGCTTCTGAAACTGGAGCAAAAATTGAATAAAATGAGGATAGGGATGAGCAGAGAGCAGCAGATAAGAAGAAGACGACACCACCTCTCTAAAGAACCCCAAAATTAGCCATACCCATTATTTATTTGCTACAAATAGTCATTAAAATACCCAAGAAGTTGAGTGTGGGTTTTGTGGAGTTCACTGAGAACCCTCAACCTGCTCAGGTTCTCTGCTGTCCACATGTGCCTTCATATCAGAAATGCAAAATTACCAGAAAGGAGAAAAGGAGGCTCAGAGAGGGCATCACCATCCCTGGCAGTGCTCAAAAACGTGTGGATGTGGCACCTGGGGACATGGTTTGATGGTGGCCTTGGCAGTGTGGGGTTAATGATTGGACTTGATGATCTTAGAGGGCTTTTCCAACCTAAACCATTCTACGATTCCATAATTTATTTGCACCTGAGGTGTCACAATACTTGTGCCTCACTCCTCTGAAGGGCTGGGGCTACACCTCCACCTCTACCCGAAAATGTGCATCTTTTTTTTTCCCTAAATGTTTCCTGGAATTCTATAATTGCAGGATCAAAAGATCTAATGAGAATTTTGTCCTAAAATTTGACAGCTCTGTTTTTAGCATGAGAAAACAAATGGTTTACAAAAGGTGCCTAATCAAGGGGAACATTGTTATTGTTAAGAAAGGGGGAATTATCTGTAATAAGGATCAGGATCTTCACTCTTAGGAGTGAAATGTGCAGGAAGGGGAAAGGAAAATAAGGGAAAATTGAGTTTTGCCACAAAAACGGGGTGCAGGAAGTTTCAGGGCACTGGACATGTGACAGCAATATCTGCAGGCCAAGTGATGTGAAAAACAACAAAGGGAGAAGATTAAGTTGGTCTTGTTTGATGTGCTGACCCAATGCCACAGGTTCTACTATGACATAAAGTTATGAAATACAAAAATATAAAATAACATTAAACAGTGGGCAGAAATTGCACGGAAGGAATGAAATTGTGAGACCACGACTGAGGCAGAGGAAGCAAATTGGGAAATTATCCTGTCATGACTTTTCCCACAAGTTTTACCCAGGCCTAAACACTTCAGCATCCAGCTAAGTGAAAGCTGTCTGCAAGTTTCAAGTGTTTTCCAGGAACAGTGGGGCAGATCAATAATAAAAATGAAAGTAGAGATGTGCCAGTGGGCTCAGCAGTGTCTCAGGAATGGTAAATAATAGAAATGTTACTGCTTTAATCGTTTCTGCTTGAAAAAATCGATTTATGTCCATGGAATATGGTGCTAGAGAAGCAGGACTGATTGCTGGGCAATCAGTCACCACCTTCCCCTCTGCTTTAGAAGTTGTTACAGAAAAGGGCAAGGAAAGCAAGAGGGGAGCAAAACCCAACACCCCCGAGCCATGATTGACCTCAGATTCTCTTTGTCTGAATTCAAACTCCCACTAAAAGCCAAAAGACGGTATTTTTCCAAGAAGATGAAAGAGGTAAAACTTCACCTGTAACATGAACTTTCAGACATGTCTCAGAGTTTGAAGGGTGTGTTTGAAACAGATGAGAGGCAGAAAGAAATCAAGTAGGAGAAAAAAATTGAGAGCAAGACAACAGCTCCGTGCATTTATTCAGTTCATCTGTTCAGTGTTTAACTCCCACCCAGATCAAACACCTCTGATAAAGAAAATGTTCTGGTTTTATCTCTGTTCCACAAACTCCTCCCTCCTCTTCTGCTGTGTCATGAATAAATCATGGAAGGAAATTCCTCTCAGTGACAACAAGGAGGTCTCGTGGGAGGTTGGAGCTGGGTTTTAGGGTCCCTTCCAACCCAAATCCTTCCTTGATGATTTCATGATTCTGAATTCTGAGACAAGATTTGTGCAGCCTCCATCCTTGAAGGATTCCAAGAATATCCAAAAGGCATCTGGTCATGCTTAAAATTTTAGGTGACCACACCTGAGCATGGGTTTGGGGCCAGATGATCTCCAGAGGTCCCTTCCAAACTCAGCCATTCTGGGATGCCATGAAAACAGGAACTGAGCTCTTGCAAGGCAAAATGAGGTTATTATTAAAACAAATGAGAGTTAGTTGTGGCTCTTCCAATTTTTTTTTAATGGAAAACCTCACCTCATTGCTTTTAGGAACAGACACACCAGTTTGACAGTGGTGATATTGATCATATTAAATACAAACCCCACAAAAACCCCCAGATTAATTCATGGCTTTAACTAATACCATGAGAATGAGAGGACTCTGTTCTCACCAGGGACTTGCCTCTTCTTTTTCCACAACACAGAGGAGAGCCTGGAGCACAAATCTGCTGGCACGGGGATGCTTCCCATCTCTCAGTGAATCTCCTCCACTCTGCATTGCTAAATACATGTAATTATAAACCCCTGGTCTCCTTTCTCATTAAATCTCCAGGAGTACAGTTTGAAAATTTTAGCTCCAGTCTGATAGGAAATGGGAACATTTGGGAAATCTAGTGAACTTTGAAAGGCTGGAGATAAATTCCAAGTGCAGAAAGTTTGTGTTTTCTGATACTGTACTCCAGATTTCAATGTACTCCATTGGTGCTCATTTTAGGGAGAACTTGTGTTACACAAATTACTGAGAAACAGCTCTGAAAAATGGCAAATACAACTTCTGGTGCTTTGAAAAATTTGCCTTTCCATTGACAAATAATTAGATTTTATGACCAAAGTCTGGAAAAAACAAGAGCCAGTGAGGCCACAAAAAATGTATCATTTTCATCAGGGATCTGTGGCAGAGCTGGGATTTGACATTGGAACATAAAAATCTGTGTGATACTTCAGTCTAACCTAAAAACCTCAGAGGAAAGCTAAGCTTGTGGGGCACTTTCCCAAAATTTATGCTCATTTTCAGTATAAAAAGGGACGTTTTAAATAGTAGTAATTAGAAATGTTATTTTGCCAGAGGAGAGGCCTTATCCATTATTTTCAGGCAAATTGTGGTGTGATAAAATCTTTGTTTTCTAACCTTGTACTTTTTGTACCTCTCAGATGTCAGGTGCACATGAGAGGTTTTAGAAAGGTGTCTTGTATCACACCATGTTTGTGAATTTCCACACCTAAAAGTGAGCTGCAAAGGGTAATAGAAAAAATTCTATGGGAAGTTTCCCTAAACTCTTCCTCTGAGTTTCCCTAAAATCAGAGTAATTTTTCCACACCTAAAAGTGAGCTGCAAAGGGTAATAGAAAAAATTCTCTGGGAAGTTTCCCTAAACTCTTCCTCTGAGTTTCCCTAAAATCAGAGTAATTTTTTATTATTATTTTTTTAATCCCACTGATGCTTTGTCATTGAGTTTCCTTCTACCTTGGTTTCTACATCTGCTAAAGCATTGGGACAAATTTTGAAAGTACTGAGAGAGGTGAGTTTTTAAATAATCATGAAATTGTGAGGAAGAGCAATTGAAAAGAAGAAATAGGAGAAAAATAAGCTGAAAGGAACACACTTCAGCTCACTGGGAATAAGAAACAAAGATTTAAAACCACCGTGAAATCTTAAGCCATCCCCAAACAGAGTTTTGAGCAGGAAATGGGAAGCAGTGAAGTTCAGATAATGGGATCCATTGTAACAAAGAAGAAATAACAGAAATTGCATAACTCAAAAAAGCTGAAAGCACCGAACAGTCGTGTCCTTGATTTGTTTGCACAAGATCCTTTATGATCCTGATATGAACCCTGGTGGAAGGAACTGCAAACAGTGGCCATGCAGGGAAAGCCTGGGCCAGCAGCCCATGGAGCTGGGCTGGACTTGGCTGCTTCTGGAGCAGCTGTGACAATGAAGAAAAGCACCTTTGAGAGCCCTCCCTGTGGGATTCACAGTCTCTGAACCTGAGAGAAGCAGAGGAAAGAATGGTCAAAACCAAATCTTATCTCATTTTCTGCTCCTGTGTTTTGGAACATGTGGAATGTTCCAAAGATTGGAACATTCTAGTTGGAAGATTATTTACCTGAAGGAATTTGCTTGATTGGATTCTGGTGTGAGTGTTTTGTTTTCTTGACCAATCTCTGCAAACTGTGTCCTGATGGTTGGTCAGGAGATTTGGTTGAGTGCTTGTGCATTTTCAGTTTAGATATAGGATAGAAGAATAGTATAATGAAGTAATTAATTAACCTTCTGGTATTAACAGTGTCTTCCTCATCATTTTTCCCTGCATTGGGGGCCCTGTTTTTACAATACCTCCCAGATTCAGATCTGCTGCAAAGACAGATTAGAGGGACAAGTTTAATATCAAAATCCATCTGTCACAGGGATTGGAGAAGTGACTTCAGGCAGGGGATTGTTCTCAGTGCAGAACAGGCCTGTGGCTGGGAAGATGCTCAGATGAGTCAAGTGTCAGAAATTGCTGGAGGTGATACTCAAATATTTTTGTGACTCACAGCTGCATAATTGATTTGGTCCTATTTGCAGTTTTCTTACTCTTGTGTGCAAAGAGCTCAATCGTTGGAAATGTTTGCAAAGCTCTTTGAGCTTCCTTGGTGTCGTTTTTCACCTTAAGAAGCAAAGTTTCACTTCTGTTTGTTCATTCTGGTGTATTGACCAGTTTTCCAGTTTTGTGAGGTGAATGGCACCAGTGGAATGCCCCAGTAATGGGATTTTAGTGAGGTGGGCAGGGTGGGCGCTGGTGGTCAGGGAAGGTGCTGGGGGAATTTACAATGTGCTGTTGGCTGCGTTTCTGCTCTGTTATTTTTGACAAACCCATATCTTGGCCTTTTAGCCTACAAACCTCTTGGGGTAAGGCTTATCCTGAGTGCTGGTCTCTGCTTTTACTGGATTAAGCTGCTGTGGGTTTGAGGTCCAGCTGGGACAGGGAGCAGAGATGTTTTACAAAGTAAGAAGCGCTTTGCTCTTAGAATCCTGGATGGATCAGGCAGATCTGAGTACCAAAGAGCCACATGAACTTCAGTTTTGACAGTTTGGCTGAAGGAGTGAGATGTTCTTGTGTTAATTAAAGCTCTTTTTAGCTGGTCAGAGGCCCCAGGCACTCAGCAAGCTTGACAGTCCAGGAAATCTTCCTGCCCTGGAGTATGCAAGTTGAAACAGGCAAGAGAGTTTGTCAGTATATGTGGATTTTCTCCCTTCACAGCCAAATTTTGAAGTGTTTTGTTCACAAACCAGAGTGCAGTACATTTTCCAGGAATCACATTTGCTCAGAGCTCAGTTGTAGGCAAGGTCTGGGTGTGGAGGACTGGATTTGGTTCCCAGACCCCCAGCCTTATCTGCATGGTGTGAAATGAGCCCTTTATCTATCCCTGTCCTGGCTTCTCACAGGCACAGTGAAAGGCATAAATACTTCACTGCTTTGTTTAGATAAAATTTTTCCAGGAACAAAGTCAATGTGACAATAAAACATTCAAACAATACTGGTGCAGTGCCAGGAACCAAAGGTCTGGGTACGACTGGCAGCATGGTACCACTTGAAGGGATGTTTTGTGTGCACCTCTGTATTAAAATCTACTTTTTTACTGAGGTCTGGACTTTAAAACAGAATAGATGTCTCCCATTTATGAGCTCTGTGTAATATGAAAAATTATTAACAGGGAAAAAGTATGAGAGTTTTTCTCTAAGTATTACAAGAATTGTGTTTTGGCATTTATACCATAAGAGGCAGAAGTTGTTTTTACAGTGAGCTAAAGGTTTCTTTTAAATCATGGGTTTTTTTTTTCTTTTCTTCCAGGGAATGTGACCAGGAATTGTACAAGCCAGGGCTGGTCAGATGTGTACCCTGCACCCTATGCTGTAGCTTGTGGATATGATTCCAACAGCACTCCAGGGGAAGAGGTTTGTAAACCTGGGTGGGTGGACATTGAGATTTAACAGGGATCAAAATCCAAATTGTACGATCTTCCCATGCCCAACTTCTCCCATTCCCCCTCTGATTCCTCAAAAGGGAAGGATCCTCTTGAGGATCCTTGGAAGCAGAGTTCAAATGTTTGGTCAAGGAAATTATCTTCCCTTTAATGTCATAGACTCGTGGAATTATGGAATGGCTTGGGATGGTGGTTCCAGTTGTGGGTTTCTCTGGGTCTGGATTGAAGGCACTTGAGACAGTAGTTCATGTTTGCACTCAGGTGTTTATTATTTCTTATCAGTAAAACAGTCTCACTGCTGGGAGTTCAGCAGCTTTTCATTAGAAGGCACAAAATGGCCACAATCTCTTGTTCCAAGGTCTTTTCAGACTAAACTGTCCAATGAAGAGCTGACACCTGGATTATTTTCCCTTTGAACCCAATCACTGATCCCACAGAGCTGCAATGGGGACTTTTCTGCCCAATTACAAAATGCCACCCAAACCATGGAGAAGGAGGAAGAAGAAGCATGGAGCAGAAACCCAGGGTGACACCCTGTGCCCTCCATCTTGCTGCCATCCACAACACACTAAAAACCCCAAAACCTCAATTTCTCACCCAGTGACACACCTGCACTGCTCTCTAGAATCTATTTCACACTTTTGTGGGTTCCAGTCTATCTTGAAGCCTGGGGAACTTTCTCCATGAATGAGGGTCAGAGTCAGTGCTGCCCTGGGGGTCAGGGCAGCCCAGAGCAGACACAGAAACATTCCCAGTGCCCTGGGTTTCCACAGCTTGGGATGGAGAGGAACTTCAGGATCATCTCATTCCACCCCCTGCTGTGGGCAGAGACACCTCCAGAACAGCAGAGACCAGGCTGTTCCAAACCTGGCCTTGAACACTCCCAGGGATTGGACATCCAAAATTTCCAGGATGTCAAGACCTGAGAAGATCAGACCATTGTCTATGGGATGCCCACACATAACTTCAGGTGTTTTATTTTCCACAGTGCACTTTGAAACAAGCCCTCCACATTTATATTTATGCTTAAGTAGATACGGTGATTCCAGTCTTTCTGTGGCAACATAAGCATCAAAAACTCTAAAGGGATAAAAATTACTTTTTGCTGCTCTGCACATCTCAACCAGCTAAATATCCACATCACTGCAGGGAACACATATTTTCATGAAATTATACTAAATTTTGATAGAAAATCCAAAAGTTCTCTGGGATATTGTTTGTGTATAAATTAGCAATCACTGACCTGAGTATAATTAGCTTTGCAGAGTATTGTCATTCCACAGGAAGGAGTTAGTTACTGGTTTGCTGCAAGCTGAGACATGAAGGGTAAAGTCTAAAGAGGATAACAAATGTTAGAAGCAAGATTCACCTCACCTAACTCAAAGTTCAGCATCTAATCTAAACTAATCACCTGAAGCAGTCCCACAGTCAACAAGAAAAAGCTTATGCATGGAAAGTTATACTTCACTGCAATCACATGTTGCAGTATTTATGTTTTTATATAATAGGTTAATGTGCTTATATTAAACCTCTGCTCGTGCTTTTTTTGTTGTTGTTGCTGTTTAAAACATACCTCAGTGTTAGTGTTAGTGAATGTTGGACATAGGAATCTCAATAATTAATGAATGTGTGTTTCTAGTATTTAAAGGGGGCTTACAAAAAGGCTGGAGAGGGATTTTTCACAAGAGCATGGAGTGATGGGACAAGGGGGAATGGTGTTAAGCTGAAGAAGGGCAGGTTAAGATGAGAAATTGGGAAGAAATTCCTCACTGAGAGGACAGCGAGGCCCCAGCACAGGTTGCCCAGAGAAGCTGTGACTGTCCCATCCTGGGAAGTGCCCAAGGCCAGGTTGGAGAGGGCTTGAAGCAGCCTGGGATAGTAGTGGAAGGTGTTCCTGCCCAGGACAGGGGTGGAATGGGATGATTTTTAAGGTCCTTTCTGACCCAATCCATTCTGGGATTCTGTGACTCAACATGGTGAGAGGTCTCTGTGCACTGTCCCACATTACCAAGGCACTCCAAGAGTTAACAGGGGATCTGAGCAGAACTGAGCCAGCTCTGAGCGGCAAAGAAAACAGCAAAGAGCAAAGGCAGAGGTGCACAAAGAACTTGAGGATTGTGCTGAATAGAGCCTTAGTCTGCCTGCAGGTTCAGCCAGCACTTCACATCCTCAAGTGTCCTTCCCTCAGACTGAGCTGTGTGCCTGCAGAAAGCACTGCTCCAGCTCTGCTGTGCAAGGACCCCCACCCAGAGCTCTGCTGGTGTCCTGTGGGAACCCAGGAAATTCCTCTGGCTGCCCTGGAGGACTCAAGCCCCTGCCCAGGGGGCTCAGAGACCCTGGCACAGAGCCCAAGACCCCTCTGCCTTTGATTGAGCCCTTGGAAAAACAATTACCAACCTTGTATGAAGGATTACAAGCCATGACAGTTTGAGTAGAATGATAATGAATCTATCACGGAGTGAAAAAATAGATTTTTTGGGGGTTTTTAGAATGGGGGTTCAGGGGGCAAGATGGGGGAATCTGGCGTGTCCAGCCTTTCTCCTTCTTCTTCTTGGCCTCCATCTTCTGCTGTGATGTTGGCACTTTTGGGTTGGTTTGTGTGAGGGTGTTCACAGGGGTCTCAGGTTGAGGGAAGAGACGAGGATCTGACTCCATGTTTCAGAAGGCTGATTTATTATTTTATGATATATATTACATTAAAACTGTACTAAAAGAACAGAAGAAAGGATTTCTTCAGAAGGCTGGCTAAGAATAGAATAGGGAAGAATCATAACAAAGGTTTGTGGCTCAGACTCTCTGTCTGAGCCAGCTGGGCTGTGATTGGCCATTAATTAGAAACATCCAACATGGGCCAATCCCAGATGCACCTGTTGCATTCCACAGCAGCAGATAACCATTGGTTACATTTTGTTCCTGAGGCCTCTCAGCTTCTCAGGAGAAAAAATCCTAAGGAAAGGATTTTTCATAAAAGATGTCTGCAACAGTTTAGAGTAGAAGCTCACTGTCTAACATAGGTGATAGGTATTGGGAAGTAACTGTAAATATTTTACACGTAGTTTTTAGTATAAAAAGATAACATCACCTCTGAGGTGGTCAGAGTGCCTCTGTCTGTCCTGCTGAGTGGACCTCAGCTGGACAGGAGAAAGAATTTTATAGATAAGAAACAATAAACAACCTTGAGACCAAGAACTGAAGAGCTCTGACTCCTTCTTTGACTTCTGGGCTGGGAAAAGAGACTTTCAAACACATCTCGGGGTCACTGTGACCAGCTAAAGATCACAAGAGTGTTCCTGCTGCACAGGGGATTTGGGAATTCCTGGGACGTGCTCCTGCCACCCTACAGCCTGCAGCATTGCCAGAGTGCTGTGTTACCAGGAGAACCTCTATTGTGTTCTTTTAATTCTTTCTTAATTATTTTCCCTTGATTTCCATGGGTTTTTTCCTTGCTTTTTTTTTCTTCCAATTTGTGTGAAAGGTGGCTGAGGGGGGGTGAACATGCAGTAGCAGCCTGTGAAGAAGAATAGATTTTTGTTTTCTTGTTATTGAATTGGCAGTGAGTTTGGGGCGCAAGAAGTAAAGAAAGGAGAACAAAACCAGCAGGCTGTACAGGACATGAGGTCCAGGCAAGACTGATAAGCTTCCAGGAGTTAAAAACTTCATGAACTTTTGGTCTCAGGTCAGAAACAGCAAGAAAAAAAGTATGAAAAGTAAATAAGGGCAGTGTGTGAGGTTTTAGCTGTGAATTCTGGCAGTCCCTAAAGCAGCAGATGATGGAGGCACCAAAATGCTGCTCTTGGGGTCCATGCAGGGATGATGAGCCCTTCTCCAAGCTGACCTTTAAAAATGGTGCATTAGCAAATGGGGAGTGGGGCTGCTATCCTGCTCCTCTGCCAGATGTGATGCTCTTGTCCCTGCTGTGTTTCCATCTGCTCAGAAGGGCCACCCCAGGGTTATTGGGGTTTTGTTTTGTTTTTTGCTTTGGTCAGGGTTGGGGTTAAATGTGTAGGGATGGTATTTTGGATTCAGATGTTTATTAGTTCTTGGTTATATTGTAGTATTATAAGTTGTGAGTTTTACAGTATTTCACTAATAAGTTACAAAACAGCTTTGTATTTATCTCTATAAGGTCTTTTAAGGAAAAACTATCTAATTAAGAAATTAAATTATCTTTATTTTTAACTTAATAACTACTTGTGTTCCTCAATGTGGATTTTTCTATCTAATTATAAAATACTACTTAAACTCATGAAGAAGAAATTGAAGATGAAGGATTAGCTACTGCTTTAAAACTTCTATCTTGCCTTATATATATTACTATATTCTAAAACTTTAAACTCTAAGTTTTCCCCTATGTGATGTCACACACTTCTATTTAAACTACACACTCATAATCTTTGTGTTATTAATCAATTTTGGAAGCTTTTTCTATAGCTTCAGGTCACATGCATTGTTCTCCTGAGGATCTGTGCCTTTCAACACAGAAAGTCTGAAATTCTCAGTATCCAGGGTTCCAACACCAGGTCTCTGTAGGTTTTGCCTGAAAATGGCAAAATAAAGAAACCCCTCCAGAGGTCAGTTCAGCCCACATTTCTCTCCAAAGAAATTTCTTTTAATTTACTCTCAAGAGAACCCCAATGACTTTGGGCTGGATGACATGAACCCCAAAACACTTGGCTCCTGAAAGACTTCATACCAGTATTTCTCTTTTTTTTTTTCTCCCAAAATTGTAAATGTTTCCCATTGTCAACCAAGGGACAAATATTGAAGTTACTGAATAGAAACCAAGGAAAATAAATCTCAGTTAATCTCAATTTAGCACCTACCTCAAATAATTGTTATTATCACACTCCTGTTAAATTAAGCAGAAGCTTTTAGAAGTCAAAGAAACAATGATGAATTTGCCTGATTTCATTCTGTAAAACAGTCAGCCATCCTGGCATGCATTGCCTCCACTTATCTACATCCCTTTCTTTTCTACTAAGAATATTTTATAATCTGGACCCTGAGTGAAATTTCAACTCCATTTATGATCTTGGGTCAAATTCTCTGCTTGGATATCTCTGGAATAGGAACCAACTGTCATTAGCAAGTGCAGTGAAGAGTGAGAAGCCATTATGTGCAGTTTCCAGAGCAGAGATGACCCCACATCCTGCATTAAAGCTGCATGCAGAACCATCCCTCTCTGCACAAGAAGGATTAATCACTATAAAATATGGAGTGGAGAGCAGGGATTTGCTTGTTGAATCACACCAGGAACTTTCTGTGCATAACTTGCTCCTGGGAATGACTCTAAGAGGCAGAAGGGCTGCTTTGCTAAATGAAGTGTGGGACAACCTCTTCCTCCTGCAGTCCCCTACCATGAGCTCCTTCCTTCTGCTGGCCAAGTCTTTCCTGGAACAGTTCTGCTCTGGTGCCATCAAAAAGAGAGATAATAGAGAAAGATTAAACATGAGGGAGGTGGACTGCTTTAATTAGAAAAGTCAGAGCTGCCTTTGGGATCCCAGACTCCAGGAAGGCTGGAAAGATTTTATCTTCTAGGTGCTGACCATGTGCACCTGTAGCCCAGAAATCCAATTGTCTCCTGGGCTGATCCCACAGCCTGGGCAGCAGGGAAAGGGGGGATTCTACCCCTCTGCCCCCCTCAGGTGAGGCCCCACCTGCAGAGCTTTATCTGGGCAAGACCAGACAGATAGATTGTCCTGAAAGCCTCGAATGATCTATTCAGAGTGACCCAAAGCTCTCAGTGATGTGGCCGGAAGGACACCGTGGTTCAACCACCTTTGAGATCTGTGGTCAAAGATAGGAGCAGTGTTATCTCTCAAAAATCTCTTGTTTGTTTTAACACCTCTCCAAGCTGGCTTGTGCAAATGCTAAAGGATTGCAACTCATCCCAGCCTCGCTGCTTCTGTAAAGCACCCAATACATGTCAAAGCCAGGGAAAATAGCGCATAAAAATGTCAACTCTCAATGTTATGGAAGAGTATTTCTCCAAACAAGGTTGGGTTTAGATTTTCTGCCTAACCTGCTCTTTGTGGTTTTGGTTGTTTGGGTTGTTTATAGAAGATGGTGACAAGGAGGGCAGAGGAGGGTCAATCAAAAGCTGGAAAAAATAAAATTTTCCATAAACTGAGTTAGATTCTCATAAAAACTTTGAATTTTTTTTTAATTGATAAATGTCTAAATAATTTTACCTCTTGATTTTTTTCTTTTTTTTAAAGCTGGAAATAAAAAACTATTGATTTAGAGTGTTGTTAGAGAGCTTGGGAGAGCTTATTTGCCCATTTTATTTAGACTGGGATTCCCTGTTGGATCCAAGCTCAAAGATTCCCTCTGTGTGCTGTCAAAGAGAAAAACCATGAACCAATTTCCAACTTACCACACATTTCTGAGTTAACAGTGAGAACGTTTGACTTGCCTAAACAACAGTGTAAATCCCACAAAAGCAAACCCATTTCCCAGACAGTTCTGCCCTCAGACCTCCTTAATAAAATTAATCTCACCACTCCCACTGCATCAGACCCAGTGTCATGCACTCTTTAGCTGAACATTGATCACTCCTGTTCCATGAGGTTTTAGGCTGGAGCAGGTGTCAAATCTGCCTCCTTCCAGCAGGAACCTTTCCCTTTTGTAACTTTAACCCAGGTTCGGAGTGGTCCAAGCCCTGCTGCAACCAGATGCATTCTCCACACTCACACCAGCGGCGTTTGAGTCACATTCATTACTGGATGGGATTTTAAAGGGTGAAGGAGTCAGAGGTGTTCTAAGAGAATGGAGAAGGATGATTTCCTTGTCCCAGACATCAGTGATACTGTGTTTAGGATTTTCCTGGACCTCTTTGAAAGCTCTGTTTTCTTTCTTTCACACCAGCAAACGGCGTTCTACGGAACGGTCAAGACCGGCTACACCATCGGACACACCCTGTCCCTCATCGCCCTCACAGCTGCCATGATCATCCTGTGTCTCTTCAGGTAAGGCCACCAGCAGAAAAAAAATCAGGGAAAGGGCTCAAAGGCTGGTGATTTACAGGCTGTGTGGACAAAGGACACAAAATAAGGCTCTGTCACTGTAGGACATGAAATAAAACGACACGCACGCTGGAACCTCCAAGGTAAAAAAGAAGGGAAGTTTAATTTCTGACTCCAGCATTTATAGACTTGCAAAAGTGACAGTGGATTGGAAGAGGAAAGTGCCACCTCTCCAATGACACTGGGCAAACCAACAGTCCATCAAATTCCTCCTCCTCCAGAAAAGAATGCAAAACAGTAATTATTTACAGAAAAGTGTGTGAGAATCTTCATTACAAGAATGTAAATATCAGAAGGCTTAGAAGAACAGGGTGACAGCTGTGCAGGTTTTAAGTATTACAGGAAGGTGCCCAAGATTTCTGTCAATCTGTCTTGGATAGGGGAGGAAGATTCCTCCATCTTTCAGTGTCACTGTGTTTTGGTGTGTGATTTGTGACGTTCCTGTGGGAGTTGTAACCCAAATGCAGTTATTCAGGTGGATTCATCTCACCAAAGGCAGATTGTTCTATGATGGATCTCTTTTAGAGGGTTACAGTCCATGGAGTCCTATATATGGATACCAAGGACATACTTTCTACCTTAAGTAGGTATTCAAACTGGTATCCAAAATTGCATCCAAAAATATCCAGGATCACAAAATCCCAGAATGGTTTGGGGTGGAAGCAACCTTAATGATCATCTCATTCCATCCCCTGGGCAGGGACACCTTCCACTATCCCAGGTTGCTCCAAGCTCCATCCAACCTGACCTTGGACACTTCCAGGGATGGAACATCCACAGTTTCTCTGGGCAGCCTGTTTCCTCCCAAAGTCTTTTCCAAAAACCCTTCCTGCTGTCACTCTATGGCAAGACAGAGACACCCAGGGCCATTTTAACTTGCTGCTGTCCCTGAGATGTGCACAAGTGTGGCAGATAGGATGCAGGGCCTGCAGGAGACCCAGGGCCTCATGGATGGATGGATGGGCACATAGTCTGGAGCTCACCAAGTGACATTGGAATCCCAGACTGCAACAAATGGATTAATTCTTGCTCTCTATTTTTTGCAATAGATTCAGGTATCTAAATTTGGTTGCCTCCAATGAAGATGTCTGCATATATGCCATCTCCTATTATAAATTAATTTATGTAAAGAGAGATCAGCTAAAAGCTGGGCTGGAAGAACCCTTTGGATGAGGCTCCATCTCCTCATTTAAGATAGAGCACATTTTCTAGGGTATTTTACACCAAGGCTGGTGTCACCCTTCTGGAACTTATCACTTCTCTTCCCAAGTGCTCTCTCCACTCCCCTTACAATGGAGGAGTCAATCAGACACATGCCAACAACCTCCACAAGGCACAAAGTGCCAGCCAGGCTGGTGAAACCATTGAGGATCCTGTTTTTCCTTGGTGGGAAACAGCTTAGCTTGACTTGCCTTGGCCTGCAGGCACAGAGGACTCAGCTCAGCCGCATTATTTTGCCATCATCAGAGATTAGCAGCACAACCTCTGCCACGGCCCACTGGCTCATTAAGAGGTGCTAATTTCATTGTGCTGCTGAGTGAGGTCTGGTGTGGTTCTGGTGTCTGTACAAAGTACCCATTTCCAGACAATCAGGCCTTTCACTTTAGCTGGTGTAAATTCTCTTTTGAAAAAAAAAAAATCCCACTTGATCAGAATTTGTCTTCAAAATATTAGCAGGCAAGGGATAGAAAAACTCTGGTGTGGTTCTCAGTATCGTTAACAACCAGTAATTTTTAAGTGAAAATATAGTTCATATTATTCCAGAAAGTCTGTAATATGTGTTAATTCTGGGAACAGATGCTAAGAATTTATTTGCCTGCTTGAAAAGACATTTCACTTTGAAAAGAATTATTGCAGCAGAAACATTCTGTAGAAAAAAGCCCTTTAATATGAGCACAGTCTGCTCAGTCAAAAACATTTTTTTTTCCAGTGGAGAGCAGTGGGATGGACCTGTTTTCTGTCATCCTCTATTTTTTCCTGTTTTTCTGAGGATTGAAAAAGCAGCAGTACGGTTGCAGATACATGGATTGCCACATTCTGTGGAATTAAAGAGGCTTAAGTGGATTTGTGGTGATGTTCATCAGACCAGAGCCTGTCTCAGGGTTTCTAATGTTTAATTGGGACTCTGTCATAGTAGAAGAAATGTGTAAATATAAAAAGAATGCTTTTGAGAAGATTTGCTATTCAGAAATGTTTAATTTCTTCCCCACAGAAAACTACACTGTACTCGAAATTACATTCACATGCACCTCTTCATGTCCTTCATCATGAGAGCCATCGCAGTCTTCATCAAGGATGTCATCCTGTTTGAAAGTGGGGAGTCTGAGCACTGCTTTGTGAGTTCAGTAAGTAGCCTTGCACTCAAAATTTCCACCCCATTTTGTTGCCCCTCTTAAGCAATGCACCAATAATCACCTTGCAAATGCATGTGAGGTGGAACTTTGGGAAGATTTCAAATCCTCTTCTCATTTGAAAGGAAAAAGAAATCCATGATTGCTGCCATTTGACTTGTATGGAGAAGGAATCAACTGATTATCTGAGTCCAAAATGTATATATTTATATTTTATATCTAGTCCTTTCTGAAGTTGGACTTGATGGTCCTAGAGGTGTTTTTGAACCTTAAGGATTTCATCAGATCAAACCCACAATGAGGTTATACAGGATTTTGGGGCTCCTGTCAGTCCTGTGTCCATCTCCCAGCCACATGCTAATTTCTTGGATATCCTGCTCAAAGGAGGTTTGTGTTTAGGGACTCAATAAAACCTTTTCCTTCCATGAGGATGGGAGTCAGATCCAAATTCACATAACTAATGTTAGTTATCTATGGGATAAGTACTTCCACATGAGCTGTGTGTGTTATGTGCACCCACAGACAGTGGGCTCTAATTAATCAGTTCCCTGGAGTCTGGAATGCTGTTCAGTCCTTTGGGAGAAGGCCCCTGCATGTGGGTGATTCTCTGGGCTCCAGTGACCAGATCTCTGCAGGATTTCAGGCAGGAAATCTCTGTGCAGACACCATCATCATCATCCATTTTTCATCTGAATCAGTATCCCACGCTCGCTGTCTGCAACTGTGAGATTTCCCTACTGGGATGATAAATAAGGGGAATAAAGGAGTTGGGTTATTTTTTTGCCTTTCAAAGTCAGTGTTATCAGCTGGAGCAAACATTAAGGAGGGAGAAGGGCTGTTTATCTAAAGGCTACGCTGACGTAAGAGGACACCAGTCATGAATAAATTTAGGCAGGAAATGGAAATCACCAAAATGAAGAGATGTGATCAGAAGTTATCCAGGGGGAAAAAAAAAAAAAAAAACCAAAAAAACCCAGGAACCCTCCATAGTAAATTCAGAGCATTGGATGAGCTGCTTGCTGATACCTCCGGACCTGTTTTTTATGTCATACACCACCAAAAAAAATACTCTCTTTTCTTCTCCATCCACCCAATTTCTTCCTTGCTTTCTGGCTTTCCTGTATCCTCACCCTGAGTCCTGTCCCTGCTGTTATAATGACCTTTCTGCTTGAGCATGTCTGAGTTGAAGCTCAGAGCAGCCTCCTCTCAGCTTTTCCCGAGAACTGTGTGCAGCATGATTCCTTTCCCTGTGTGCTCCCTCCTCCCTGTGATCCTCTCTGGATTCTTGGAATGGGATTTTCTTCTGAAGGTCCATGAATGGGTAGAAAGACATGGAAACTGGAATCAATTGCCACAGATTAATTATCAATGCCAGTTGGCAGAGCAGCCAAGCCAGGAGAGGCCACAGAATGAGAACCCACCTCTCATCCCTGTGGGAGTTTCCACTGGATTCTGCTGGATCCAGTGTTTGCTTCTCCTCCATGCAGAAACATTTCTGGGTGTAAATACAGAATTTTCCTGCAGAATCCAGAATACCTGAACTTTCAGGTAGCCCCCATGGCTACAACATTTTTATGTTTCTCCCCATCAGATGATTTTTGAGTTAATTGCCAGCTCAGGGTGAATGGCTGGATGATGCATAATGATTATAAAATTATGTGGAACAAATCTGTCAGCACCAGATTAGGCTGAGCATATCCCTTGCAGTCTAGAACCAGGATTTTGGACAATTTTTTTAGGTCGCAGTCTAAAAACACTGACACAAAATGCCTCTCCTAACATTAATCAGTTAGGAAAAATTTTTATAAAATCCATTCCTGTGGGGTTGGTTGGGTTAGCTTGAGCTAAGTTTGTGCTTTGAACCTGCAGGATAAAGCTGGACTTGGGAGTCCTGGTGCTAATTCACATAGTCAGGATTTTATACACAATTCACTGAAGGCTGTGTGTGTAATGGATGTGGCCTTGAGCTCCTTCAGTCTGGGGAGAGATTTGAACAAACCATTTGCTGAATGCTCTCACTGCTACTCTGGTTTAGAACAAGGCAAACCCAAAGCAACAAAGGTGTTTCATTAGAAGAGAAACACCACACTCGGTTCCTTTAGGGAATGAAAGGGCAAAGACAGAACAGATTTAGGGCTATAAAATCCAAATGAATAGAATCTTCTCCCAGCATTTCTGATGTAGGCACCAAAGTCCTCAATTTGATATTACCTGCTGCAGTAAGAAGACTTTAAATTATGTTTTGTGCTCCAGCCACACAAAAATACATTAACCAACAAATGTGTCAATGCTTCAATCAAGTAGGAACTCCAACAGAGGAAGACATATATGTAATTAAAAAACATTTTAGTAGGCTTTTCTGCATTTTTCTTCATTTTACCTAGTTTAGGACACTTCAGGTATGGTTTTAACTCTCCACCACTTTAAACTCAAAGAGAATTGGATTGCTACTGAGTTCAACATGTACAAACACCCCCAAAAATTAATTTGTTGAGCATTTCCATGGGCCACAGTGCCTGAGAATGTGGCTGTAAGCATTTCAGGGCCAGTGCAGCCAAATTATAAAATATATGTGATGAGCATCACTGAGTGATGGTGCGAGCCAGCGCTGGGTGATGTTTGCAGAGTGATGTGTAGCCCTTGGTCCTGCTTTATGGATAAACTCTCTCCTGGGGGAAAGAAAAGTCTTGCTGCTTGGGTGAAAAAATCAACCTGTTTTCACTGGGCAGAAATCCTGAGCTGACAAGCAGGGCTTGTCTTTATGACTAAATGGAGCAGGCTTGAATGACCTTTAAACCCAGAACCTGCACAAGGCCCCTTGTCCCATACCAAGGAAACTCAGCACTGGTGGCTTTGTAAATGTCCCTCACTCCTTCTCCTCCTCCCAGGTGTCCCAGTCTGTTAGATTTGTGCCTAGGCACAGCGAATGAAGGAATGAATACAGCCTCAAAGCCTGAAGAAGGAGCATCTTTGTGAGACACAAACCTACAGAATAAAAGCAGAGAATTAGCCTCATTTCCTCGTATTCCAAGAGTCAGCTCAAATAATAATACAAAAGGTCCTTCAAGAGACATTCCAAATTCTACCATTTAAGCAGAAATTAGAAAAAAAAAGCATGAAAGGAAGGAGATTTTGACATGACATCAACACAAATAATAGCCATACCAACAAAATATGGCAAACAAAATACAAATCCCAAATATGTACCACTGACACACGACATAATTAAAGGCTTGAGAGAAACAATTAAAGAGAGCAGCTTAAGCTCTCCCTACTATTAAAAAACACTTTTTATGATTATTATATTAATAATATTATATATTAATATAGAATCATAAAATTCTATATTAATAATTATAATTATATAATATAATTATATAATATAATTATATAACTATATAATTATATAATATTTAATATATAAATTATATTATATTATTGCATATATAATTATGTATATATAATTATAATATATATAGTATATAATTATAGTATATATTTATATTATAGTATATATATAGTATATAAATATAGTATATATATATAGTATATAAATATAGTATATAATTATATATATATATTATTTTATATATATTTAATTATATATATTATATATATAATTATATATATATTATATATAATTATATATATTATAAGTTATATAGAAATATATAATTATATAATATTTTATATTATTATGATCTAGTACCTTATGACTGCAAATATATTACCACCGCAATCTTAACAGATTCACAATATATACTATAAGGAGTCAAATAAAGAACTCTCACCAAATTAACAGAGACTTGTGCTAAAGATCATGGGGAATCCTTAGACTGACCTCTTCCAAAACTGGATTTTTGTGGGATTTTCCAGTAAGAAGCAAAACTCTGCAGGGAATTTTCTAGAGGGGTGTGATGGCCATGCACAGAAACAATGTTCTGCTCAAGCTACTGTGAGGAAACCATACCCACTTCCTCCCTCTCTCTCATAAAGTACTTATGTAGCTTTTTAATTGTAATTTTGTGTAACTGAATCTTCCTATTGGCTTAAATGGATTAAAGCAGGCATCTGCTCGAGTGTGTTTGTCAGCTGGGGCTTTAAGCACTTGGATGTGGAGATGATGAGGCTCAGAGGGCTCTGTGGAACCACCCACCCTGAGTTCTTCAATAATTCTTCAATTCAGCTTCCTCAATATTGCTTTTGTCTCACTCAGGTTATGTTCTGTCTCACTAATTGGTCATTTCTGATGGAAAACTCACCACACGTGGCTTTTTTACGTCTGCAAATTGTTCATTGTGTGTGAAAAATTTTTACAGTCTGGATTTGCCTTCATTTTTTTTCTGGTTTGGTTTTTTGGGTTTTTGTTTTGTTTGTTTTGGTTTGGTTTTTGGTTATTTTTGGGTTTAGTTTTTTTTCCCTGCCAGACTCAAGAGACCTCCTTAGAAGTTTTAGTCTTTATCCCTGATTTCCTTAGGTTTAGTGCCCTTCCCTCTTGGCATTCCCACCATTTCTCTTCCCTTTTCCTTCTCTCCCTGGGATGCACCCTGCAGAAAACAACAGTCAAAACAACAAATGTGGCAGAAGGATTGAACTGAACACTTCAATCGTTGTTTTATTTAATTTTTTGTGGGTTTAGGGATAGGTTTTGATATAGTTTCATTACTGTCATATCTGGATGGCATAATAATGATGAACCACTTACATTTCCAGCCCTGCTGAAGACAAAGCCAACAGTTTGCTGGAAACAAAGATCAGATTCTACAGATTAAATTCAGGCTGGCATTTTTTTCTGAGCTCTGCAAGTTTCCCCTTGCTGGAGATTCAGCCAAGGGAGATCACATAATTTATCTTTTCCCTTTTGTATTATTCCAGTAAAACAAAAAAAAAATCCAACACAAAAATTATTCCTTGCAAAGGAGAGTGGGAGTTCAGCAGTTGAGAATTTGCATGCATATCTCATCTTTTCAGAGTGAAAAATTGGTGGTTTTTTACTTTAATTCCCTCAGGACAAACTGATAACAGCTACAGGCCCCTAAATGAATTTTATTTATGGAAGTTGAAGACAGATACGTTTTCATTTCCAGCAGTGAGGCTACTCAGATCCATGTGGGAGCACCATGATATGCAGGCTGATGGAGAAATGCAATAGTAGAAGGTTTTTTATGCACCTGTGTTAAAGCAAAACAAATGTTAGAGAGTCAGCTGTTTCCTTGGGTGCTATCTGATGATCACTGCTACAGTCTAAGGTTTACAGCAAAACAGAGGGGAATGGAAAAAAAAATAATAAAACAAAACAAAAAAAAAAAAAAGCCCTAGAGACCTAGAGAAGGGTCCTGTAAATCATGCAAAACAACAGAAAGAAAGCAGAGGGAAGGAATGGAGGCAGAAGATTAAAAACAGGAATGGAGGCAGAAGGAAAAAATCCAGGAATGAAGGAAATAGCCCAGGAATGGAGGCAGAAGGGAATAACCCAGGAATGGAGGCAGAAGGAAATAAAACAGGAATGGAGGCAGAAGGGAAAACCCATGAATGAAGGCAGAAGGAAAAAAAAACAGGAATTAAGGAGGCAGAAGGAAATAAAACAGGAATGGAGGCAGAAGGAACTAAAACAGGAATGAGGGTCAGGCTGGCAGAGCTCTGGAGGAGGAATTTTCTTTACTTCAGTGATTCTGTGATCCTGGACACAGCAGTGCCACCATCATGGGCTGGCACCAACACACAAAAAAAGAGAGAAATTGGGAAAAATGAGAGGAAGGGCTTTATTAAAACCCTGATCACCTTCTCTTTTTAATTGCTGCCTTGTGGTTGACTTGGTTTACCACTGCAGGTGTGCTCATGAGTGCCTTTATCCTGTGATTGATGAGCACAAAACAGTCACAGTTAACTCATTTACCAAAATAATTCTATTTTTACACCTGAACTCAACTCTGAGTCATCTGACACCCAGGTTAGACCAGCCAGAGCTAATCAGCATCTCAGAAACACTCACAAGACAGCTCCCCAAAAATCAAACAGGAATTCCTGAGAGACAAAACAGAAAGGCTGAGTCCTTCAAGACTGACAGTTACATAACCCCTGTTAAAACCAGCAAAGAGAAATTCTTAAATAGCCTCGAGGATCACAGTCATGGGGCTTAAAGTCGCTTCTCGTGTGAGGGAAAGCACAAAAGAGTTTCTTCCTGAATCCAGTGTTGGATTTGAGGAAGCCTGCATGGGAAGTGGGCAAGGCATGAAGAGCAGCCATGTGCACCACATTTTTCATCAGTGTAAAGTGGTACAATTTATTCTAATACAAAATTTACAGGTGCAACTCCATTTATTTTAATACAGAATTCACTGGTGCAACTCCATTTATTTTAATACAGAATTCATTG
This sequence comes from Molothrus aeneus, assembly GCF_037042795.1. NCBI lineage: Eukaryota > Metazoa > Chordata > Aves > Passeriformes > Icteridae > Molothrus > Molothrus aeneus. The sequence continues at coordinate 3,080,030 of NC_089646.1, read as the reverse complement.
GTGCAACTCAATTTGTTTTAATACAAAATTTACTGGTGCAACTCCATTTGTTTTAATCGCTGCAGGATCTGCCCCTGCCATGCTTTGCACATGAAATAGAGGCTGTATCATGTAATTTCCTCATAAATCCTCACCTCATCCCTGGAAGTGTCCAAAGCCAGGTTGGACAGAGCTTGGAGCACCCTGGGACAGTGAAAGATGCCCTGCCCATGGCAGGGGGTCTACTGGTTGATATTTAAGGTTTCCAGCCCAAAACATTCTGGGATTCTGTTTCTATAAATGCCTTACCATTTTCAGCTGGCACTAAGGAGGTGAAAGTACAGAGAAAAACCAAGTTTAAACCAGCTTTAAATTAAGCCTTAGGACTTTGGATTGAGCTCTTTCTGCAGAAATAATTCCCTAATGAGGGGTACAATGCTCCATCCAGGTTCAGTAGTAGCCCAACCTTTATTGCAGGTAGGCACCGGAAAGAAATAGAAATAACAGAAATTATATTATAGAATATAGGGAAATAGAAATAGAAACTGATCCAAAAGCTTCTTCCTGATGTCTCCATTGCTCCACATTTTGATGGGAGCAGGAAAGCCTTACCTGGCTGAGGCAGGGGGGTGTGCCTGGGTCAGGCTGCACAGCCCAGCTCATCCATCTGGGAATGGCATTTCTGCTTTATCAAGTGGTAACAAATCCACGAGCCCAGACACAAATCCAGGTTCTAATGGCTTCATAAATTGCCCAGTGACAGCTGACATGAGGTGAGTACTGCAGGGCATGCTCTCGGGGCAATGATGGGTGCATGAAAATGTAATGGATTGTGACCTGAAGGAAAGCAGGTTAAGATAAATGGAATTAATTAGCTACTGGTAAGGCTTTAGAGTGCTCTTGCATAATGTTTCTGAGGCACCATGGGTGCAGAGCAGGAAGCTAACAGGGAAAATGTGAGTTTGGGAGCTCTTCTTCCTATGCCTGAGGCAGGCAGTGACCATGAATCCAGTTAAATTGATCTGCCCGTGCTGTTAATAATACATTTTTACACTTAGAGTTGAAGCCTCTGAAAGGTTCATCATCAAGACATGACTATTCCCATGAAGGTCTTTTATTTTTCATAAGTCCTGATAGATCATAAATTGCTTTCACAGAGACTTTCACACTGGAGTCCATCGTGAGCCCCTTTGCTTCTGTCAAGATGGCTTTTTAAGAATTTCTTCAATCACATTTCTTCATTCACAGATATTGTTCCTAATACCCTAAATTTCTGTGTATCTCCCAGGAGGAGCTGCAGAGCCACTCACTACTGCAGCAATTTATTGTGGGAAATTCCCTGCTTGTCACAGCCTGTGATAGGGAGGGAGGGAAGGAGTCAAAGGCACCCAATTGATTTAGGAGGAATCTTCTCGTTCGAGTTTTTGAAGACAATTCACCTTGATTATCAAACATAAACTTTGTGGGGCTTTTTTTATAGCCCACCTGTTTGAACCTGGTCTACAACTGCAATTAAACTGAGGGAAGAAATTAAAGTGATGGCTTTTTGCCAGGCAGTCTGGCTTGTTTGTTTTTAATTTGCTTTTTTGCTGTTGTTACACAACAGGCTGGGTGTGCTAAGCCTGAGTTAGCCTAAGTTAGTTTCTTTTTCTTTCTCTTTCTCTTTTCCTCTATTTTTCTTTCTCTTTTTCTTTCTCTTTCTCTTTTTCCTTCTCTTTCTCTTTTCCTCTATTTTTCTTTCTCTTTCTCTTTTTCCTTCTCTTTCTCTTTTTCTCTATTTTTCTTTCTCTTTTTCTTTCTCTTTCTCTTTTTCCTTCTCTTTCTCTTTTTCTCTATTTTTCTTTCTCTTTTTCTTTCTCTTTCTCTTTTTCCTTCTCTTTCTCTTTTTCTCTATTTTTCTTTCTCTTTTTCTTTCTCTTTCTCTTTTTCCTTCTCTTTCTCTTTTTCTCTATTTTTCTTTCTCTTTTTCTTTCTCTTTCTCTTTTTCCTTCTCTTTCTCTTTTTCTCTATTTTTCTTTCTCTTTTTCTTTCTCTTTCTCTTTTTCCTTCTCTTTCTCTTTTTCTCTATTTTTCTTTCTCTTTTTCTTTCTCTTTCTCTTTTTCCTTCTCTTTCTCTTTTTCTCTATTTTTCTTTCTCTTTTTCTTTCTCTTTCTCTTTTTCCTTCTCTTTCTCTTTTTCTCTATTTTTCTTTCTCTTTTTCTTTCTCTTTCTCTTTTTCCTTCTCTTTCTCTTTTTCTCTATTTTTCTTTCTCTTTTTCTTTCTCTTTCTCTTTTTCCTTCTCTTTCTCTTTTTCTCTATTTTTCTTTCTCTTTTTCTTTCTCTTTCTCTTTTTCCTTCTCTTTCTCTTTTTCTCTATTTTTCTTTCTCTTTTTCTTTCTCTTTCTCTTTTTCCTTCTCTTTCTCTTTTTCCTTTTTCTTTCTCTTTCTCTCTCTCCTGGGGACACGTTTTAGTGGTGGTCTTGGCAGTGCTGGGTTTACACACATGGAAAAGTAGGGATTTTCATGGGAAAAACAACTGGTACATCCTTGATGCAGCTCTAAAGAGAGGAACAAGAGAGGAGCCAGAAAACCAAGGGAAAAACCATCTCACTGCCACATCTGCTGTGGACATGAGCAGAGCAAGATCCCTGAGGAAAGACAAGGAAATAATCTGTAAATGAGCCTGTGGGAGAAGAGAGAGTAGCAAAAGCAGTGATGTAATTCAGCTTTTTCTCTTGAAAATGTCTGATCTAAAAATAGCCCATGTTAGTCTTTCAACAGTGACACATCATGAGGTCTGCTCTTTATGGAAAAAAAATAAATTCTAGAAATGTAATGGCTCATCTCTGCCCTGTGCCTGTCATCTAAAGGGTAAGATATCTTACATAAAAGAGGATTTTATTCCCCAGCATTAAACCAGCCTCTCTGAGGCTGAATTTTATCAGTCAGGAAGGTGGAGACCCATTACCAAGTGCTGCATGGAATAAGGTCTCCCAAAAGCCAGGAAGGGCTGTTTTCCAAATGTGCCACTGTCAAAGAGGATCAACTGGATCATCAGCAATCAAACTGCACCTCTTTTAAACTTACCCACTTTAGGCAGCACTAGCAAGCCCAGGCAGTGGAAAAATGTCATTATTTAATTTTAAGGACAGGACAGTGCATCCAGCTCTGTTCCAATGCCACAGGGGATCCCTGGCTTCAAGACATTACTGCCATGCACTCAAAATGCTGCACAAAAAGGTCTTTTCTCCAGGTAAAACCAAAAATTCCAAGAGCGATAGGAACTGCTCAAATAAGCCAGTGTCCCTCAGCAAGGAGAAAAGAATTGATCTGCTACCCAGGAAGAGAAAAAGTTGCCAAAACCCAGCTGCTGCCCATGTGCATGGAGAAATAAAACCATAAAATAAATAAATTATTTTAATTATAGAATTATTAAGGTTGGACAGACCTAGAGGATGATCAGATCCAGCTGCTAACCATGATCCACCTCAGCTTTGTGACAAGCCACCACCCCTTTAAGGGAGGGATTAGGGTCAGAGACTGCCACAAAATTGATGTTTGCCAGTGCTGGGAGAAGAGGGGATGGATTTGGATCTGCAATTTCTGCTGCCACAGGCCTGAGTTCAGCACAGCTTTCTCTCTGTACAGCAATAGCTCTGCAAAGTCAGGCTGGAAATCCCTTCCTGAGGGATTTCCTTTCCTTTTCTGCTGGGCAGAAACCACGTGCACTGTTTGTGAGCAGCCTTCCCTTGTCCTGTGAAGCTTTGCAGCCCCTTGTGCTGTGCTCCTGCCTCTGCCATGAGTTCAGTGCAACCATCCAGAAGTGATCCCCTGGTGCACAATCCCCAAAGGAAATCTTTGTTTTACAGGCAGGTGGTTGAGGTGCATCAGATCTGCCCCCTCAAACCTCGTGTATTCTCAGGTTTTGTGTGCTTGAAATGGCTCCTGAGGCATTAAAAAGTCTTTTTTTCCCAGCCCCACTACCAAGGTTCTTTGGCTTTGCTTTTCAAGGTTGTTTATTTTCTCTTATTTAAGACATTCTTTCTCTGACCTGCTGAGATCTGTCCAGCAGGTTGGTTTGTGGCACACTGACCACCCTTGGGGTGGTGTTGGCTTTTTATACTAAAAACTACCTGTACTTTATTTACAATAATTTTCCAATACCTATCACCTATGTTAGACAGTCTGTCTGTACTCTAAACCAATCCAGAAGTGCCACCATCACAGCAGAAGATGGAGGGCAAGAAGAAGGAGAAGGACAGGACATGCCCAGATTCCTCCATCTTGCCTCTTGAAGCCCCATTCTAAATCCCCAAAATTGTACATTTTCACCCTGTGATAAATTCACTGTCATTCTACTCAAACTCTTGTGGCTTGTAACTCCTCACACAAAGTTGGGAATTGTTTCCATGGGCTAAAATCAACGCTCAGGTGTTTGTGACTCTGTGCCAAGGTCTCTGAGCCCCCTGCCAGGGTCTCGAGTCCTCCAGAGCAGTTGCAGGAATGTCCTGGGTTTTGACAGCGTCTCACCTGGGAGCTGCTGAATTAGGGCCAAACACCCACGACGTGAAACCATGAAGGAATTCACTCACACACAAATCCCTGCAAACACACCAAGCAGGCTTTGGGGAAAAGGAAGGAGGCGTGGCAGTGTCACACAGCCACATGCACACAAAATCAGGGAGAAACCAAAGCTGTGGTGATGTATTGTATTTGCTGGGATCCCTGACAAAGGGAGGAATGATGAATCTGACTCCATGTTCTCAGAAGGCTAATTTATTATTTTATGATACTATATTATATTAAAGAATGCTATACTAAACTATACTAAAGAACACAGAAAGGATACTTACAGAAGGCTAAAAAGATAATAATGAAAACTCCTGACTCTTTCCAGAGTCCCAACACAGCTTGGCCCTGATTGGCCAATGAGTGAAAACAACTCACAGCAGAATCCAATGGAACAATCACCTGTGGGTAAACAATCTCCAAACACATTCCAGATGTGAGCACAACACAGGAGAAGCAAATGAGAAAGAATTGTTTTCCTTTTTCTCCGAGGCTTTTCAGCTTCCCAGGAGAAAAATCCTGGGTGAAGGGGTTTTCCAAAAAATGTGAATGGGACGGTGATGCCATTGGGATGAGGCTGCTGCATCCCACCTTTGACAGCCCAGCCCTGTGCCACCTTCCCTCCTTCAGGCAGCCCCTGAAGTCACATACAGAATATTCTGAGTTGGGAAGGAGTTCACCTCCCAGATGGTTATCAGGAGCCCAGCAGGGTCCCCAGGGTCACACACTGATGGGTGTAGGGGTGAGGGTGGGGATGGTTCCTCCCAAAACACATGGCATTGAAAAAAACTCTTTCCACACTTCTCCTTTTAACCAGTGTTTTGTAGCAACTGCTTTCAGCAGGAGAGGAGTAGAGGGAGAAATGAGGTCTTGTCACTGGTGCTCTAAATTAATATTGTTGCTCTAAATTAAACATTCTACACATGCGGGACACCAGGAAAGTGCCACCAACCAGGGAGTGAGAGCAAACTCTTGCCCCAGAAAATGCAGGGTGTCACCCACTGAAAGCAGCAGGGCAATTGCTGAGCCAACACCTGGAGGGTGTGTAATGATGCAGTGGGTGCCAAGTGTCAGAAATTTCCCTTGAGTGTCAGAAATTTCCATTTGTATTTATTTCTTTGCTAAGGGAACTGTTCCCATTACCTGAGCTGCAGTGAAATCTCCACACAGCAAGTTACTGTGTTTAATTATTCATTTCCTGAAGGTAAACAATTCACCTTCCCTTTTCAAATCTCTTCCCTTCCACAGCAATAAAACCTCTGCATGCTTTTATGTGCCTTCCCTGCTTCTCCTGCCTATCCTTTATTTTAAAAATGCATATCCCAGTCCTTCTTCTCCTAGAGAGGAGCAACTTCTTGTAGACTTTTCACCATAGAATTCATTCCATTAGGAGTTCAGGTGCTGCACAAAGCAACCCCAAAGATACACCCAGAGCAAGGGTCACTGGTAATTTGGTGGAAATTTCTTTCCTGTGGGAATGTGCTGTAGTTCCTAACACAGGGCACCACTGTGTGGATTTGTGGATTTTGGGGGTTTTTTGTTTGTTTGTTTGTTTGTTTTTTTTCTTTGTTAAGGTTGGGATTAAATGTGTGAGATGATATTTCTTGTTTGGACTCAGATGTTTATTAGTTCTTATTTACATTACAGTCTCATAAAGTGTGAGTTTAATAGTGATTCTTTCTAATGAGTTAAAAATGGAGCTGTATCTTTTTTATAAGGTTTTTTTTAAGTATAAACGGTCTAATTAAGAAATGACACAAGTTATTTTTGCTTTTAACTTAATAAATAACTACTCATGGTCTGTAATGCAGATTTTTTTTATCTAATTGCACAATATTACTTATACTCTTGAAGAAGAAGGTGAAGAAGGACCAGTTCTGCTTTAAAACCTCCATCTTGCTTTATATATATATTACTGCATTCTAAAACCTACAACTCCAAGTTTTCCACCCTGTGATATCACACACTTCTATTCAAACTCCACACCCACAATCCCAGTTCTATCATTCCATTTTGGAAGCTGCTCCACGGCCTCAGGTCAAATGCAGTGTTCTCTTGGGGATCAGCACAGAAAGTCTGAAATTCTCAGTAACCAGGGTTCCAACAGTTCACCACTGCTCATTTCTTCTCTTCCAGGTGGGCTGCAAGGCCATGATGGTTTTCTTCCAGTACTGTGTCATGGCCAACTTCTTCTGGCTGCTGGTGGAGGGGTTGTACCTTCACACCCTGCTGGTCATCTCCTTCTTCTCGGAGAGGAAATACTTCTGGTGGTACATCCTGATCGGCTGGGGTACGCTCCAGGAGGAGATCCTGACTGGTGATTTTAGCAGGAATTTAGCACAGATACCTGGGCACTCAGGTGGGGCAGAGATGTTGTCCTGGTTTAGGGCAAATCTGGGAGAAAACCTCCAAAAGGCGGCCCCTCCAGAAAGCAAACGCACACGGCCCCCTCCCCAACCCGTTTGGGAAGGATTCCTCAGGGAGAAGTGGAAAGAACCTGTTTGTTTAACAGGCACAGCACCCCCAGCACACAAAATGAACAATAGCAAGTGACAACACCCTTTCTTCACTCTGAAAAAAGATGACAAATTCAGAAAGTCTCTCTTGGGGGTGGTCACTCTGTTCTCAGTCCCTCCTGTGCTGGGGCAGCTGCTGCAGCCACAAGGTGCAAACTCTCAGTGTTCCCAGGTCCCAGTCCAGAGCAGGCTCAAGTGGCTCCAAGAATGGGAAATAAAAACAGTCCAGGGAAAATTCAGACTGCCTAGCTAAACTAACTAATGAGTAGAAGCAAAAGCAGGAGCAAGAGCAAAGCAAAAGGAAGAACAAAAAAAGCCAAAGCAGCACCATGTACTGCCCTGTCTGTGTGTCCCCCCAGCTGTGGGGGAGCGGCTGATAACAAAACCAAAACAAAACTTTCACTCTTCAGAGCCAGTCTTGAAGGCACAGAATATAATATCCAGTATAAACAGAACACACAAATGGAGATACAAGCATCATAATGTCACCCTAGGACAGATGTTGTAGACAGCACCCAGCCCCCCTAAGTCCCGAGAAGGATTTGGGGTGGTTGGTGGATGAGAGGCTGGACATGAGTTCAAAACGTGCCCAAAAACCCAACTGAGTCCTGGGCTGCATCAAAAGAGTCGTGACCAGCTGGCTGGGGGAGGTGATTCTGTCCCTCTGCTCTCCTCATCTGAGATCCACCTGCAGAAATGCTGCCAGCCATGGGGTTTCCCAAAATAAAAAGGTTGTAGAGCAACTGGAGCACCTCCAGAGGAGGTCATGGAGCTGCTCCAGGGCTGGGGCCAGGCTGGGAATGTTCACCTGGAGAAGGGAAAGATCCAGAGAGAGCTCAGAGCCCCTTCCAGAGCCTAAAGGGGCTCCAGGAGAGCTGGAGAGGAACTTGGGACAAGGGATGGAGGGACAGGACACAGTGAATGGCTTCAAACTGACAGAGAGTAGATTTAGATTGGATATTGGGAAAGAATTCCTTGATCCTGACTGGAATCCTGAATTTGGTATCATACATTGACCTTAAATTGTAAGGATGGATCCCAGCAAAGCAGAACTCCTGGACTGAACCAGACACTGAATTCAGGCCAGCCAGCTGCCCTGAGATCATCCCATCACCTGTGTGCTAATGCTGATAACCTTCTGCTCACTGCATTGGTGATTTCTCCAGCCTTAATGCAAATCCAGTCTCAAACACATCAAATAAAATTAAATTAATGAAAATGAAAATGAAAAAATATTTTTTAAAAAGCAAAGCAAAATAAAATTAGAAAAATGGTAAGGAAGAGAAAATTGAACTCTTCACAAAATAACTCACAACTGAATTGCTGACTTATGCAAATTAATCCTACCAGATCAACTTCTTTTATTTCTCCAAAAAGGAAACAGATTTTTTTTTTCCCCTTTCATGCCATTTAGTTGAAGATTTATGTTTAAGTAAGCTAATAACTTTCTACCGCCTGCTCTCAATGGCTGAAACTGAGAAATAATAAGAGCAGGGAAGAATCTTGAGAAGAAAAAGTAAAATAAAACTGAGCCATGTCCAGGGACATGCCAGGACTCGGGATTTTCTCAATTATCCATGGGTAATGGAGTAACTTCCATTAAAAGTGGCAGGAGCTACGCTCAGCTTCACACTGCAAAGCAGAGATGCTTCTCCATGCTCTGGGCAGAAGGAGGGATGATGGGAGCAGGTCTCATTTCAGTTCCTCAGGTCAGACCTTTGTTAAACTCACCTTGTGCTCCAGATATGCTTTATTTCAGCACTGGAGAGCTGGCAGGTTTTAAAGAAAAATGCATGGAGGTAATGATTTAAATCAAAGGAAATTTCTTGCACTCCTAATGTGTCCCGAGGTTGCTTGGGTGCAGAAGGGCAATTCCAGAACATGGCAAGTGCTTGAGGGATATTTTGGCCTTTCAGTCATCCATCATTTGCAAGAGTATCAGGGATGGATCTGGAATGGATTACACATGAATTAATAATTTGGATGCACTAATTACATTAATTTTTACTGGGTTTAGTACCATGGCACTTGGAAATTACTGGTAATAAAATGTACACAATCTGTGAGGAACACAGAGCAAAGAGATATGTCCTTCCTGGAGTATTTCCAACCTAAATCCAGTCAAAGATAAGAGAGAGAAAAGAGCCAGCATAAGGATGGGACAAAACCACCCAAACGTGGCAGATCATGGAGTGAGGAGCAGAGGCAGCTTCACCCGTGAATTCGGCACCCCAGGTTCCCTTACAGGGCAAAAGGGTCCAGGGATATTTCATTTTTATTGTTCTAAATCAAACATTTAACATAGCTGGATGACCTGTGTGTGAGAAACACACAATTCTGCCCCTTGATGCTGAGGAGTGCCTGTGGTGACCTCCTTAGGTACAGGTGTCCACACTGTAGGTGGCTCAAGTGACCCCTATTCCTTGCATTTCACCCCTGGAAGGTTTTTCCAGGCACTTCAACAGGAATTTCAGCGTGCTGGGAGCAGTTCCAGAGAGCTGATCTTGCATGGCCACAGGGAGGGAAAGGCAACGTTGCAAGTTTGGCATGTGAGGATTGAAAATGTGAAGTATTTCCCCACCCCTGAGGGAAAGCATCCCCTCAGTCACTCAGGGGAGGTGGAGAGCAAGGAAGAACAGCCCTGAGAAATGAGGCAGATTTTAAATAATCTGGCAATGAAATCAGGGAACCATTTGATCATGGTTTCTGACAGCAACACCATCTCTTCTCTCCTCAGGTGCCCCCTCCGTGTTCATCACTGCTTGGACAATTGTCAGGATTTACTTTTTTGATGTTGGGTAAGCCTGTGCACTCAGTTATAATTCCTTTATAAGAAAATTGTATCAGGTGTATTTTCCTTATATCAGTTATATTTTCCTTTATAAATCCTTTAAATGGCCAAGGAAAGCCCTGCAGCCTTAGCAACCCAAAAGCCAGCAGCAATGGCACCTCTCTCCTGCCACCAGGAACCAGGAAACGCTCCAAGGTCTCCCTGGAAAGTCATTTGAAGTCAATCACTCCCCCTCTTTACTTCCCAGTGCCTTGATCAGGATATCTGCAGGGAATTTGTGAGCAGATCCTGATGGCTGCATTTGGCCCTGTGCTCAGAACAGAGCTTTGCACCCTGCAGAATTGACCCTAAACGTGCAGCAGGGAAATTATAAACACACCCAATTCTCTCCGAAAGGAAAAGGCTAAAAATTCTTTTTTTTTTTTTTTTATTTTCTCAAGCAGATTTTAAGGATCTATTCTTCATCTCTTTTAACCTAGCAGCAGCCTTTGATATTTTGTATAAGAAGCAGATAGAATGCAGCTAAGAAAATGAGGCAGACACCAGCGTTATCCAAGGATATGTGCAAGTAAAGAGGATTTGATCCTGAAATGCTCATTCTTGCTTTTATTCAAGCAGTAATTGGAAAGGGGTTTATAGGAAAACACCCCAGAGAGAGGCAGAAACAAGTGCTTATTCTGTTCTCAGTGTGCTTTCCCTCACTTCTTGCATTTGCATCCTGGAGTTAAATCCATTTTCTCCCATGCATTCTTCCCCTCCAAATGTGTCCTGATTTGCCCCTTTTTCACTACAAGAAGAAGCTCAGATTTCTCACTGCATTTTTGATTTATAGTCACGCCAGCACATTTCCTGAGGGCAACTCACTTCCTTTATGGTTTCACTCTATCTGCATAAAACTGACCTTATTTACTCTGTTAATAAATAGCCTCTACAATGAGTCAGAGACAGGAACATTTAACCATTCTGGATGCCAGTTTTTCTTACTATATATTCCCACTAAGCTCCAAAAATTCTTAATAAAAATACAGAATTCTTTGCATTTTCTGGGGGCTTTAAAGCCCTTCATTTTTGTGCTGAGTAAAACAGAGCATGAATTTACAGAATATTTTAATACCTAACACAGATTTTTTTTTTATTACCTGCAGAGAAAAATTACAGGAAATTAATCCAGATTAAATAAACCCTAATTAGGTAAGATTGGTTAAATAACACTAAGACTTTATTTAAACATTCTAACTCCAAGTGCAAGTGACCTTCATTCAGGCTGTCTCAATTTATTTCAAAAATGAAGTGCACTAGACAAAATTAGGGCTACTTTAATTCTAAATGAAAGGGCAGCACACACCTAACTGGAAGCATCTGTATGTGAGAAATTTGCTCCATCTCCCTGCAGAGTTAGGGCAGATTTAGTCAGTGTAGTCCACAGAGTGCAATTTTTATCACCCTAAAGTTGATGCTTAAAATAGGTCTCAGGAACTGTGCCCTAAAAGTTCCTCTCTTCATCTCCTACTGCCTTCACTGCCAACATTTGGAATTAGAGGAGCTGAATCTGGGTGAAATCGTCTGCAGCAGGCTCCACTAATCTATTCTTACATGAAAGCAGCCCAATTTCCATGAATGCTTTCCTAAAAAATGCACCTTCTGTGACCTGGCTGTGCAGATAAAGGTGTCCCAAGCAATATCAGTCATTTCCACATCAGTCCTTTCCTTCATTTCCTCCTTGGCTTTAAAATGCAGTCCCAGGTGAGGGGTGGTGTGTGCAGACAGCTCTGGCTTCAGGATGAAATAAATCCCACCCTGGACCCTTTTTAACTTTTCTAACTCCATCCATAGCCCAGGTGCAGCTTGCTGGATTTATGGGACTAACCCCACCACTGGCTGGTATTTTTTTCAGAAGGATGTGAGGGGTTTTGGGTTTTTTTCTGTTGGTGCCAATTGCTCTGTGCTTATCAAACCCCCTCCATCCAGGACGGTGGAGAGCACTGGAGCCCTGGTGGATCTTTTCATAGATTTTGATAGATTTTCATGGTTTCCATAGAATTTCCCTGCAGCAGAGCTCAGTGTAGGAGAAATTAAGAAAAACCACCATCCTTCCCCACATTCACCCTGCCTAACATCCTCCAGCCCATTCCATGGCCAAGGGGAAAAAATTGACATTACATCTGGGATATTTGGTACCTACCAGTGCTCATAGCCAATGTAAAGCAAGTTTTGGCCATTCCCAGTCCATATACACGAGGTTTAGTTCTCTTCATACAACCCAACCTAGCAAACCTGAGCTTTTAGGGAAAACTGAGAAAGTTACAGACCTGCTTGCTTGCTGTGCTTGATGCTTTAAGTCTGGCTTTGTTTCTTTTTAGGTGCTGGGAGGAAATAGTGGAATCCCCATTCTGGTGGATCATTAAAACTCCTATTTTGGTGTCTATTTTGGTAAAGTATCAGCACGTTCTGCTGGCTGCAAAGCCATCTTTAGTTCTAACAGGGGAGGGGTGAAGGGGTGTTGAGAAATGTCCTGTGAATGTCCATGGAAAATGCACTGCCAGGTAAAATCCCACTGTACATTGAACATTTGCTTTAAGATGAGGAAATTAGATAAACACCCTCGCCTGCAGCATTGACCACAGGAGGAATTTCAGTGACCAGGCCACCAGGGTGGAGGTGACTTGATGTAGCTTTGACCACCTCCATCTCCTTGGTGGGGTGACCAAGGGAGGTGAAGGAATGGGGTTGGACATCCAGGAAAGGCTCATTTTGCCCCAGGAATCAGTGAATTCCATCAGATGACCCATGCTAGGAGGGGCTTTGTTTCTCTGAGCTGACCAGGATGACTTGTTCAGGTGTAGATGTCAACACTACAAATTAACATGAGTCCTACCATGAATTTCCACTTATATAAAAAGGGAGTAGATGAATTCCCTCAGGAATTTACCTCTTTCAAGCAGTACAGAGTTGCATTCCAGCTGTGTATTTTTGGAGTAAGTTCTGGAGAAGTTTGGCTAATTTCCAGAAAAATCAACAGAAGTGTTTTATTTTAATTCTCTGGATATGATCAATCCTGACCATAGAAACCAGGACACTTCTCAAGAACTCTGGGTCCTTCCATCCTTGTTGAACATTGCTCTGTTGGGCATGGATCCAAGCCTTAAGATCAAATGAACTGAAGTTAAACTTAGTTTTGAGTTATCTTAAATGAAGTCAACGATGTGGCAAGGGAAGCAAAAACAAAAATTGCAACAGAAATCAAATCAAATATATGTCTTTTAAACAGAACTTTTTCCTTAGACATACTTCTTATTCCATGTACATCATGACTTTTGCAAGAAGACTTTTTTTTTCTGTGGCATTTATCATGCAGGGATTCCAGACTGAAAGTGTCAATAATGACATCTTGGTCTGTTTACCTCCCTGGAAAGAAATATAGTACTTAGATGACACATCTCCAAATATTTATATCATCCTGGGAAGCTATAGATAGCATTTTCCCTTTCCTGGGATAAGCTTTCAGTCAAAAAACACACCCTTTTATTCTCCTCAGATCAATGGGTCTGTATTTTCTTTTGGCCAATAAATCTTTTCCTCATTGCCAAGCAGAATTTACCCAGCAGTTCCTGATTTTCCCTCAGCAGATATCCTCTAAATCTGTCCTAAAGGAAGGGCATGATAGCCACTGGCTGATGAACAGCAGCTTTCTCCAGGGGGTAATGCAGCATTTCCTCCAAATCCATGGGAATACAGCTGATATTTCAGTGTAAGGAAGAAATACATCTACAAGATCTATAAGATGTTTAAGTACATGAGATACATCTTGTGTACAAGGAAAAAACACATATACAAGATCTATAAGATCTTTAAGGTACATGAGATATATCTTGTGTACAAGGAAAAAACACATATACAAGATCTATAAGATCTTTAAGGTACATGAGATATATCTTGTGCACAAGAAGTTAAGCACTGGGTACACATTGATTATCTTCGATTACACTCTAGGGATAAAAAATAATCTAAACAACTTCTCCAATATCCTGATTCTTGTATCTTTTACCATGGAATTTCAAGGTTATACAAGCCCATATATGACACTCCACTCCATGTTTGTTCTTGACCTCTCCAAGCCAACACAGTCAGAATTTAATTGCTCCGTTCTTGCCTTCCTTGCAGCAGCTTGTGTGTTATCAATGATCATTAGTGTAGTTGATCTAGATAATGCTGGTTTGGGACTAATAAATTTCACTTCCCACCAAATCAGACACACAAACCATTTTTTAAGGAAATAAATACAAACAGAAACTATGATAAATTGCTCAAAATAGGTAAGAAGTGATTAAGCAATGCATCATAACCAAGAAATGCAATGGATATCCAATCAGTCATAGGCTTTGAAAAAAGAGTGTCTACTTGAGAGATGGGCCTCAGTCTGTTTTATTCATCTATTGTTGTGATAAGTGTAGGAATTGCTGGAAGAAATCATATCATCTACTTTTGCAGGGAATCAGATTGGCTGGTTTAACACAATCCCTTCCAGCTGCTGAGCCTCTAAAAACTAGAATCATTTGCACATTCGCTGACCATGAAAGGATAAAGAAAGGGGTTGTGTGCCAAACTAAAGCTGACCTAAGTCCCCAGAAATCTGTCATTGCTTTTCTGTTGTCTGTGTTGCATGATTAACAGGATGACTCAACAGAGAGGACCTTGAAAGAAGCAGATTTGCATTCAACTCATGCCATCAGGACATTCCCATTCCTAGCTCTACACCTTTGCTAATAAATAAGGTTCACATTGCTTGAGTACATTGGTAGAGCACTGTGAGATTCTGGGGTGAAAAGAACCACCTAAAATCTGGCTATCAGCCAGACTGCTCTGGTCTAACATCCCAGGAGGGAACATTCCCTGCTGCCTTGGTGAGGTCTGTCCCTTGCTGCACAAGAGGGAACATGACCAAGATGATGCCTTGGAGTGGCTTCCTGAAACAAAGGCTAGACAAGATTAAGAGAATAAAAGTGGGTATTTATTAAATGCCTTCAAAAGGTTCACCTTGGGCAGTCAGAAACCTCTGAGAAGGGCTACACCCAGGATGGACAAGGGTCATGGGTTTTTCATACAGTTACAAGTTTGGTCCATTTACATACCAGGGGTTATATATGATGGGGTTTTACATATGAGGGGTTATATATGTGATGCCTTAAGCAGCTGGAACAGAGGCTAGACAGAGTTAAGGGGAATAAAGAGGATATTTACTGAAGAGCCTTCAAAGGCCACACCCTGGCAATACTGGAGCCACAGTCATGGCTAATGGAAGCAAAAGAGGGCTTGGTCACAAGATCTCATATTTTTGTAAGTTCTGCTCCATTTGCATGTTGGAGTTAATTGTCCAACCAGAGCTCCAGCCCATGCAGTCCCATCCTCCTTTTTTTTCTCTCTCCAGCCCACGGTGTTTGTGCTCTTGGGGCTGAGATTTGGATCATTTGTCCTTGGTGCCCAGCTGGAGCAGGAATTGTTGTGTCTCCCTGCTCTGTGCAGTGAGCTCACCATCCCCTGATATGAAACCCAGACCCACACACTAAAGCAGCACAGAACCTGAAAAAAAAAAAAATCTAAAACCCAAAGCATCAAATCCTCCAATTACAGCTTCAGGTAATGAAGTCATATACCCCCAGTCTGCTCACTTTTGTTTACACTTTTCAGTGCCTGAGACATTCAGGTGTCCTTGAGTTTCAGACCCAGAGAGGAATTGTTTTATCTGAATAAAACAGGAGAACAGCAGCTGACAGGTTATGGAGTTTTAGAGCTATACCCTAAAGCAGTACAGGATCTGAAAAAAGTAAAAGCTAAAATCCTACGGCATCGAATAGGATTGAGCAGAGGCCCACTGGAGTGGATCCTGCCCAGCCACAGCACTGAGACTTTCTCTGTGGTGATGGTGAATTATTCATTTCATCTGCCTCGAGAGATTCTCACATTTATGAAAGGAAATGCCAGTTTTTGACTGGGTTTGGTCTGGTTTGGTTTGGTTTGGTTTGGTTTGGTTTGGTTTGGTTTGGTTTGGTTTGGTTTGGTTTGCCCGACTCACCACGCTCAGCAGCTGGCCTCATGTCACTGCCTTAAATCGGCCTTTGCTTCAGGGTGTCCCCAGCAGGCTGCAGGGTCCCAGACAGCACAGTCCTATTCAGGACAGACTTTCCAAGCTCCCAGGCAGTTCTCAGCTGCAGGCAACCTTAGCAAGCTGTCCCGGTTTAGGGCAAATTTGGGAGAGAATCTGCAAAGGGGGGCCCCTCCAGAAAGCTAATCCACATGGCCCCTCTCCCCAGCAGTTTGGGAAGGATTCCTCAGGGAGAAGTGGAAAGAACCTGCTTATTTAACAGGCAAAGCACCCCCCAGCACACAAAATGAATAATAGCAGATGACACCACTCTTACACTGCTTTGAAAAAGATGACAAATTCAGAAAGTCTCTCTTGGGGGTGGTCGCTCTGTTACCAGTCCCTCCTGTGCTGGGGCAGCTGCTGCAGCCACAAGGTGCAAACTCTCGGTGTTCCCAGGTCCCAGTCCAGAGCAGGTTCAAGTTGGTTCAAAAAAGGAAAGGAGAAACAGTCCAGGAAGAAATTTGGACTGTTTAGCTAAACTAGCTAAGGAGCAGAAGCAAGAGCAAGCAGAAGCAAAGCAGAAGCAAGAGCAAGAGCAAAGCAAAAAAGCAAAAACCAAAAGCAGCACCATGTACTGCCCTGTCTGTGTGTCCCACCAGCCGTGGGGGAGTGGCTGATAAGAAACCAAAACAAAACTTTCACTCTTCAGAGCCAGTCTTGAAGGCACAGAACATGATATCCAGCATAAACAGAACACACAAATGGGGATACATGCATCAAAACATCACCCTAGGACACAAGCTGAAGTGAGATCAGCTCTTTAGTGATTATCAGCTCATTGTGATTTCAGCCCTTCAGCTTGCTAGGTGCCTAGGCAGGCAGATGCAAGGACAGAGAGGAGAAGGCCATTTGGAGTTCCAATTCTGAGAAGGGTTCCAGTGACAGCTCGTCTGCCAGAACCAGGCTAAACCAGCCCTTTATATAGGATACAGGGGGATCAGAAATGGTCCAATGGCAAGGGTTAAAGGAAAGGGACCTACAGGGTTACAGAGTGATAAAAAAACAGGGGTTCCAAAAGGCAGGAAGGGGTCTTTCTAGCCCATTCACCATGACTTGGCATTTCCTATCTTCAGGCTTCTGCATGCCACGGGGCCCTTGCAGACCCAGGGCCTGCTACACTGCCTGGCGAGTGACCTGCAGGGTTACAGAGAGATAAACAGGGGTTCCAAAAGGCAGGAAGGGGTCTTTCTAGCCCATTCACCATGACTTGGCATTTCCTATCTTCAGGCTTCTGCACGCCACGGGGCCCTTGCAGACCCAGGGCCTGCTACACCGCCTGGCGAGCCGCCGGGCGCCACGTGCGGCTCCTCCCGCGCGCGCTCCAGGACGTCGTGCAAAGCTGTGCTCTATGGGCTTGACATCATCATACTTGGGATGTATGACACGAAGTCCCAAGCAGGCTGATGTCAGGCCCAAGATGCCATCATCCTGTGTCGGTTTTCCATGTGCTCCCCCGAGAAGGGGCTCTCTCTGCTCATGGCTTGTTAAACGGCAGCTCCCTCCATGGCAAAAACCATTCCAGTGAGAGGAGTTCCCCTCTAGTGATGGGCTCTTTTCCCTGGAGGAAAATGCTGATGTTTTACCCCTCTCTTCCCATCTCCACAGGTGAACTTCATCCTCTTCATCTGCATCATCCGTATCTTAGTCCAGAAGCTGCATTCCCCAGATGTTGGGCACAACGAAACCAGCCAATATTCGTAAGTCCCAGATTTTCCAACACTATCCTAAAAGTGCCTTTTGGGAAACCTGCCTGGCTGCTTGATAATTCTTCATTGCATCTTGTTTCATGATTGTGTCTGTCTGCACTGATCAAAATCAATTAATTTTAATTGCTTAAAGCAGATGAGGAATCAGGAAATGGAGCATTTGCTAAAAGAGCTGGTCAGGTTTTATGTCAGTTTTTGGCAGGTGAGGGGGATTTCTCCTGAGATTAATGATGAAGAAATGAGAGTAATAATAATGATCATGAAGCCAAATATAATTTTTCTTTGAATATTTAATATTTATTGGATTCTGGAAGCAGAAAGCCCCTGATGGAAAACAAAAAGTTGCTCTTCACAGTATACACTCTTATTTTCCTGACCCTCCATTTTAAAAAATGAGAGATCTAAAAAATTACCATTCAGTAGGATCTGTGACAAATTTTCCTCATCCTAAAAGAGATCTCTGAACAAGATTGGATTAACTCAATATATTTCTCTTCTCTGTTGAGAAGGATCACTGTCTTAGAAGTTTTACTTGACTTAATACTTTTATTCCAGGGATATGAGGTTGACCTTAATGGGGCTTTATATAATGAACAACATGCCAGAGAGATCAACATCTCTCTCAGTGGCCAAGGCTGGTTTCAGCTGCAGTATTTTAAGAGTGAAAGAAATGTCTATCTGCATAGATTTATTCTGGCTTCAATACAAATAAAATAAAAGTCCAGACCAGGTTATTTTTGACTCTTCCCACTGTTCTGGCTCCGCTTTTCAGCTGTCCTGGATATTTATTAAATTTTTCCTAGAAAAGAATTCAGTAAAAGTGTCCAGTGTCTGCATGGTCACTGCTTGTAAATCCTGGTCTTCAGAGGGAGTTGTGCTTTTGGGTTCCCTAAAAAACCTCATTTCATCATCCTGTAGGATGGAAAAAAGTGACAATATGTTCCTTAAATCCTGCCCAGCCACAGCACTGAGACTTTCTCTCTGGTTTTGGTGAATTATTCATTTCATCTGCCTCGAGAGATTCTCAGATTTGTGAAAGGAAATGCCAGTTTTTGACCTTAATTTTCCTGGCAGCAGCCAAAGCCAATTACCTATTTTCCTGTCATCACAACACACCTACATAACCAGACCCTGTGCTTTCTACCACCTGCCCTTCTGGATTTCCAATCGGGAATTTTATCTTTGCACCCCAGGTTTGCAGCAGGTGCACAGATTAAATCAGCATATTTAAATAATTTCTAGTACGGAGCATTGTCCTGGCACTCCTGGCTCCTGTTCCCCTCAGCAAAAGTGCTGCCAACGTGCACCTGATGAGTTATGCCCAGATTATCTCAGAGGTCGTGC
Source organism: Molothrus aeneus (assembly GCF_037042795.1). NCBI lineage: Eukaryota > Metazoa > Chordata > Aves > Passeriformes > Icteridae > Molothrus > Molothrus aeneus. The sequence goes on along the minus strand of NC_089646.1, from coordinate 3,061,002 downwards.
TGGGCTTTGGGTTCAGGACACATTTTTCCAGTGAGGTGGAGCTGCCAGGAAAGCTCCTTTTGCCCTGTAAACAAACATAGGGCATGTTGGTAAAACACAGAGTTCCCCTCACTGACCTGCTCAACAGGGGGTTCTGCTGAAGGACAACTGATCCTGACATCCACAGATCCTCACCTTCCTTCACCACCTGGAAAGATGGCTCAGTTCCACTGGGGAATGAATCAGCTGCTCACTTCACAGAATAATAGAATCCCACAACATTTTGGGTTGGGAGGGACCTTGAAGCTCATCCAATGCCCTGCCATGGGTAGGGACACCTTCCTCCATCCCAGGTTGCTCAGAGCTCTTTCCAACCTGGCCCTAAAATTTTAGGAAGGCGCATGAGGTGCTTTAGGACACTTCCAATACTTGCACAGACTTGTCACACATGACACAGGACCTATGGGACACTTGTCCCCTTGTACAGTGGCACCTGGCCCCCAGCCACATCTGGAAAACTCTGTTGGCTGAATTCACTGCAGTAGGTACAAGACACCACACTTTCCTAGGAAAACAAATATTAATTGTCTGAAACTGAAGGCTGGACCCCACCAAGGCAAGTTCTCAGCATGGTCCCAAGATTTTTACTTTTAGACAGAAATCTGTGGAGACTTCTGGGGTTTGACTACAGGACCCAACAGTTCTTAGCCAAAAACTGCTGCTGAAATGTTGAGGAAGCTGGAGGTGTTTAGGCTGGAGAAGAGGAGGCTCAGGGTGACCCTATTGCTCTCCACAACTCCCTGAAAGGAGGTTGGAGCCAAATGGGGATCAGGCTCTTCTCCCAGACAACAAGTGACAGGATGAGAGGAAATCGCCTCAAGTTGTGCCTGGAGATGTTCAGGCTGGACATCAGGAGGAATTCCTTCACCAGAAGGGCTGTGAAGCATTGGCAGGGGCTGCCCAGGGAGGTTGTGGGCTCCCCATCCCTGGAGGTGTCCAAGCAAGGCCTGGAGGTGGCACTCAGTGCTCTGGGCTGGGGACAAGGTGGGGATCAGGCACAGCTTGGACTCCATGGGCTGGGAGGTCTTTCCCAACCAAATGCCTCTGTGATTCTGTGTGCATTCCTCCTGCCAAATCTGAGACAAAGCTGTTTTAAACTAACAGCATCCTGGATATCTCATTTGCATTTCTCCCTCCTTCTCATGTGTATTTTATATTGTTTATTTTCCACACACACAGCCTGCTGACAGCATTGTTCAACTCCAAAAGGTCTGAGCTTAGCTGCAGGCTGGAAGTTCAGGTGTGCTGCTGACTCCCTCATTAATGCTGCAGGCAGGGAACTGGGCTTTCATGTACTGGAAGCTGTAAAAACAAGTCTCCCAAAACAGTTTTCTGGAAATGACAGGGACATGTGCAAGAATGGGACAGCAATATTTCAGGCAAACAGAATTTGTCTTCTGCAAGAGAAAACTTGAGGAAAATTCATCTCTCCATTCTGTCCATGTCTGTGGATCAATATTGTCATTAAATTCCTCTGAGTAACTTTTCCATTATGATACCAAGGAGCGTGACTGAAATGCTGGTTCACTCTAGCCCACTCCCAAGGACAGGAGCAGGTTCATGCAGGTTAATGGACACATGTTCTCCCAAAATTACCTGTCACCAGGTGTATCTGTCAGATAGGGGAGGTCTGGGGTGTGCTGGGAATCAGAGTAATGAGGGGTTTGAGAATCCATGGTTTCCAGCTGATTTACCCAGCTTCAGACAATACCCCAAGCAGTTCTGCCTCCTGCACAGCCAGGCTTCAGCTTCCTGGGAGAAATGACACTGGGACTGGGTGATGATCTTCCTGAGTGCAGTGTTTAGGTGGTGGAGTCTTTTAAAAATCACAGAGCCCTTGCCTTGATGCCAAAATACAATCTAAAACTCAGTATCTGGTGAAGCTCAGTGTTGGGAGCAAGAGACTGGGGTGAGGTGTGCAAATCGGAGGAGGGGGCTTAAGTCTTGTCATTTATGTCCTTTTCATCACCACAGTCCAGCCAGGAGGGAAAATATTGTAATTAAGGTCTCAGTGTTGTCTGCAATGATAAGATGAAATTTCCTAATCCACTGGAGGTTGCAAACAGCATCTCTGTCAATGTGGGACACAAAGGTAGCACCACATCTCCTCCTCTAGGCTGATGTTCCTCAGAGAACTCTGATTTTGGATCCCTTTGAGCAGGGATGTGCTTGTTAGTGAGGGATGTGAGAAAGGCAAACTCCTGTAAAGTTCCTCATCTTCCTGCAGGCTCTCATTTTGCCTGGGATGAGCCACAGCCTCCAATCACAGCCTTAATGCTGAGCTGTCTCTGGGCCAGGCCCAGGGAGAGCTACAGAGGAGCTCTGGGAGGCACAGGGATGGGCATCCTCTGCACAAAGCTGCCACATCAGCCTCCAGTGGGCTCCTGCAGGTGCCAAATAAATGAAGATGGTCTGAGAGGCCTGAGCCTGATGAGGCTTTGGAGGTGGAGGGGTTGCAGGTGGAAAAATGAATATTTGCAACATCCCAGCCTTTGCTTTATTCCCTCCAGAAGCCTCTGAGAGAGGGGGAGATGTCACAGGATACGAGTGACCAAGGGAGACAAAACCCCCACAAGCATCCTTAGACCCTTGATTTCATTTTCTTTCTGCCAGCTACTTTTTAAATAATGATTACATTTAATACATTATCATCTCTTCCTAATTAGACCCCTGATTACCCAGCATGATGCCATTAAGCACTAATACTGTTCATCCCCCTCCTTTGGAGACATTCATTGTGCAGTAGCCTGTCATTATTCCGAGCTAAACATACCATTTCTCTCCCAGAAGCTGTAATTTTCAGAAATCCCAGGCAAACAAAGACATTGGTAGATGATGATTTAGCTTGTGGAGATGAAAAAAAGATCTCTGGTGGGAGGGGAAGAAGAGAGGAGGGAGAAAGAAATACCTCCAGTGGAGCTACTGGGAATAAAAATGTCACATTTTATGGTGCCACCAGGTCTGAAATCACCAGCCATCTGCAGTCTGTGGAACAAGGAGAAATAATAAATTTTCAGGGCTTATTTCAGGGCTCAGCTGCACGATTCCTCAGCCTCTTACCCTTTTCCCTCTCCCCTCCTGGCTCATGTTTGTCTTTCCAACAGGAGGCTGGCCAAGTCCACTCTGCTGCTGATCCCTCTCTTTGGCATTCACTACATCATGTTTGCTTTCTTCCCTGACAATTTCAAAGCAGAAGTGAAGCTGGTCTTTGAGCTCGTGGTTGGGTCATTCCAGGTAAGCCACCATTTGGGTCACCAGGTTTGTCACCAGGGAGAAATGCAACAAGCTGAATATGTTTTTTTTCTGGACATGCCCCATACTGCTCTTGTACCTTTGTGGAAAATCTACTTACTCCAGCCTGGCAAGGAGGAAAGATAAATTTATATTTTGCCTTCCAGAAGGAGATTCTCTTCCCTCATTTTAGGAAATGAAAAGAAAACATTCCTCTGTACATTGGTGTCTCTGTGGTTTTTCATACTTAAGGGAGAAAAATAAACAACTCAGTTCAGATTTTGTATTATTGCCATGTCCAAGGCCAGAGTGGATGGGGCTCTGAGCAGCAAGTTTCATTCAGTGGGGAATTATTAACAACCCTGTCTGCATCATTCTCACTGCACATCTGACATCTGGAAGTGTTCAAAAACTGTGCAGATGTGGCACTTGGGGACATGGGCCACTGGTGGACTTGGCTGTGCTGGGGGAATGGTTGGGCTTGATGACCTTAGAGGTCTTTTCCAACCTGAACACTTCTGTGGTTGTGTGATCTCTCCTTTGGGAGCTGAAAGGATCTACACTCTCTCCTTGTCTGTAGTGCTAAAATCCTGTTTTCTCCTTTCCCCAGGGCTTTGTGGTGGCTGTTCTGTACTGCTTTCTCAATGGAGAGGTAAGACCAGACCATCAGGGCTTTTTGGTTAATGTTTGCAGCTAGGACAGAATGAATGCATGTGGAGAGTGGATTGGGAAGTGTCCCATCCCTGATCCTGGTGTTACAATACTGGGGGGAAGCATCCAAATCACATCTCTCTCTCTCTCCAGGAAAACAATTCAAACATTTGCCTGACAGTTTTCAGCACAATTAATAACAATTAATAAACACATCAGGACTTGTGCTTCCACTGTAGCGTTGCTGCTGAGCCCATCCTCTCCTCATGAGACAGCATCAGCAGAGCTCCTGTGTGAACTTGCACAATCCCTGATCCCAAAGCAGCACCTTCAGCAGGGCAGGATAAATCCCATCTAAGTCCTTTTCATGGTCAGTGCCTCCAGGAATCCTCCCCAGGATCACACCCACTGCCAAAACCAGCGCAGGCATTGGTGTGACTGCACAGAGCAGTGCAGGTGAACCTGTTTCTGCCTTGCAGGAATAATCTTGATTTACCCACATTTTAGTCCTGGCATTCTCATCCTGGCATTGTGCTGTTCCTGTGGTTTTTTTTCTCAGAGCCCTTCAGACACAGCTTTTCCAGCTAATTCATGCTGTTACCTAAAAATTTGCACTGGAGGGCTGCAGGAGGGGACAAGGACAGTGGCCAGGTTTGTTCAGGATTTGAATTGGGATGGCATAAACCAGGGTATTTCTGTAAACACTCTGAGCAGCAACAAGCAGCTTCTGTCGAGAAAAGCACAGCTGTACTGACAGATTTACAAACAAGCTGTAGTTAAATCATTTCTATTTGGACCAAAAACAGGGCAGTGAAAAAGAAAGCATCTTAATTACATTCCCCAAGTGTTGTCATTGAAGTTAAATAGTCTGGCACCTTGACTGTATCAATAAGAATATTCATTCTGATGGAGCTCAGGGATTTCTGCTCCAGTAATTTACTGACTGGAGTGTCCCCTTTATGTGGTTAAAAGTTCTGGCAAAGCCAAGTTCAGTGACTTTTATAAAGTAATTGTTGGCCCTGGGGTGGGTGGGTTACCCAAGGCTGCTCACATAATCAGGTCAGAATAGGCTGGGAATGGTGTGGCTGGGACAGTGCCCAGGCACAAAGGGACCTGGGGGTGCTGGTCAGCAGTGACTGACCATGAGCCAGCAGAGTGCCCTGGTGGCCAAGAAGGCCAATGGCTCCTGGCCTGGCTCAGGAATGGTGTGGCCAGCAGGAGCAGGGAGGTCACTCTGGCCCTGCCCTGGGCACTGCTGGGGTCACACCTGGAGTGCTGTGCCCAGCTCTGGCCCCTCAGCTTGGGAAGGACCTGGGGACACTGAGCACATCCAGAGGGGACAAGGAGGCTGGAGAGGGGCTGGGAACACAAACCCTGTGAGGAAGCCCTGAGGGAGCTGGGGGTGCTCAGCCTGGAGCAAAGGAGACTCAGGGCTGCCCCCATCACTCTCTGCAGCTCCTGAAAGGGGCCTGTGCTCAGCTGGCCCTGGGCTCTTTCTGCAGCAGCACTGACACAACCAGAGCACACAGTTATCAGAAATCAAAATGACCCCCGTGGCAGGGAGAAAGGACCAGGAGGACTCCACTGATATCAGAAGGCTAATAAATGACTTTATTATACTATATTATTCTATACTATATTACACTACATCTAAACTGAATCTGCACAAGCACTCAACTGCACAGCATCTGGTGACTGTCAGTGACAGTCCCCACACACACACCTGGATTCAATTGGTCAATGAATCAAAACACACCAGAATCCAATTACCAATTTCCTTCAGGTAAACAATCTTCCACAATGCATTCCACTTGTGAACAAGAGGAGCAGCAATTGAGATAAGAATTGTTTTTTCTTTCTCTGAGGTTCCTCACTACGATTCCCAGGAATATCCTTGGGAAGTTGTGCCTTGCTTTTCCCTGTGAAGAGAAATGTGGCCACACACAGTCTCAAGCTGCACTAAGGGAAATTTAGGTTGGGTATTAGGAAAAAGTGATAAAAGAGTGATAAAGTTCTGGAATGGCTGCCCGGGGAGGTGGTGGAGTCCCCATCCCTGGGTGTGTTTAACAAAGCCTGGATGTGGCACTGGGGGCCAGGGTTTGGTTGAGCTGTTGGGGCTGGGTTGGACTCAGTGGTCTTGAAGGTCTCTTCCAACCTGGTCATTCTGGGAATTCTGTGAACACCAAGTGATGCCCTGTACTGCCTTTTCTCTTTCCCATGCCCAGGTGCAAGCTGAGCTCAAGAGGAAGTGGCGGAGGTGGCACCTGGAGAGGTTCCTGGGCTCGGACATGAAGTACCACCACCCTTCCCTGGGCAGCAACGGCACCAACTTCAGCACCCAGATCTCCATGCTGACCAAGTGCTCGCCAAAGACGCGCCGCTGCTCCGGCTTCCAGGCCGAGTTCTCCCTGGTGTGAGAGGCTCCCCAGGCACTGAGCATCCCAAACTGAGACACGAGGATCCCTGGGGATCAGTGATCCCATGACAAACCCCTGTGAAATGACCTGCTCCGCATGAGCCAACAGAGGACACACAACTGGAAAAGCCGCTGGCGTCCAGGATGAGATCGGACGAGCCAAGAGGCAGAGGAACACTTTTGCTCTTGCTCTTTTCAGGCCTTTCACTCTTCAGTTTCAAGCCCTCAGGGACTGATAACTCTGAGGAATTGTCCAACTTAAGCTTCAGTTTCAAGCCCTCAGGGATTGATAACTCTGAGGAATTGTCCAACTTGCTTGAGGACAGCCTGGGAGATGCTGGTGTGTCATAAATAATGTACTGGGGGGTAAGGGAGGGAGAGCCTCACTCCTTGGTGGCTTTACCAGAACTGGCATCTCTCAAACAGACAAATTGCACTTTTTTTTTTTTTTTTTTAATGAGCCAGTAAAGGAGAGACAGAGGCAGGAAGCAGGAAAAAAAAAAAAAACCACCAAACATATGAATGTGCCAAAATTCCTGTGGATAAGAGATGATGATACAGCACCAAAGATGGTGCTGGGGACATGGGGAGAAGGGACAGGAGGAACATGAGCAGGAAGGGAGAGGCCAGCACATGGCCCCCACATTTTACACAGGTGGAGATGAAGCTGCAGCACCAGGAGAGCCCCTCAGAGGATGCCCCAGTGTGTTCTGCTATTTCCCCACCACCCTTGGGAGCAGAAGCTTTCCAGGAACCCTGTGGAAGAGCAGATCACTGAGAAGGAGCAGCATGAGCACCTTCTCTGCACTGTGTTGGTGACATGGTGTTTTGCTTGGTTGTGTTCCATGAACAGGAAACTCGATTTGCATGTATAAAAAGCAGGGCCAGATGACAAAAGCAGAGCACGGCTGTGTTTTTTTCATTTTCTCGAAGTTGTCCCATAGATCTCGGGGCATGGATGCACCCAGGATCATTAGGGATCAGGGGGAAATAATTGGGCTGTAATTCATTTGCACTTGCTTAGCACACACTGTCAGGAAAGGGAAATATAGGGCCCTGTAATCCTTAATTGAGTCAGAGCTGCCATAAGGAGCCACTCTCCAGATGAAAAAAATTCCTGTCACAGCAGCAGGTGAAATTGCTTTCATCAGGACAAGGTTGTCTCAGCACACAACTGGCACTCCAGGAGGGAGGAAGGAGTGCAGGAGCTATTAAATGGATTTCTTCTTCAGCTTTTCTGGGGAGCTTTCATCCTCTAGGAAGGCATTGTTAGATATTTAGGATGTGTGTGTGCATTTTACCTCTTTTCTGAAGGCCTGTTAGTTTCCATACAGGGGCAATTCCTACTTGAAGAATGCACATGGATCCCACTAAAACCAAGGGAGTAGGGTAGGAGTTTTTTTTTTAATTCTTGTTTTCGTGGTGGAGAGGAAAAGAAGAAATGCTAAAGCCCAGTCCTGCTCATCTGAGACAACCCACAATCCCAAACTCAGTCAGAAGACACAAAATTCAGGGATAGAGATGCTCATGTTTGTGTCCCACTCAACTGCATCAAGTGGCGTTGAAAAAGTTTTATGCTGAGGGTGGAAAATCCCTGCCCAGCTCATGAGTACCCTCAGTAACTGGGCTGCTCCCATCCTACTAAATCATGTCCTCATGAAGGAGTGTCTGGGTCACCACCACAGGCACCTGGAGAGGGAGGTGAGCTCCTCTTTTAGAGCTCAGAGATCTCTCTAGCTGCTTCATTTCTCCACAGTGAAATGTAGTTCAATGGAGGGAAGCACCTGCAGCCTGGTGGGGTTGGGGGTTGTTGGCCTTAAGCAAAGGGTGCCAACAAACCACACAAATCACAGGAGGAGACGTGCAGATCCAGCTCCTTTCTGAGTCCTGACAGGGCAGTGTTCCATGCTATGGCCATTCCAGAGCCTGTTACCAGCTGAGCTGGGTGCTCCCAAAGTATTTATCCAGGAGGGGGGCTGGAGTCAGTAAAGGGCCATGAGGAACTGATCCACCAAGAGCAAACGTGCAGTCCTGAGTTTGCAGGGAGCCAGCTCAGATCCTGGCACATGGCTACCCAGCCTGTGGGTCCTAAAACATTAGGAAGACATGAAAATTCCTGGAATTACAGTGCTGGTGATTCCAGGCTGGCCAGGTGTGAGCCAGCTCTGTTATGACTACTTTGCACTGAGCCCACATCAACAGTGAGGATCCAACTCTGACATGCCATAATATCATCAAAATGCAGCTCCCTGATTCCCAAAATACAGAGAAAACAAGAAGATGCTCAAAATTTCCCCACTTTTCCTGAATTGAAGCCTTTATGCCTTGACACCCCTCAAACAATATCCCATTGAAACCCACAATATTTTCAGAGGCAAGAACCTCTGAAGTGGTCCTGGTCAGAGTTCAAGAAGAGTTTGGACAGTGCTCTCAGGCATTTGGTTTGATTTTGGGGGTTGTCCTGGGCAGGACCTGGAGTTGGACTCAATGATCCTTGTGGGTCCCTTCTGACTCAGGATATGTTCTGTGACTCTCTTTGTGTTTGGTGCTTGTGTTGCTCTGCTGAGTTTTCAGGTCTGAATTTTCAGACCTGGATTAGGACTCACCCAGGAAATACTGGAGAAATCCCACCAGTGCCACCAGTTCTGCTGCTGTGCCTGGTTCAAAGCAAGGATTTGACCTGCATTTTTCCAGGTGAATGACTAACTTCAAGGAAGCCCAGAAGAAGCAAAGGAAAATTCAGTCTCAGCTTCCCAGTTGTCCCACTTGGTGTAAAATGTCTCGCTGGTTCAGAGTTTTGAAGCAATGTCAGTCTGGGAAAGATTGGATCCATCAGGCTGCAAAGCAATTCTCCCTGCTCATCTGTCATGGTAAATATTTATGCCCAACAAAACTGATGGGCTGCAGAGGAGCACTGCCCAGTCTTGGGAATGCATCCACTGTGGTATGAACTGGAATTTCAGGTCCCAGCCAAGCAGCAGAGGAGCTGGAGCACAGAGCTGTGGAGCAGAAGTGCAGCACCACTGCCAGCAGCCTCCTTTGTGGGATGTGAGGGAATCCCTTCCCATCTGTTCCAGGCAGCCTTGCTGGGGGGAAAGCCTGTGAGCCATCCTGAGACACACTGAGCATTTTCCCTCTGCTCCTCACCTTCCCTTTCCTCTCCCTGTGCTCCCCTTTCCCTCCCCATTCGCAGGAGGAAATTTGTGTTTGCAGCTTTTCCTGTGTCCCAGCCCTGTGCTAACCCAAGCCAGCACCAGTCATATGCCAAAGACAGCCAGGAAAGGTTTGCCTTTTGGAGATGTGACAGGGGAAAACCCCAGCTGGATATTTACCCTCACCACAGGCTCCTCTGCAGCCTGTCACGTTCCCCACCACGCTGTTCTGCACAGGAACCTGAAGATGGGCTCTTCCCTGAGCTGAGGGGCTCCTTCAAAAAGTGTGGAGTACATCAGCATGCCAGAGCTGTGCCCCCAGGCACCCTGCTCACAATTATTTCATCCCTGAACATCCAGCCATGCCTCCTTTCTGCTGTCAGGGGTGTTTGAGGGGTTAAGTGAACCTGCTGAATGGACCTGCTGTGACAGGCATGGCAATGTCAGCACGGCAGAGCTGCCAGCCCAGCTGTGTTCCAGGAAAACAGAGGAGCTGGGGGTGAAATCACTTTATAAAGAGAGAAATCTTTTCACTCTGGGGACGTGAGCAATCAAGTGAGTGATGACATTGGGATTGGGCCCTGTTTGACTGGCTCAGTGCTGGAATTTGGCTCCACAACTTGGCCTGGCCTACTCTGTTTTTCATCCAGCTCATCAATAAAATGGAATTCAAGGACTTCACTGCAGATGACAGCGTGGACTGGGCTGTCCTGGCCCCACACAGAGCACAGAACAGAGCTCAGCACTTTTGCTGCTCCCCCAGCTCCAGCCTGACCCCAAAACTGACCCCAGCAGGACAATTGCATCCATTTGCTGCATCAAAGATCAGAGGTGTGCCTCTTGAAATGTATTAAAGGAGAAAAGGAGACTCAGGGCTGCCCCCATCACTCTCTGCAGCTCCTGAAAGGTGCCTGTGCTCAGCTGGCCCTGGGCTCTTTCTTCAGCAGCACTGACACAACCAGAGCACACAGCCTCAAGCTGCACCAAGGGAAATACAGGTTGGATAGCAGGGAAAAGTTTTTCACAGGAAGAGTGAGAAAGTTCTGGAATGGCTGCCCAGGGAGGTGGTGGAGTCCCCATGCCTGGGTGTGTTTAACAAAGCCTGGATGTGGCACTGGGGGCCAGGGTTTGGTTGAGCTGTTGGGGCTGGGTTGGAACTCAATGACCTTGGAGGTCTCTTCCAACCTGGTCATTCTGTGAAAACTTCTTTTGCCTCTGTCAAAAGGCACAGATGTGTTTGAGGATCATGAATTGGGCTCCAAAACTCTTTATAGAAATAAAGCCAAATTCGGATCCTGCTTGCACCAATCAGCTCACGGCTGTGACTCCTGAATTACACCAGCATTAAACTGGGATTGGCCTTCAAAATAATTCCTTTTTCTTCATTCTGGAGATGCTTACTCCCTTTTTACATCAGGGATAGAGCAATCCCCTCCTGTTCTATACTTCAGGGATTGAATTATTAAATTTATTCATAAGTATAGAAAAATTAAAACATAAACAGTAAATTATTGTCAAGGTCTAGAGGTAGCAGGTTCAATGCTAACATTAGACTGTAGATATTTCTGTTCAGCTGGGTCCTGTGTTGCTTTGTGACCCTCACAAACAGCAAGAAATAAAAATATGACCAAGTTTAGGGTTTAGAAAAGAAATTCTGTTGCGGAATTTTAGGGGCATTAAAATCAAACAAATTTTTAAAATCAGAGTTGTGAATGCAGGAGCAGCAGCATTACTGCAGTTGTGGAATGAAAAGCAGAAAAGGCCAGAAGCTGAAAGATCTGAAGATTTTGTTTTATTTTTGGTTTGTTTGGGGTTTTTTGCTAGGAAACAAGTCATGTTTTTCTCCAGGAAGGTGTTGCTGGAGAAAAGATATTTTATACATGAACAAATCATCGTATTTCCTTTTTTTCTCTATACCCCACTGGGTTCCCATTCATCTCAAAAGCAATGAGGGTCATGTCTGTGCCACAGGGCAGAGGGATTAAACCCAAATCTCTGCTCCAATCTGATGGAAATGCTTTCAGAGAGAAATGCACCTGCTGATTAATGAAAGATTGATGGCAGCTTTTCAAAAGCAAAATGAAGTTCCAAAGAAAGCTCAGGAGTGAATCAACACCACTTGGCTCCATGGCAGGGATTAAAGGGGTTTAGGGGGAATTTTTTTGCCTCCATTCCTTCCAGCTTCACCTCAGGGTTTAAACAAGAGGGAAGGAAATATAGGGAAAGAAAACACAAAATAATTTCAGACTAAAAGGGAATCTCCCAAACTGGGAAGTGCCAACATGTGTCCCCATGAAACTTATTTTACTCTGACCACAGAGGTACACCTTGGTTTGATAAATGGCCTGTGGAAGCACAGGCGGACCAGCAGCAATGTCCCTTCTCTGGCAGGTGAATGCAGCTGTAACAGGAAAGCCCACATACAACATTCCTCCTGCTGTGTCCCACTGGGTGTTTGGCACAGCCCAGGTTCCCTCCCAGCCTTGGGCTTCCCCCCGTGGCATCTCTGCACCCTTAATGTGCCAAACCCCTGGGGACAGGGATTGCAATCCTGAATTCCCTGGCTCACAATGCAAATTTGCACTTTTCCCACCCCGGTGCTGATGGGGCCAAGCACCACAGAGCTGCATCCCTGGAGATGAACCTCGAAGAGCAGGGGCTCACACCCACTCACATCCACCCAGAAGGACTCTGCTGGCATCAGTCAGGCACTAAACTGCTGTAAAAAGGGAAAGATTCAAGTCCCAGGCTGGCAGGTGTGTGGTGGTGTTCACAGGGGTCCCAGGACGAGGGAAGAGATGAGAATCTTGACCCCATGTTTCAGAAGGCTGATTTATTATTTTATGATATATATTATAGTAAAAGAAAATTATATATTAAAACTATACTAAAAGAATAGAAGAAAGGATTTCATCAGAAGGAAGGAAAAGGAATGATAATAAAATTTTGGACTGACCAGAGAGTCCGAGACAGCTGGGCTGTGATTGGCCATTAATTAAAAACAACCCCATGAGACCAATCACAGATGCACCTGTTGCATTCCACAGCAGCAGATAATCATTGTTTTTCTTTTCCTCTGAGGCTTCTCAGCTTCTCAGGAGAAAAATCCCAGCAAAAGTATTTTTCAGAAAATACGTCCATGACAGCAGGTGGAGTCAGATGTCCCAAAATGTGGATTTCAATCCATTTCCTTTCAGTCAGTCAGCTTTTCATCCCCTCTCCAAACCCAGTATTTGCTTTTCAGTCTGATGAGGTACAATTACAGTGACTGACCTTGTTATTATGTCTAATTTCAGTGACTGACCTTGTTATTTCCCCTGGAGACCTGTGCAGATGCAAATATGGCTTTTAATCAGGAGTTTCTTGGGAGCACAGATCATCCTTTCCACCTCTTTCTGAATGCCCTAACTTGCATGATGTTCTATATCTTGAAGAGCCCAGGGTTTGAAATTCTGGTTATTTCTAGAATACTGTGAAATCACAGGGGAGAAAACAAACATTTGTGACAGGACTGTAAGGAAAATAATGCCCACTTGTGTTCTGAGGGCCAGACCCTGAGGACACACATATTGGCAGCAGCAGAGCACCAGTGTTTTATACCCAAGTTTTGTGGATATTGTACATTTGTACATAGAGGAGATCTGAAGAGCACATTTAAAAAGAAAAAAATAAATAAATAAACACATTTTTGATACTCAGATGATGATGATGATGATAAATCGAGTTCAAAGAGGCAGTTTTGAACTCAAAAGTGCATTTTTCAGAGCCTGTTTCAAACACCTCAAGCTGTGGGTCAGCAGCTGATGCCAGCTGACCCTTCTCACTCCAGCTGTGAACCCCTCTGCTCTGCCCTCCTGTAAATAGGCTTTGGCAGCAGAGGGTGATGGGCACGGGCTGTGAGCAGAGAATCTCTGTCTCCGTGGGCTTCTCTCTACCAGGTGCTTGTGATGTACCCTCCATGCCAGCAAGAACAGGCCTGCTTGCTCAGCACAGGTGAAATCTCTGCCTTGTTCCATGGCCTTTTGCCTGATGTTATTTATTTTTGGTCTGACTCTGTACATATGCAATGAAATGGCTATTTTTTTTTTCTTTTAATTTTTCTTTTTTCCTTTGTATTTGGTTCACCTCCTTGCTTCAGAGGGGGTTCTTCTCTGTGGTTGACACTGCTGAAAACAAGCAATAAAACCATCGTGAAGACATTGTGTCTGAGGTGTTGCCCCTGATATTTTAATTTATTCCTCACAGTCCTGGAGAAGACACAATGAGAAGGAAAACTAAGAAGGAAGTTATGAGCTGGGGAGGTTCTTGCTTAGAGTGAAGCATAATGGCTTCATACTTTGAAAGGTTAATCAGATAGACCAAATCACTCTTAAAATCAGAGAATCATAGAAATATTTGGGTTGGAGGGGACCTTTAAAGGCCATTTAGTCCTTGCAGTGAGCAGGGACATCTTCAAGTAGATGGGAGTTCTGAGGAGACCTTATTTGGGAACATCAATGCCAGCAGAAGAACCAGTACCGAATCCAACATAACTGACCCCAAAACCTCCTCCACTGCACGAGCTGGGTGCCTGGATGGTGCTTGGGAGGCAGGACTGACGCATGGAGGTGACAACCATGCAATCATGACCACACTGTGATCATTTTGTCACAATCCACGGGTGTGAGATGATTCCTGCATTCACAGGAACGTACAACCCCACACACAAATAGAGACTGTGGCTGGAATATCCTCCAGCAAACATCTTTATTGCTCAGAACAAAGCACAAGCCTTGCTCTGTGCTGGAGAAAAGCCCGGCAGGCAGCCGCAAGTGAACCATAATTGTTCACATCAAAGACATCATTTGATGCACACGAATATCAGGCAGTGAAAATAGATCTCAACAAGAGGTCAGTGAGCTTTTCCATGTCCATAGGGCCAGTTTGGACCCTTCTTAAACTGATTTACACCCAGTGCTGACACTGCTGAAAAAGGCCAAACCTACAACTGGAAATGACAGGTCCAGGCTATATTTGTCCTTCTTTCTGCATGGATTAACCACTTTCTTTTAAAATCAAGGGGTCTGATGCTCTGGGCCGTTCTGAGAAGTGAAGATGTTCGTACTGACTTCCACTGGATCTCACTGTGGGTTAAGCCAGAAATCAGGAAAACAGCTTGTGAGGGCTGGGGAAAGGGAAAACCAGACAATTACATTTATTCTGGGTCTGTAGAGGTGAGGATAATCCCATCCTGCCAAAAAACATCTTCCACATGAGGAACTCCAATCACTGCTCAGAAATTAATGTAAGTGGGTTTGATGAAGGTCACATGAGAAGTATGGAAAAAAAAAAATCAGCCCAAGCCTCTTTGGTCCCAGCTGTGTGTCCTGTGTGTCCTTCCTGGCTGGCAAAGAGCAAAGCATGGCTTTTCTTAGGCACGCACCATTATTCTGAATTTGATGGAACATGCAATCACAGCCTCTGGAACGCTTTGAGCTTGGCTTTTAGGGCTTCTCTGTGCAAGTTCAGTGTTCATGACTGCAAAAGCATCTTTCTCTATTAGAAAGAATCACGTTTAAAGATGGCAAATGACATCCTCTTCCTTTTATCCCCCATGGTTTCCATGGCAAAATACCAGGATGAGGAATTTGTGATCTCCACGATTATTAAAGCAATTTCCCATGTAGTGGATCAATTCCCATGTAGTGGTTAAATCATCTTCCCTCCACATGCAATTGGTTGTGTCTACACCCTCGCAGTGGGGATATAAACTGAACTGTGCCTCAGTACAATGCACAGAGGGAATTTGGCTGTCCTCAGCTCAGAGGGTTGTCCAAGGATCCCAAGGACACGTGGCACAAAGAGCCCAGGCATGGTGACACCGCTGTAACACTTTCTGAAAGCCCAAAAACCTCTTCTGACACTGGCAGTGCTCACAGGGAAATCATTCCTCCTGTAGAGCCCCTTTTGCATTTACTGCTTTGTTGGATCATAAGAACAAAGGCAGGTGAGTGGACCAGGTGGCTGCAAGCTCCATCCAACTTGGCCATTAATTAAAAACAACCACATGAGACCAATCAAAGATTGGTCATTGCAGTCATGAACACTTCCAGGGATGGGACTATTGATTCAACTGGGTTGAATTGTCCTGGGTGACAAACAGGAGTTCTGTCACTCAATACCAGCTCCAAATCAAGGAAGTGGCTTTTAAAGCACAGGGATGCCAATATTTGATGTGAAATAAACTAGGGTTGAACCAGCACCCACAGATTTGTCTTTTTCTCCTGAAAAGTGTCTGCACCCAAACATATTTTTTTTTATCTGAATCCACTTATGAAACTTATTTTACAGAGGAAGTAAAATACCACCAGCAAGACCCCAACACTGAGTTGGGCACTGCTGCCAAGAATCTGCCTCCCCCAGCTCTTACAGATTTACTGCTCTGGGATACCTAATTTAATGGCTGTTCCTTATCAGCCACTTAATCCTGAGCTCTTTGGCATAAAGCCATTAAAATCCATAATATTTCATTATGTCCTATCTGCACCCAGCTAAAAAAAATATGGGGATCTGGTAGAAATATGATCTCAGTTGGCAGCGATGAAGGAATTTATTACGTGGAATAGATTTATGTGTGTAATGTGATTTTTGGGTTGGAATGCATGCAAGCTTTCATTCCATCCCATCAAGTATTTCCTATCAAGTGGATCTAGCTGGCCACTAAATTCCAGCCTCCTCGTGTCCTCTTTCATTCTTTAGTTTAGGTAGGAGTCTAAACAGGGGGGCTCCAGGAATTCTGTGGCTTTTGGGAAAATTCCAAACACGTTGGTCCATGATGGGAGAAAGTCCCTCTTGGCTGGGTCTGAACTCAGCCCTTTCCCAGCTGGGGATGGTCACATTTCCAAGGATCTCTTTGCAAATTACCTGATTTGGAGAAGACTGGATGGTTTTATCCTCCCCCTGCTTCCATTACTGGCCAGGAACCCTCAGTTTCTGAGACAATTACTGTAATTTTGGCATGAACTGGGCAAGGATAAAGCTTGGAATCAAAATTATAGAGTACAACTCAATTCTGGGCCCTCAACAGCTCCCCCATCTCCAAGGAAAGATTTGGAATTCATCAGCTGGATCAGTGATTAGGGCTTGTGTGAGCAACTGATTGCATTTGTTTGGCTGCTGGGGAGAAAGGAGAGGAAAAAGGAAAAAGGAAAAAGGAAAAAGGAAAAAGGAAAGGAAAGGGCCCAGGCTAAACTGAATGTGCTTTATTTTGAACAAAATCTTAAAACACACATGCTATGATTTTTTTTCCCCTGAAAATAGAATCATAAAAATACCTCTTAAATAGAAATTTTACTGTGATATGAAAAGGATCATTTCACTTCAGCCATTTGAAAATACAGAAAAAGAAAAGAGAAAAGAAAAAAGAAAAGAAAAGAAAAGAAAAGAAAAGAAAAGAAAAGAAAAGAAAAGAAAAGAAAAGAAAAGAAAAGAAAAGAAAAGAAAAGAAAAGAAAAGGATAGCACTGCCTCCCTCCCGCTGACTCATCTTAGTCAGGGCAACTAAATAAAGTGAGGGCAACAGTTCAGATCAAGACTGAGTCCTTGCTTTGGACCACCTGCTCTAGTGGAAAGTGTCCCTGCCCATGACAGGGGGTGGAACAAGGGGGTTTTTAAGGCCCCTTCCAACCCAAGCCATTCTGGGATTTAATATCCAACTGCATCAGTTCATTTTTTCTATGTACACAATGATTTATTTGTCTGTAGTTATAATACACATCATTCTCGTGGCAGGTGAGAAACACAAGGGCTGTTCTGTGGAGCTCAGGAGCAGCAAGAGTCAATGAGCACCTTTTCTAACATCAAAAAAAAAAAAAAAACATGTATAGAACTCAGCAGCTCTCATCATTCAAATCCTGTCTAATTACAGTGCAAAATGTAAATTAATGCAATGTTCTTTGGAGAGCTGCTCACATCCATAGCAATATGCCAGCTCTGGAAGCTGCCCAAGCCTTGAACAGGAGTGAAATTCTTCAGATTCAACATCAAGTGCTATGTTCTGTTCACAAGGAAAAAGCATTTGAGGTGTCATTAAGGCAAAGTTTAAAGCAGAAATTGCTCCAGCAAGAAATTTCCAGGGAGCTTTTGAGATGGGGTCCCACACACACAGCTGGAACACATCTCTTGTCAGGAGGTAAACAAGTCCTTGAGGAGCCGAGGGCTGGCAGGGTGCTGGAGAAGTGCAGGCTGACACACAGGCTTGAAGCACTTCAGCAAGGAAGATAAATCAGAGTCCTCACTGGTGTCATCTGTCTGCAGAAGCTCACTACCAAAGCTTTTACATTTCAGGAACAAAAAAAAAAAAAAAAAAATTAAAAAAACCCAACAAATTAAAACTAACACAGCACAGCTTGGTGAGGTGGACAATGAAAATTTCCTTTATTCTGAATTTCTGTTAATTCTGAACCCTTATTTAAAGCTGTCCTGACCTTTTCCAGGTGTGAGCACTTCAGTTGGATAGGTTTGCTTTCCTCACCCAACCTTAGCAGGGTGAGCACAAATTCCTCACATCAGAAACAGATCCCAAAAATAGAATTCAGCCCTAGAATGTGGACAAACCTTCCACCCAATGTATCTCTCCAGAAAAACAGTGTGTCTCTACAGAGAGAAGCTGAAAAACTACATTTCATTGCATGTAGAGCAACGCTGGTTTCCCTCTGCTGGGTGGGAGAGGGTGTGAAAAACTACTGTCAGCTTTGTAAACACAAAGAGAATTGTTATTTTATTTTTGCATGTTTGTTATTTTAGTATTGACTTTCTGGGAGAAAATCTTCTCACCTGGTTTTAGGTGTCAATTAAGCAGCTATTAATGGCAGAGCCACTCACTGGAACTCATTTCTAGGGAGTTCTTGCCGATGTAGATTCACTTTAGGGGGAAATTCATCTGTGCAGGTGCAGAAGATAAATTTATCCTCAATTTAAATATACTTAAATAACCCCGGGTTGTCTGATTTAAGACTTTGGAAACTAAAAGACAGAGATGACACTGAAATTCCCAATTTTTCTCTTTGAAAGGGGCAAAATGTGCCCCACATAAAGTCCTCCTTCTCCTGAATTCATTGCATGGAAACCATACAGGAGGGATTTAGGGACTCCTGATGGGTGTGACCTCCTCTGCAAAGGTCTAAGGTGATGACTACAGAGGTGCTGCCAAGGAGAACCTGGACTTGTCAGGTCTTTATCTTCTTTCCTGCCTCTGTCAGGGTTGGGATTGAAAGTGCTCAAGATGATATTTTGTGTTCAGACTCAGATGTTTATCAGTTCTTATCTATGTCCCACTCTCACAAACCCTGAGTTCTACAGCACTTCACTAACAAACTACAAAAATGGAGCCCCATCTCTCTCTCTATTAAGGATAAACTGCCCAATTAAGAAATGACACCGAAATTATTTTTACTTTTAACCCAATAACCAACCACCCATGGCTGCAATGGGGACTTTTTATCCAATTACACAAAACCACCCAAACCCATGGAGGAGAAGGTGAAGAAGAAGAAGAAGGTGAAGAAGAAGAAGAAGAAGAAGAAGAAGAAGAAAAAGAAGAAGAAGAAGAAGGTGAAGAAGAAGAAGAAGGTGAAGAAGAAGAAGAAGAAGAAGAAGGTGAAGAAGAAGAAGAAGAAGAAGAAGAAGAAGAAGAAGAAGAAGAAGAAGAAGGTGAAGAAGAAGAAGGTGAAGAAGAAGAAGAAGAAGAAGAAGAAGAAGAAGAAGGTGAAGAAGAAGAAGAAGAAGAAGAAGAAGAAGAAGAAGAAGAAGAAGAAGGTGAAGAAGATGAAGAAGAAGGAGCAGCTTCCACCCTAAGACCTCCATCTTGCTTTATATCCATTCCTGTATTCTAAACCCTTAAACTCTGAGTTTCCCACCCTGTGATCTCACACACTTCTATCCAAACTCCACACCCACAATCCCAGTTCTACCATTCCATTTTGGAAGCTTCTCCAGGGCCTCAGGTCAGTGCAGTGTTCTCTTGGGGGTCAGTGCCTGGCAGCACAGAAATCTGAAATTCTCAGCAGCCAGGGCTCCAACTGGACATCCAAGGAATGGATGGATCACCAGTGTCCACAGCTGTCCTTGGCCTTCTGAGGCACAGCTGCTCTGGTTCCTGTCAGATCAGTGAATACAAAAATTGCTAACAAGTTCTTGTGAATAAAAATGTGTGTCATGGGAAACAACACCAGTAGAAAAGGTGTGATGAAGAAGATGCACACAAACCCGTTTCCCTTCAAAGCTGGGGAAGGAAAGTGACAACAATTATAGTTTTGTTTGAAATACACACCTGCACACCTCACAGGATGTCCAATACTCTCTCCCTCTCCTTATAGAAATAATTGGGGTTTGCTTCTGTTCTACATTAATATCGAAATCAAATTCTTATCATAAGAATTTTTTGGTGAGCAATGCATATGGAAACCTTGACTATTAGAGTATTAATAAACACTTGTCACCAAAAGGACACTGCTGTTGTTAAGAACATAATTATCTTTACTACATTAGCACTTAGAGAATGTTCCTATTGTAAGAAAAACATAAATTCAGAGCTTTTAAAGAAAGTAGAGAAAATATTTTCTACCTCCAGTAATACACCCAAAACGCATGACCTTGGCTCAGTAACAGAAACAATTTTTTGGGGCTCTATAGGTTCAACAGAGAGAATTTGACTGTGGCTCCAGCAAAGAGAGATTATCTGGGAGGGAGTAACCCCCAGATGATCATTAATACAATTACTTTCCTTGTGGGTTGTAAAAAGCTCTTTCTTCCCCAAAGACAAAATGACAACAAACCCGAACTTCAATTTATTCCATTTCTTTACTAATGGAATATTAATTTTTGTTTTTCACAGGGCTGTTTGGGAGGTTGGGGTTTAATATATTGAAATTGCAGCTGTGTGTATTTGAATTATTTATGCAGCCAGACATGTAGGCTGTGATTAAGCTTCTTATTTGGTTGTAACACAAGGTTCATTTCTCCTGCTCGTTGATTTAGCGCGAGGAAACCTTCCCCACAGCTCTGCTTCACGATAAATAGCTATTGGCAGATAGAAATGTCAGGTTTACCCTCCAGATGGGAGCAATAACAGACCAGACCTTTGCTTGTTCCATTTATCCTGCTGCACGTGTGACAAGATCTGTGTGCTGCTCTCTGCTGACTCTGTCTCTTCTCCAGTGCACGATTACATCGAGGCATTTTTCTACAGGTTCATTTTGTGGCTACAAAAAAAACAGCTCAGCATCCATGAAACCAGCTCAGAAAAACTTCTCAGGCCAAATTTTCCACTTTGTCATGAGTCTGTGAAAGTTGAAATCATGTTTTCATTTCCTGGGTTGCATTTTTACAGTGAATCTCTTTATAATCATGGGAGATTTGGTCAGTACCATGGAATCCCAGAATGGTTTGGGTTGGGAGGGAGCTCAAAGTTCATCTCATTCCAACACCTGCCACGGGCAGGAGCACCTTCCACCATCCCAGGCTGCTCCAAATTCTGGCCTTGGACACTTCCAGGGATCCACAGCTTCTCTGGGCACCCTGTGCCAGGCCCTCCCCACCCTCACAGGGAAGAATTTCTTCATGATATCCAATCTAAACCTACTCTCTTTTCAAGCCCCACAGCATCTGCTACAACTCTCCAAGCCTGTTTTTGGGCAGTTGAAAACCTCACTCAAAGTGCCCATTTCTTTCCTTGAATAAAGGATTCCTTGGGGCTGTCTCAGCTGGAGATGTCAGATCATCAGTGTCTGATGCCTGGCCAGGACAATCCACCCACTGTTGCATATTGTGATTTTTTTTTGACTGTAAGTGCTACAAAACAAGGAGCTTTTTTTTTTTTCCTTTGGGTGAAAAATCTATTAATCTGAATTTTAATTTATTGTTTGGGACAGTTCTGGACAAGCCAGTACAGTCCAAGGGCAACACTATGGTTTCCAATATCCCAAACAGAAAAAAAAAAAAAAACTCTCTGGATAAAGCTGCCACTGTGGGAGAAACGAGGCTGTAGCTGATGATGGAGCCAAGATCTGTGGCCTTCAAAATGCTCACACAGCTCCTGCTTTCCTCCACCTTCTCCATTTCCTCCCTCTTCCTGCACATGAAGAGCCTGCTCTCAGCTCCTTCAGGAAGATTTAAAATTGTTTCCCTGCACTTTCTAAGTGTCTGGAAAAGGCAACTGACAGCAATGGAATGGACAACCACTGTATATCATAGGGAATTATGTAATTCCATTACCCAATGTGGTTTTCAGAGCACTTCATCCCTCCCTGGTGACTTAGGAATGCATTTATCTGATGTCTTTGCTTATTTTTATCAAAGCACTTCAGTGACTGAGCTGGAATCGCATTTTTCCCATGTTTTATTTCCAGTTTCTTGCTCTCCAGGAGGATGTAAACACTTTTGCACTGCCCACAACCCCAGAGACGGCACGAGGGGGAGGGAAGGGGCTGCTCCCAGACAGGGTGACCTTGCAAACACCAGCCATCAAAACACCAAGAACTTCATGCAAGAAGAAGGGTTTGCTGCTGGGACTTTTTGTCCTGGCTCAGTTCCTCATACCATCTAGGAACATGGCATGCAAAAGGGTCATCCACCTCAATGCCTTTGAATTTTAAAAATGGCCAGAATCCTTTTTGGCTTTTCCCTGCTGCTCCTCCTCCTCACAGCTGCCTGTGTTGGTGCTGATGATGCTTCTCCAAATTAGCTTTGGGCTCCAAAAATACATCACAGTAGCTGCAAGTTGTCCATAGAGTTGTAGTGTCACTGTTGTGCTGAGGAAGAGTGAATAAAGTGACATAAAGACTCTAAGTCAGAAGGTAAATGTAAAGTTTATGAGACACTATACATTTTTTTATAGACAATTAAAATAAAGCTGAACCTGATTGGTCCTCAATTAGCACTCTTCATTCTATTGAATATAGAATATAATGTTATATATTATACAGAATATAATATTCCTTCTATTATTCTATATTCTATATTATATATAGAATAATATTATTCTATATATAATATAGAATAATAGAAGGAATAGCATCCTTCTTGTAAACACCTTACAAGAAAACAACACTAGTTGTAAAGATTAGGAATTATTTTAATTTTTTTCCTCTGAACTTTCCTAAAACTTCACAGTCTGGGAAAGTTTATCTGACTCTTTTTCTCACCAGACTCTCAGCATCCACATTGTAGGATGTCTAAGAGGGAAGCAAAAGCAGGAAAAGAAGGTCTTGCTGGAGAAGAAGCTGACTGAACAACCTCACCAGTGCCCTAAATAGAAAAGTGAAAGACTCATTTTCTCTGGCCCTAAGAGAAATTAGGACAGCTTGTGTCCTCACAGATAAACTGACTCTGGAGCAAAAAGTCACATTTTCCATACTGGCTTCCAGAAGCGTTTCCACAAACACTCCCCCCACAAAATCCAGCTGTAAATCAGGTATTTGAGATTTAGTTTCCCAGGCACTGGTGGGATTTAGGGCAGCTTCTAGACCTGCAGAATTCAAGGAGTGCTGTGAAAGGCTTGAGCCGGTGGTAGGAAGGAGTGGCTGACTCACAGCTGCTGGTAGAGCTAAGCTTGAAATCCAATGTAAAAAAGAATTATAATTAAATTTATTTAAATTTAAATTTATTTAAATTTATATAAATAAATTTATTAAATGTAATAATTAAAGGTAAAAAAGGCCAAACACGTTTCACCTCTTTTTGTCCCTGTTCTCACTCATCCCCTGACCTTGTTGGCTTGCTGCAATTATTACTCCTTTACCACAGAATATCTCCTCGCAGCATCTTTGGGGAATGCCTGATATTTGTCTACCAAGCAAAAACCACAGAGAAACAAGGATGTTGAAGAGGCATTCACAGATCCCCAAACAACCATGAGTGGCTCTGTGTTTGAGGCAAAAAGCTGGTTTTATTTGTCATCTTCCAGACACCATCATTTCTGCCCACTGACCAGAGCAGAACTTTTTCATCCTGTGATAAATTCACTGTCATTCTACTCAAACTCTCGTGGCTTGTAACTCCTCACACAAAGTTGGGAATTGTTTCCATGGGCTGAAATCAAAGGCACAGGTGTTTGTGAGTCTGTGCCAAGGTCTCTGAGCCCCCTTGCAGGGACCCAAGTCCTCCAGGGCAGCCAGAGCAATGTCCTGGGTTCTGACATGCAGCTTTGTGTGCTGCAGCTTTGCACTTTCCTGCAGGCTGTGTTGGAGCCTTTGTGCAGGGGGATGCACAAAGTCCTGTGGAAATCAGAAAAATAGAAACTTTCACAGACATGGAAGGGTTTGATTTTCAGCCTTGGGAGAAGCTTGGATTGATGTAAAAATACAATACACAGATATTAAACAGAAAAATCAGAAACTTATGTTTCTGTAGTTGTAAGTAGGAATATGCTCTAAGTAAGTGAGAAATCGTACTGATAAGATGGTGAAGGGTTTATAATGTAGGGGTGTGGCTGTATGGAGTGAGCTGAGAGCTTAGAAGTTATAATAGAAATATATTTATGCATGTGAGACAAAAGCCCATTGGATAAAAGTATCCACAGGGCAGGACAAGTAAAGGTGATAGGTCAGAAAAGCAAAATAAACCCTGGGACAACTGTCCATTGGGTTAGAAAGTTCTACATTGTCTTGTAACAAAGAAATTATGACTACTCTGAGCTATGGCCGACTGCTTGCTCCTCTAAAATCTCACAGCCTCTGAGACTGGAGTTTATCTGAGCAATAAACCATTCTTAGGGCAAAAATAGCCCCATCCCTTCATTATTAGGGGTGGCAATGATGGTGTCCCAGGGGGTTGCACAGCACGTTGCCCTTTCTGCACGCCAGAAGTTAAAAGCACTCGGTGAGAGGTGTGTCCTGCCCAGCCTGGCCCCTGTAGGAGCTGTAAACATTAACATGCACAGGAGCTGCTCTCTCCTTGCTCAAGAGGTGCAGTGCACTGGCAGGGAGCCCAAAAGGAGGAGGGAGAAGGGCCTGGCAGCTGTTGGAGGCACTTGAAAGAGAGATCAAAGCATATTAACTCATTGTCCTTCTCCCATTCCCCATTTCCACAGCATGAAGAAAAATCCTTCTTTTTCTTTCCTGTGAATGATACCTCAAGCAACTGTTCCCAAGTGCAGGAATGATCCCTAAGGTCCCTTTTAACACAAATCACTCCTTAATTCTCTGAATCTTTTTCTCTGGGCTTTGCCATGATGGAGGCACAGCAGGAGGAGCAGGTTTGGATGTGGTTCAGATGAGCTTTTTCCACGTCTCTGCACCAGCCTGTGGAAAAGGAGGAGCTGCATTCATTCCTGCCCTCCCTCAAGGAGCCCTGGGTGATTTCTGGTCTGGAAGTTCTGCTGCATCCCTGCATCAAACCTGAGGAGCAGCTGAGTGTTGGTAGAGCAGAAATAAACAGAAAATCAAGGGGTTTCCCTCAGGTGCTACAGCTCCTTCTCTAAAACATCTGCTACTGTGGCAAAGACTCTCCTTTTGTCCAAGGACAGTTTTCTGGACTTTTGTCACATTTACAAGGGGAAATGGCTTTGATTTGAAGAGGTCAGGTTTAGATGAATATTTGGAAGAAACTGTTCCCTGTGAGGGTGGGCAGGCCCTGGCACAGGTGCAGCTGTGGCTGCCCCTGGATCCCTGGCAGTGCCCAAGGCCAGGCTGGACAGGGCTTGGATCACCCTGGGATGGTGGAAGGTGCCCCTGCCCAAGACAAGGGGTTGGAATGGGATGAGCTTTAAGGTCTTTTCCAACCCAAAGCATTCTGTGGCTCCATGAAGGACCACAGTGGCACCGGTGCATTGCCCTGTGACTCTGCTACCACAACACCAGGTTTGAAAATTGGATTTAACCACGTAGACAGTCCTGTTAACAATTGAAATGATGGCCACAAAGTGCCAGGGAACATTTCCAGACACCCAAATTGATCAATCCTGCAGTGATATTGCTACAATACTCCTTGCTGTGCCTTGTGCTGAGGATAAATGGCACATTCCCAAAGAATTTCTGGGAGTGTCCCATGGGGGAAGGTGGAGTGGGTCATTGCTGATGAACATTTTGGATGGAAACATTTTGAAAAGTCAAGAGTTTAATAAAATAGAAATGGGCCATTCCAGCAGGCCCCAATACCAGAGAAGGATCCCAAACCTATTTCACCCACTGCAGTAGCTGTATCCTTTGTGTTTATTCCACATTTTTTCTGGATCCCTTTGCACTGTCAGACCTTACAGGTCAGAAGGGCATTGCTGGGGCAGCAGGATGGCATGAACAGCATCCCTAAGCTGGTTTTAGGGTGTCTGAAGTGCCACCAAAACCACTCATGAGGAGGAAACCTGACCTCAGGGCAACCCCTGCTCTCCATGGATTATGATTTTCTTTCTCCTCTCCCCAGACTTTGCAGAAATGGGCATTAAAATTCATGCATTGCTCCATGTAGGATTGATGAGGTGACCGTGGATGCTCTCCTCCTGGTAGAGCTTTGAATTTATAGGATATTTCTATTTCTATGTTTTATTTATAAGAAATACATCTATATTTATGCTTCTTTCATATTTATGTTTATATTTAAATTGATGCTTAGATATTTATATTCCTATTATCTACTTTTAGCAGCAAATATTTCACAGGCCCAATGATCACATCTCCCTTCAGCCTTGCAGGCAGTGCAGTGACTCATTCCAGCCCTCTGTAATTCCTCTTCTCTCTGAGTCTCTCCTCAAGGCAGACAAGCCATGTAAATGAATTGGTCTGGTTTGTAACTTGTTTATTGGGATTTCACCTCGGGGGCAGCATGAGGCAGATGGGAGAGGATTTTTCCCCTTATCCTTCTCTTTAGCATTGCCCAAGTCCCACTGGTGTTGCCCAATTC
This sequence comes from Molothrus aeneus, assembly GCF_037042795.1. Taxonomy (NCBI): domain Eukaryota; kingdom Metazoa; phylum Chordata; class Aves; order Passeriformes; family Icteridae; genus Molothrus; species Molothrus aeneus. Next base: position 3,034,642 of record NC_089646.1, on the reverse strand, counting down.
TTGAAGGTTTGGCTTTGCAGATTTAAAAATGCTTTTGAAATGCAACTTCAGTGCATAATACCTCATTAAAAAAAAAAAAAGGGAACAGGGCTGGAATCCCTCAAACAGATTGTAAGGTGAAGGAAGGAAAAATGTCCCTGCCACTGGAACCGGCTCAACCATTCCAGAAACACATTCCCTGTAAAAGTCCCAAAAGGAAAAACAGGATGGAAAGGCATGCCTAGCCCAAATTGTTCAGTTTGTGAGGAAAACAGGAAAATGCAGTGAGCATAATGTATATTTTTATATTTATAAAAATGTTTGGGGCATATTTGTAGGCTGAAACTTCATGCAGAGATTTGTGGGGCCAGTTTCTCACCTCCACTCAGGGGAGAGCAATAGATCCATGTCCAGGTAGTGGTCCAGAATAGGAATTATTTGGGATCTCTGCAATGCTTCCTGGTACTGCCCCTTTTCTTTTCTCAGCCTTTCATGGCCAAAACAATTTTTGGCAGAGGGGAAATGGGATTTTTTACTGTGATGGTGAAAGTGGAATACTGGGTGCCTGGGGAAAGAGCCTGGCAAGGTTTATTTTCTCCTGTGCTTTAAAACCAGTCAGCTGAGTGTCTCTACTCCAGATAAATACTATGTGTTCTATGATTGGATCTATAAATGAGATTTTTGGAGGGTGGTTTAGGTGCTAATCAACAATGAAGCAGCATTAAACTGCCCCCATCCAGTTACTTTTAACTCCAGCAAATGGTTTTTCATAAAACTACATCTCTGTCTTGGATATACCTTAAAGATTATGTCAGCACAGTGAGGGCTTCATCCAGCAGTCAGAGAAATAAATGGAAATACTTGTCTTGACCTCAGGAGGAGGTGGGGAAAGCTGGATGAGGTGAGGCCTGGCACAAATGGAGACATCACTCCCAGCAGTGGCAGAGGAAGTGAGAAAGATCCTCCTGAAGTCTCTCTGTGCTTCTTCTGTGCTGGAAAACTGTGAAAACCCAGGGCACTGGGAATGTTTCTGTGTCTGCTCTGGGCTGCCCTGACCCCCAGGGCAGCACTGACTCTGACCCTCGTTCATGGAGAAAGTTCCCCAGACTTCAAGATAGACTGGAACCCACAAAAGTGTGAAATAGATTATAGAGAGCAGTGCAGGTGTGTCACTGGGGGAGAAATTGAGGTTTTGGGGTTTTTAGTGTGTTGTGGATGGCAGCAAGATGGAGGGCACAGGGTGTCATCCTGGGTTTCTGCTCCATGCTTCTTCTTCCTCTTTCTCCATGGGTTTGGGTGGCATTTTGTAATTGGGCAGAAAAGTCCCCATTGCAGCTCTGTGGGATCAGTGATTGGGTTCAAAGGGAAAATAATCCAGGTGTCAGCTCTTCATTGGACAGTTTAGTCTGAAAAGACCTTGGAACAAGAGATTGTGGCCATTTTGTGCCTTCTAATGAAAAGCTGCTGAACTCCCAGCAGTGAGGCTGTTTTACTGATAAGAGATAATAAACACCTGAGTGTGAACATGAACTACTGTCTCAAGTGCCTTCAATCCAGACCCAGAGAAACCCACAACTGGAACCACCACAGAAAATCCTTTGTTTTGACAGAGCACCTCAGAAATGCATGGATTTAACCAAAAACCACTAAAGCAGTGTCAGCCACAGCTCTGGGCTCTTCTGTGACAGTGACCCTCAGCCTGGCCCAGGGCGATGCCTGCTGAGCCACAAGAAGATTTTCCTCCTCAGGTGTGAGGATCTAGTCCAAAGCCACTGGAGCAAATTTTCCCCCTTTTGCAGGAAGATAATACAGATATCAAATTTAGAAGTGACATTTCTTGCTCCATTCATGGTTTTGTTCATTGAATTAAGGACATTAATTTTTCTTTGAGTGAGCTCTCAGCAGAAGATATCCAGAAAAGCACTCACTCAAAAGAAAAAAAGTCTAAAACCACTCTTGATATTTTTTTACTCCAATATTTGCAATATTTAATCAACTTCCATCCAACTGTCAAGCTCCAAGCCTGGCAGTTAAATCACATCAGGGCATTCAGGTTGCTGCCTGCAGGTTTTAGACTGGGATCAAGGTTTTAGACTGGGATCAAGGTTCTAGTCTGGGATCAAGGTTTTAGACTGGGATCAAGGTTCTAGTCTGGGATCAAGGTTTTAGCCTCATGAGGGCTTTTCCCACAGTGACACATCCCAAATTCCTTCCTGGCTGTCCACAGGAACCCCAAGCCGGCAAACAGTTCCCCAGCATGACAAATCTACCAGTCTGTACAAGAATGGGAGCTAATTGGAAACCTACAGAGAATCCCAGAATTTCTAAGGTCAGAAAAGACCTCAGAGATCAAATCCAGAAGATCTGTGTTTGTCTTGCAGGTTGAACACGTTGCCATCAGCAGAACAAGTGCCTTTACAAAGACCTTCTCCATGGAATTGGGAGCAAGTTTCTATGGCAAATTACTGTGTCCTGCAGGCAGCAAAGTTAATTTGGAAAGAGGCAGCTGAAATAGTCTGGGCTTTTACCAGCACCTGACTGTAGCCAGCAAGGGTTAAGCATTAATTTTGAAAACCCCAGTTTCAGGATAAATTAACAAATCGGATGCATTGGGAACCAGGCCTAGATAATTTTCCAAGAATCTCTTTAACAGTTCTCTCCTTTATCAGACAGAGGAAGGAGAGACATAAAGAAACAGCACAGATAGTTAAAGGTCACCCAGAAGTCAAAGGTGAGAATAAAAACTGCACCTTTGCCACCCCAATCCAGCCACTGCAGCCACTGGGCTTCCCAGCTGGGGCAGAAATGGGGTGGGAGGGCCCTGATGAGTCTCTCCATTGGCCTCATTAGGATTTGGATCAAATATTGAGGCTATTTTTTTCTCTGTTCCCCCATGGAGCTGTGCTCTTAAATGATTTATGCAAATGAGGTGCATCTATTAAATTTGCAATGCTGCAGGCATCAATATGCAAGTGTTAGAAACAGTTCTGTATTCAAGAAACCTGAGAAAAACCCTGATTTTCCCCTGAAAAAATGAATGCTGAAGGAGCTGGGATAAAGCTGATTCTTTCAAGTACATATTTAAAGAAAGGCAGAATAATTTCCTATGTATCCCTGCCCTCTATTATTCACTGGAAAAGGTCTCATTTTTTATGTCTTTGTAAATATCCTGCTGTCCATGATTATTCATTGTCATGACTCTTTTGTGATGAAATAACCAATCCAGCTGCTCTGCAATTAAGCTGAATTTTGCAAGTGATTTTTTTTGTTAGGGAAAAAGGTGCAGAGCAACCTCTTGCTCCTTGAATTCAGGGAATCAGCCCTATTGGAAATAATCCTGAGTTAATCCACTGATGGCTTGACAGCCCAGCCTTTCAAGCCTTGGAAAACCTGGGAGGGTTTTAATTCCTGATCCTCACCTGCAGGCAGCATCCTCATGAGCATGGCCACTACCTTGGAATCATGGAATCCTTAAGGTTAGAAAAGACCTCATCAAGTCCAAGAATCAAGCCAGAACCATCACTATGTTCACCCCTAAACCACATCCTCAAGTTCCACATTTCCAAATCTTTTAAATCCCTCCAGGAACGGTGATTGCACCACTTCCTTGGGCAGCCTGTTCCAATGCCTGACCACCATTTCCGTGAAGAATTTTTCCTAAATATCCAACCTAAACCTTCCCAGGCACATCCTCACAGAATTCCCAGAATGACCAGGTTGGAAGAGACCTTCAAGGTCATCGAGTCCAGCCCAGCCCCAACAGCTCAACTGAACCCTGGCCCCCAGTGCCACATCCAGGCTTTGTTAAACACACCCAGGCATGGGGACTCCACCACCTCCCTGGGCAGCCATTCCAGAACTTTATCACCTTTTTTGTAAAAAACTTTTCCCTGCTATCCAGCCTGTATTTCCCCTGGTGCAGCTTGAGGCTGTGTGCTCTGGTTGTGTCAGTGCTGCTGCAGAAAGAGCCCAGGGCCAGCTGAGCACAGGCCCCTTTCAGGAGCTGTGAGAGTGATGGGGGCAGCCCTGAGTCTCCTTTGCTCCAGGCTGAGCACCCCCAGCTCCCTCAGGGCTTCCTCACAGGGTTTGTGTTCCCAGCCCCTCTCCAGCCTCCTTGTCCCCTCTGGATGTGCTCAGTGTCCCCAGGTCCTTCCCAAGCTGAGGGGCCAGAGCTGGGCACAGCACTCCAGGTGTGACCCCAGCAGTGCCCAGGGCAGGGCCAGAGTGACCTCCCTGCTCCTGCTGGCCTCACCATTCCTGAGCCAGGCCAGGAGCCATTGGCCTTCTTGGCCACCAGGGCAGTCACTGCTGACCAGCACCCCCATGCAGTAATTACATATCCTCTGAACAGAGAGAGGCATAGTTCTCCCAGGAAAATCCTGGGAAGCCGTGTAGAAACTGCAAGAAACTTAGAAGAAAAGAATTCAAACAATTATTATCTCTCTTTCTACAACCATTGTTTGTAGATATAGTTCTCCAGAGTGTACTATTCATAGTTCACCAATAGTGTGAGAGAAGATTCCTAAAGGACAATCAGGTCTTGAGTCCACCATTTCTATAAGAACTGTAAATTTCTAATAATAAACTGTCTTTTCATGCCTTCTGATGATAAAGTCTCTACATCATTTTTAACTGTCCCTGATACCTCTTCAGTAATATCCCCAGGTCCCTTTGTGCCTGGGCACTGTCCCAGCCACACCATCCCCATCCTAGAGCGCTGCAGGGGTTATTGTGGCCAAAATGCAGCACTGGGCACTTGGATTTATTAAACTTCATCTTATTGGACTCTGCCCATCCCTCCAACCATTCCAGTCTCCCTGAAGAGCCCTCCTACCTTCCCCACAGAAGGACACAGCTCCCAGCTCAGTGTCATCTGCAGATTTACTGATGAAAGACTCAATAACCTGATCCATGTCATCAATACAGACATTGAGCAGAGCTGGCCCCAGCACAGAGCCCTGAGGGACACCCCTGGTGCCTGGCTGCATGCAGCACCGTTCACCACCACCCTCTCTGGCTCAGCCATCTTGAGGCCATTTTGTCTCTTGAGAAGTTTTTAAGGAACAACTCATTCCAGGTGACCACACAGAAAAGTCTGTTGGCTTTTGAGAGGCGTCCAGGTGCCTCGTCTGGCTCCAGATATTGCTCCAGAATGACACAGGTCTCTCACTGAATCTTCATCACAGCTTCCATCCTCTCTTGGATGTTTTGGATGCCTCTAGATAATTGTTCTGGAAATCTCAAAGGAGATGAGAAAACAAAACAATTATTTGATTCTATTTAACATACAGAAGAAATTATTAATTATTTAATTTGGCGTTCACATTAAATGTACACTCTGAAAAATGGATTAAGACCAGATCTCTCCAAAATATGATCTGTGCTGTCACTAGAAGCAAATCCTTCTTTTCCAAGCCACAAATCCCTCCAGAGCAGGTGGATGCATTGGAGAACTCTGACCTGAGGGAAAAAAAAAAGGAGAAACTCTCCAGAAGCATCTTCACCAGCAACCAAACACTGTCCCAGGCTCACCCAAACTCTTTTAGACCTTAGAAAAGCTTTTGTTACAGTTTTGGCCTCCCAGCAGCACCTTCCCAGTCTTTGCCCAGGTGTCCTTTAGCAGCCACCATAGGACAGGGACCATCTCCTGTTCCCCTAAAGGATGTCCCTGGTGCCCTTCAGGAAAATTAACATCCCCAGCTGCCCAAATTAGGGTTTTGTCCACATTGGCATCATGGCTAAAAAAAAAACACCAAACATTCCAGACCCAGCTACAAACACAGTGATAGCGGCAAAATTCCATTTTATGTCCTAAAATTCCTTCACCCCAGAAACTCCAGGGAATGCAGAACCTTAAAAAAGGTTTGCATGTATCTTTGGCAGGCAAAACCCCTCCTAGACTTATTTTTCCTCCTAATTCCAGCAGGGGGAAATTCAGTTTTCAGCAGTGAAAAGCAAGTTTGTAGTTGTGTCTTCAAACAGAAGTTTCTAGCACCTAAAGAAAAATATTCCATTTTCCCATATAAATGCAGCAGCACAAGTCAAAGGAGGGGAAAAACCACCCCTTTTATTTAATAAATATATAGAATAACATGGATTTGTACTTATGCTGTAGCTTTTCATCAGCTGCAGCCCACAGCCTCTCACAGCACTTATTAATAAAGTTCCAAGAGTGTTGCTTTCTCAGCTTGTGCATAAATCTGACAGAAAAAAACAATTTCAGGATAAAACAAATCCCATTCTTTAAAAAAAAAAAGAAAACAAAGTAATAAATGGTGCAAAAAGCATAGTTTGGAGGTAAATAATAATCTCAGTCTCAGCTTCAAATGTTTTCTTTAAGGAATTCTGTAGTAAAGGGCTTTTTCCTCAAATGGCATCATGAAAAATTCAAAATTCCATTCAAATCCACAAGGTGAAAGATTTAATTCTGAAAAGCAGGAAAAGAGGCAATACAAGCACGTTTCAAAATTGCTGTTTGTCCCATTTCTACACAAATGAATTGAATAATAAACATTATTCAGTAATAAACATTCTGTTTTATTGTTAAACCAGAAGAATAAACCTTCTGGCCTCTAAATCTGAATTTCTCCCATGGAAAAAAAGAAGTTTTAACTGTAAAATGTTGCCTAGTTTTTCATCACACTCTTCCCTGCCTAGAAATATTTCAGAGGAGACATTTTTCTCTAAGATCCAGCATCCAGAAGAGGAGAAGAGTTTTTCTGAGCAAACTGCATGATTCAAAACTGGAGATGGAGCACAAATATACTCCACAGAAATAAATCACTAAACTCTCGACATTTCCACAGAAAGGTGTTTTCAATACTATCTCTATTTAGATAATAGAGAAATAGTGAGAATTTCCAAACTGCAGCCAGAAGTCTGTGTCAAGTCTCTTGTGGTCCTTGGTGCCATTTTTTTGAGGGAGAATTCAGCCAAATACTCATTTTCCTTTCTGAGAAGTGGCTTTGTGGTGGCAATGGCTGTGAGAAATCCAATCTCTGGGGTAGTGTCTCCTCTGAGAGGCAGAATTTCTCCTGGGCTGTGCTCCTTGCACCTCTTTGTGTCTTTTTTGATCCTTCCAGGGAGGATACCATTAATTAACATCCCCTGTTGGAACTCTGGATGCTGAGAATTTTAAACTTTCTGTGCTTAAAGGCACAGACCCCCAAGAGAACACTGCAATTGACCTGAGGTTGTGGAACAGACTTCCAAAATTGATTGATAGCACTGGGATCATGGGTGTGTAGTTGGTTAGAAGTGTGTGATATCATAGGGTGGAAAACTTACAGTTTGGGGTTTTAGAATATAGAAATGAATATGAAGGAAGATGGAGGTTTTAGGGTGGAGGCAGGTTGTTCTTCTTCAGCTTCTTCTTCCTCCTTCTCCATGGTTTGGGTGGCATTTTGTAATTGGGCAGAAAAGTCCCCATTGCAGCTCTGTGGGATCAGTGATTGGGTTAAAAGGGAAAATAATCCAGGTGTCAGCTCTTCATTGGACAGTTTAGTCTGAAAAGGCCTTGGAACAAGAGATTGTGGCCATTTTGTGCCTTCTAATGAAAAGCTGCTGAACTCCCAGCAGTGAGGCTGTTTTACTGATAAGAAATAATAAACACCTGAGTGCAAACATGAACTACTGTCTCAAGTGCCTTCAATCCAGACCCAGAGAAACCCACAACCACCCATACAAATACAGAGTTATCTGCTCCTCTTTGTGGGTTGCCCAAACTGGACAGAAATCCTGGGTAAATCACAGACTCCCAGAGTGGTTTGAGTAGGAAGGGACCTTAAAATCCCCTTATTCCCACCCCGTGCCATGGGCAGGGACATCTCCCACTATCCCAGGCTGCTCCAGGCCCCACCAGTGCCCAGTACAGAGGGACAGTCCCTGCCCTGGCCCTGCTGGTCATCCAAGCCAGGTGCCAGTGTGTGGGGTTGTGAGGGTCCCCAGGACGAGGTGAGAGATAAGAATTTGACTCCAAGTTCTCAGAAGGCTGATATAATATTATATTACATTATATTACATTACATTATATTATATTATATTACATTTATTATATATTAAAACTATACTAAACTATAGAGAAAGGAGATATCAGGAGGCTAGAAAAGAAAGAATGAATAATAAAAACCCATGACATACTCAGAGAGTCCTACACAGCTAGACTGTGATTGGTCATTAAATTAAAACAACTTGCATGCTGGGTAAACAATTCTCCAAATCACATTCCAGAGGAGCAAAACATGGAGAAGCTGAGGCTTCTCATCTTGCCAGGAGAAGAAATCCTGGTGAAGGGATTTTTCAGAGAATATCAAATGACACCAGTGGCCTTCTTGGCCACCTGGGCACACCTGGGCTCACATTCAGCTGCTCAACCCTCACCCCCAGGACCTTTTCCATGAGCAAATCCCTTCTGGAGTACAGAATCAAGGGGTTGTAACCCTCCTCTTTCCACACAGCAGATCTACAAATCTCCCTTCATGGTGCATCCCTGGCATCAACATTATGGGAACTCACAGCTCTTGGCTCTTCCCAGAACTGGTTTGTCAAGTCTGGGGTTAAAATTCATTCTTTTCTTAGGACAAATCAGCTTGACAGTGGATATTTCCACCACTAGAAATATTTTATATATATATATATATATATATATATATATATATATATATATATATATATATATATATATATATATAATTATTATATTATATAATTATAATTTAATATGTATATATAAATATATCTAAATATATATAGATCTAGATCTAGGTATAGATATAGATGATATAGATATGGATCTAGATATAGATGCTATAGATAGATATAGATAAAGATTAGATATATAGATGATATATATAGATATATACATATAAATATCCACTACTTTTCTGGCCCAGAAAAGGTTAAACAGCTCTCTTCACTGCCAGTAAGTGCAGCTCAGTCTGTTATGCTCCAGATTGATTGCTGTGTTAATTATATGCTGGCACTCTGAGCTTGACAGATTCTCCAGATGTATTCCTGCCTTTTTCTATGCACACACACATGTGTGGATAGTTACAGAGACAAATATGTTTTGGGTTTCACAAGTTCAACCCCAAAGTGCAGGCAGAAAGACCCTGGACAGGCTTGAAATTAAAACTACTGCAAGCTGCTGAAATGCTTTTTCTTCCAATATATTCTTCAACACATCCTCCTCTGCCCAGCTCCTTAGGAAGTGACAAAGGAAATATGAATTAGCTGCAGGCAGGTCTGAGCTCTGTGCTGCTCTCCACTGACAGATCCTGTGCAGTAACTGGGTCACCCTCCCAGATGCTCAGAATAACCAATGCATGGTGCTGTGCCTGCAGCTCTGGCACAGGAAGAGCAGAGAATCTCACAGAGAACGAGGACCCAGCTCAGCTCCTCGCAGCTTCAGGAGCGCTTGGGTAGAGTTCTTTATCAGCATTAAAGATTTATGAGGATTTGTTCGAAATCTTCCAATATCTGGCTGGTAGAAAAAATAATTTTGCCCCTTTTGCAAGGCTGAAGGATCACAAATAAGTTAATAACCTCATGAAGACAGCAGTTTTGGAGAAGGACATTTCACAAGGGTGTGGAGAGACAGGGCGAGGGAAATGACTTTAAGCTGAAGGAAGGCAGGTTTGGAAAAATCTGTTTCAGATTCTGTGCTGCTTTAGTGTGTAGGTCTGAGCTTCACATCAGGGCATGCTGAGCTCTGTGCACAGAGCAGGGAGACAAAACAATTCCTGCTCCAGCTGGGCACCAAGGACAAATGATCCAAATCTCAGCCCAGGAGCACAAACCCCGTGGGCTGGAGAGAGAAAAACAAGCAGGGTGGGACTGCAGGGGCTAAAGCTGGAATTGGATTTAACTTGTAATTAACTAATTAACTCCAATAGGGAGTTAACAGGACAAGGGAAATTACTTTAAGCTGAATGAAGACAGGTTTGAATGAGATATTAGGAAGAAATTCCACCCTGAGGTCCTGGACAGGGTGCCCAGGGAAGCTGTGGCTGCCCCTGGATCCCTGGAAGTGTCCAAGGCCAGGCTGGACAGGGCTTGGAGCAACCTGGGATGGTGGAAGGAGTCCCTGCATGGATTTGGAACAAGATGATCTGAAAGATCCCTTCCAACCCAAACCATCCAGCAACTCCACGATTCTATGACTTTCCTCTGCCACATCATGCACTCTTCAGACCCTTTATCTTTTCCAAAACTGAAACTGGAGCATCTCCTTTAGGAAAAGTGTAGTGGCATCATTAAGAACCTCAGAGAGGAACCCCTGGAGCTGTGCTGGTTGATGCCTGCAGGGGTTTAGGCCTTGATTTTCAAAATTGAAGCATTTTCAGATTGGGATGATGGACATTTCTGTTGGCCATACTTGAACATGGGGCTCTTCACATGATGCTCACACTTTTCCTTCTTCCAGATGCAAAGGATCCAAAATCTTACATGGTGCTACCCCACAATTACAGAGGTGGTGTTGGTGCCACAGGACTACTACAGGATGGGCTGGATGAGTTCTGGCAGGATAAGGGGATGGCCTGCACCATCAGGAATGGATAAAGGGCATCCAGATGTTTTTTCTTATTCCAGCTCCATCCATGGAGAAAGAACGAGTGTGAAAAGGGCTCCAGAAAACCAGACATTGTTTGGAAGGAGGGGTGGAGAAGCAGGTCACAGCTGTTCCTGGTAAGAGTTCTGCAGAACCTTAAAATTATTCAAACAGGAAGCTTGGCCATTTATCCCACCCCAGGGAGACAGCAAAATACCTCAGGTAAGAAGACATTAATGGAGCTTCCCCTTCTATTCTTCCAGGAGAATAATTTTGGCCAGATTCTGCACTCGTTCAGAGGTGAAATTGCAAAACCCTGGAGGTGCCCACTGTCCCAGGCCCATCCACACATCCTGCCACTGGGAATTTTGCAGCCCTGGGGCAGATCTCTGCCTGGAATCCTGAAATGGTTGTTCAAGCTGAAGGCCTGGATCACATTCAGAAGTTACAGCAATGGGAACATGATGGTTTGAACATCCCAAGGATATTCAAAATTCATTTTTAGCCTGGAAGAGAAGGACAAAGGGAGGTGTCAATCCTATGGATTGAATCTCTGAAGGGGAAAGATAAAAGGTGTAACAATCAGTAAGTACCAAAAGATGGCTCACCAAGTCTGGATGGGAATTATGAGCACAAACACCAGATTATTTTTAAAACCAGCAATTCCATCCTGTCAGTGCTACAAAGCCAACAATGGGATAACCTTATCCCAGTTCCCACAGGTGACAAACAGCATGGCAGGGAACTCACCCTGCAAGTGTCACACTGCACAGCTCTAAGATCCAGCACACCACCTCTGAGAGCAGACTAATAAACCTGGGGACCAGCAATCTTTCAACTAATATAATGAATATTTACAGCAAATACATTCTAAGGGCTTCTTGTCCTTCCTGGCAGATGCTGAAAATTCCTTGAGTTATGGTGAGCATAGTTCAGCAACCAGAAAATCAGTGTGGTATCAACATTGTCCTCATGCTAAATCCAAAATACAGCTCTGTACCAGCTGCTAGGGAGAAAATTAAATCTGTCCCAGCCAAAATCAGGACATAAAATGACGAGCCCCAGTTTCCTCTTCCTTTTTGTGGACTTTCCTTGTCCAAGCTGTTCAGTCTCTCTTGTTTCCAGTCAGAGGGATGTCACCATATTTTCTGAAAAATCCTCTTTGCCCAGGATTTTCTCCTGGGAAGCTGAGAAGCCTCAGAGAGGAATGAAAACAAGAATTATCCGATTGCTGCTCCTGTGTTTGTTGCTTTGGAATGTGGCTTGGACATTTTTTACCAACAATGTTTGATTGGTTCCATGTGAATTGTTTTTTCTTAATGGCAAATCACCATCAGCTGTGTCAGACTCTCTGAGTCAGGAATTTTTATTATTCATTCTTGTTAAGCCTTCTGATGTATCTTTTCTTTTTCTTTAGTATAGTTTTAGTATAGCGATAATATAATATAACATAACATAACATAACATAATATAATATAACATAATATAATATATCAGCCTTCTGAGAACTTGGAGTCAAATTCTCCTCTCTCACCTCGTCCTGGGGACCTCACAAACACCACAGAGGGATACAGCTCCATGTCTGACAGGAAATTTAACAGAGGCAGAGGGGTCCTTGATCCCAAAGCAAGGATGCTCAGTTCTACAAAGGCCTGACACACCAGGCACACAGATCCCAGCTTCAAAGAGCAGCTCGTTGTTATCTGCACAGCAGCTGGGGCCAGGGCAGCTTTTGAAGATGCCCACCAAAGACATTTGAGCCCTAACCCAAGATAAAAAAGAATAAACACCCTCCTGAGATGACTTTTCTCTGCTGATCAAAGTCAGAGTGAGTGCTGGGTGTGTTTGGGAAAATCCCAGAGCTGGGCTCACTTCATACAAACTCCAGATTTAACAAAGCCAGGCATTCACAGGGATTTTCTCCACAGCTCAGCACAAAGGCAGGCTCCCCCCTCCAGGAGATCAACCTTCCCTGAACTGGTGAGTGTCAGAGGAGCCTTGGGTTAGAACTGCAAACTCCTTCTAAGAAGGGACCTCCTGGAGGCACACAGAGCTTAAAGAGCCACAGAAAGAGTCAGGGAGTTGGTCAGGTTGGTTATTTTTCTAATCCCAGAGCTGGTTTCTCAGCAGTGAGCGTGAAACCCTCCTGACCTGAGATTAGAAGGTCCCCACAGGATGTGTCTTCCAAGAGGGGTTTTTGGGATGAAGCACAGGTGGCCATAGGGAGAGGAGCTGTAGGCACCATGCACAGTTTAACCATAATGAATTTAAGCTGAAGGAAGCAGATTTAGGTGGGATATTAGGGAGAAATTGTTCCCTGTGAGGGTGGCAAGGCCCTGGCACAGGGTGCCCAGAGCAGCTGTGGCTGCCCCTGGATCCCTGGAAGTGCCCAAGGCTGGACAGGGCTTGGAGCAGCCTGGGATAGTGGAAGTTGCAGGTCCTTTCCCAACCCAAACCATTCTGTTGCAAATCCACATGCAGGGAGTTTGGGATTAAACCAGCAGTGGTTTAGCATTTTCCTCATGGAAAAAGGAAGGAATTGTTCCCTGTGAGGGTGCTGAGGCCTGGCACAGTGCCCAGAGAAGCTGTGGCTGCCCCTGGATCCCTGGAGTGTCCAAGGCCAGGCTGGATGGGGTCGGAGCACCCTGTGACGGTGGAAAGTGTCCCTGCCCATGGCATGGTAGGGGGTGGGACTGGATGTGCTTTAAGATTGTTTCCATCCCAAATCATTCAATTTGTGGATTCATTCCATCTGTGATTCAGTCCCACTTTCTGGAGCCCCTCTGGGCCCTTCCAGCACTGCTGGCACCATGGGCAGCTCAGCTGTGGCTCTCGTGGCCCAGGGACCAGGCTGAGGTGCCACCCTCCCTGAGGGCCAGGGTCAGGCCAGTTCTCCTTCAACACCTGAGGCTGGACAGACCTGACAGCAGCAGGGACCACAAAGCTTTGTCCTTGCAGGAGAAAGGAGGGGAAGCTTGGATTGCATACACCAGGCCTCCTGAGACATTCCCAGCTCCCTGAACAGTTCCTTCTGCTGGAGCTGTGCCCAGGATGAGGCCAGGATCTGGGTGGAGACATTTTTTATCTGCTTTGCCCCACAGAGCTGATATTTTTGGGTCAAGCAGAGCCTCAGGATGAAGGTTTGATGTCTGGCTGTACTCACTGCATCTCCCAGCACCTCTCCACTCTCTCTAACACCAACCTCCAGCTGCTCCAGGCTGATGGGAAATAATGCCTCAGGTTTCAGCTTTTATATTTTCAGATTCTGTGCTGCTTTAGTGTGTGGGTCTGAGCTTCACATCAGGCCATGCTGAGCTCTGTGCACAGAGCAGGGAGACAAAACAATTCCTGCTCCAGCTGGGCACCAAGGACAAATGATCCAAATCTCAGCCCAAGAGCACAAACCCCGTGGGCTGGAGAGAGAAAAACAAGCAGGGTGGGACTGCAGGGGCTAAAGCTGGAATGGGACAATGAACTGCAAGATGCAAATGGAGCAGAACTGATCCCAGGGAGAGAGCCCGGGAGCGCTGGTGCATTTTGGGGCCATTTTGGTTCATCTTGGGTGCAGCCCTGGCTGGGCTCTGGTGCTGCCCAAGGTGCATCCATTGAGGCCACCTAATAAATCTCTGCTTTATTCTTTAACTCTGTCCAGCCTCTGTTCTAGATCAGTTTTCACAAGGCATCAGGACGTGCCAGGAATTACTCCTTCCCCAGGGAGTAACCCTGAGCCAAATCTGCAGCCCACAGCTCTTATTCTCTCATCCACACACTGCAAAGACCTTGGGGATCCTCCCTAGAGCTGAATCCATGCTGGGAAATCCCACCCTTGACTTCATAAAGAGCAGGGCTGGGATGAGGCACAGCAAAATCTTACCTCAGGTAAAAAGACATTTATGGAGTTTCCCCTTCTATTCTTCCAGAAGAATAATTTTGGCCAGACTCTTCACTTGTTCAGAGGTGAAATTCCAAAACCCTGGAGGTGCCCACTGTCCTAGGCCCATCCTACACATCCTGCCACTGGGAATTTTCCAGTCCTGGGATGGATAATTCTCCTCTCTTGTCCAGACTTCCCTGCCAAAAACTGGGGCAGCCACGGGCACACCATCTGCATGCTTAACTTCTGCTGTCAGTCTGCAAAAAAAAAAATAATACCAGGAAGGCAGCTCCCAATGCTGCAAATTTCCCAGGAAATGGGATTTATTCCCTCTCAGCACTGTGGGTTTGCAGGCAAATGCCTCAAGGACAGCATCTGCAGCACAGGAATTCCCTGTGTGCCACCAGACCCTGCTGCTCCTGCCTGGGAATTCCGGGAGCCTGGAGCTTCCCACTGCATCCCTGTGCAGTTTGCTGGGTTTGGAGAGCAGGATTCCAAGGAAAAGAGCAGAAGCTACTGCTTTCTGCATGTTAATAAGCACAAAATATATGCCTGGAATTCTGTGTATCAGCCATGCAGCAGCCTCAAAGAAACTGGAGCAGTTGGAATATTTTGGAGCTGTTTTATAGAACATTTCACCATTTATTGCTTAACACAGCCAGAGCAGCAGCCCCACTTTCATAAAGACAAGGTACAAGGCATGTACCTGAGTTTACAACTGCTTTTACAAGATGTTCCTAAAGCCCAAAATGCCCTGGAGCATCTCCCAGTGCTGTTTTCCCCTGATTTGCCAATTATTCCCTTGATTAAAGGTGGGGGAGTAACACATTAGACATGCAAAGTCAAAGATCACGTGTGGTGTAACAGCACACCCACAAAAATTGGGGAGTAAAAAGGATCTGTGACAAATTGAGGTCACTTATTTTTGTCATTTTTTAATCCTCCTTTTTAATCTCTCTATTTATCAGCTTCTATTAAAAAAAAAAGTGGGAAAAATGTTTTTTTGTTTGTTTGTTTTTGTGGGTTTTTGGGGTTTTTTTGTTTTCTTTAGTTTTTGTGGGTTTTGGGGTTTTTTTTCTTAAAAATCAATGTCAAAATCAAATGTCTGGATAGTAACTTCCAGCTAAAACTCTGGAAATCTGCAGAATTTTCTGCAATGGGGAGGGCTGGTACAAGCTTTGCAATCCCTGCCAAAGTGGAGGATGCTGGAAATGCTCCAAGAGCCATCCAGCCTGTGTTCAACCTGAGAGGACATCAATAAAACATGATCTGCTTCCCTTCAGCTGATAGCAGCTCATAAATAATAAACCCTTAAGATGTGGAGTCCAATGTGGACTGAAACAGGAGGAGAAAAACCCCTGGAAATGATGTGGGAGAAGTTAATTTAGGAACCCCTGTGGTTTGTACAGTGCTTCCCTTCCCACTGCAGCACAAAGCATCACCTGAGACAGCAGGGACCCCTTGGGAAGGAGACAAATAAATGGCAAATAAGTGGCCCAAATAAAGGACAGCACACAAATCCAGGGCTGGATGTGCTCCTCCTTCCTGTCCTGCCTGTCCTGCCCAGCCTGAGGTGTCCCCCTGGGCCTGTGCAGGCCCGTGTGGTGTCACAGAACAGGTGCCACACTGCCAGAATGGTGTCACAGCAATTTGTTGTACACGGATTGGGAAGTGTGGGTGTGGGAGAAACCTTGAGGAGTGCCTCCCACAAGAGGCTGAGAATCCATGGATGAAAGCACTGCATAGCCCTTGGAGACCTTCAGTCATGAAGTGACAGAACAGAATGGTTTGGATTGGGAGAGAATTTAATTCACTTTTAACCTACATGGCACTGTCCACTATCCCAGGGTGCTCCAAGCCCCATCCAACTCGGGCTTGGACACTTCCAGGGATAGAACAGCCTTAACTTCTTTGGACAACCTCTGCTAAGGCCTCACCACCCTCACAGGGAAGAATTTCTTTCTAATATTTACCCTAAATTTCCCCTCTTTCAGCTCACACCCAATCTCTGGCCCTGACCACTCCATCCAGAATGGACTCTTTCCAATAACCACAAGTGTCTTGTTTCAAGAGCCTCCCCTGAAATGAAAAATGTAAACCCTCTCCCTCTGAATTAGTATAATTAGAAATTACGGGGCTCATAGGCCAAGATATGGGAATAGGAATAACAGTTCTTTGACAGAAAACTTTAAAATATAAATACAATAATAGAAAAAACCCCAAAACCACTGCCAGTGTCAGACCATGCCCTGTCCCCCTGTGTGTCAGGGGGTGGCACAGCCCCATCCCATGGGGGCTCAGCCCTCCTGCAGTGCCAGCTGTGGCTCTGCTGGAGCAGGGATCCTGCACAAGGGGGGAGTTTTCCTCTGCAGCTCCAGGGCTGCTGGAGATGGGCCTGGGCTCCCTCTGGCAATGCAGGGCAGCAGAAGCTGCTCCTCTGGCAATGCACTGGGCAAAGGCTGCTGGGCTGTGCCAGGCTCAGATTGGATCCAGGTAGGAATGCTTGGCTCCTCCCCTGGGCGGAGCATCTCCCCATGGGATGCTGGGATTGGATCAGCCCTGCAGGGACACTCAGTGGCCATGGACAGCAGAGATCTCCTGGAGGGAGGATTGGCTGTGGGAGAGAGAAAGAAAAAACTGCCCCATGGACAGCAGAGAACTGCCCCAGCTCTGACAGATG
Source organism: Molothrus aeneus (assembly GCF_037042795.1). Lineage (NCBI taxonomy): Eukaryota > Metazoa > Chordata > Aves > Passeriformes > Icteridae > Molothrus > Molothrus aeneus. Next base: position 3,017,560 of record NC_089646.1, on the reverse strand, counting down.
GGAGTAGAACACACACCCCCTGCCACATCTTGCAACCAAGACAATAAGGATTCTGATTTTCCTTCCAGCAATGAGGGCCAAAAATGTACCTGGAGAGATATAAATGGACTTTATGTTGTCTGTGGAGGAGAAGCTCTCACCAAGGCCACGCTCTGCCCCATGACCACCATGGGGTATATTGATTTTGGCAGTACATTTATTAATGCACCAGAGCTTCAGAAAGCAACACACACTGGAGCACAAATAAGAGAAAACAGACACCTCCACTTGACTTCAATAGTGTCAGCAGAAAAGGGTCAGCAAGGGGTAAAAGGATCAGGAGTGAAAACTGAGCCACAGACTTTCCTTGGTCACAGATCAGAAAATGGAATCAAATAAATGATTAACAGCCTGGCTTATACAAACTGAGATAAGGCAGTGCTGTAAAGAGTTCTGGGGATCTGCTGCCCAGAGGTGAAAGTTGTGTGGCATTCCTGCAATTGCTTTCAATAAATTCAGGTCATTTTCTTTGTTGTAATAAATATGGTTTTATATTTGTAATGATAAAAGAGGGTTTGTTGCTGTGGCTGTGTCCATGTTTAAGCTCCTACCTGTAAAAAAACAACCCTGCTCTTGGGAAGCTGAATTTTATTAAGTTTAGGGAGATTTATTTTCTGCTGATTGCAAAGGATCTTCAAAGAAAAAGTTGAATCTCAATCTCCATTTTTAATCTAAAGCTTTATTTCCTTTTGCATTGATTTTCATCTGTTTTGTGGGGTTTTTTCATCTCTCCCACTACACAAATATCACAAATGGCATAACAGTGTCAGGCAGAAATTCTTAAGCCTTATTTGAATTACACATTATTTACTAATTAGGAGATGTTTAGCATTTTAAGCAGACATTCATTTCTTTCCTGTTTGTTTGAGAGACTTTTTTCTCGAGGGATTGCTTGAACTCTCTGTGCTGCTGTATCAGTCTGGGGAGTGCAGTAAGATCCAGAAACCTGAAAAATTCACTTCTGCATCTGCTGCCTCCCCGGCGTTTTCAGCAGCGATGGCTGAACTTGGGCTGCCAATTTAAATTGTTTCAAGCACATTTTAGTGCAGCCTGCACTCAGATCAACTGAGGGAAATCATTGAGCCCCCAAGAGTTTTGGTTTGAAAGGATCTTAAAAATCTGGTTCTACCCCCTCCATGGACAGGGACACCCTCCACTGTCCCAGATTGGTCTAAGCTCTGTCCAGCCTGGCCTTGGACACTTCCAGGGATCCAGGGGCAGCCACAGCTGCTCTGGGCACCCTGTGCCAGGGCCTCCCCACCCTCACAAGGAAGAATTCCTTGCCAAAATCCCATTTAAATTTACCCACAACAAATTTCTGAGAAGGACAAGACATCAGGTTGGCTCTCTGGTACCACTTAGCACATTCAGATTTCATCTTTTCATCTACTTTCATTCTTCAGCTGCCCCCAAAATCCTAAACCTGGCACTGAGATTTTGATTTTTAGTGACTACAGAAATGTGGGGAAATTCAGAGGGGCTCCAGGGTTGCTAACCTAGGCAAAAAGGGGTGGCTGATATGGAAAAAAAGCCCAAACCTTGTGACTGGAAGCCTGAGAATTCTGGCTCTCCACAACAGGTAGGAAAGAGGATCAGGCAATGCACTCATGCATCGTGGTGACAGCATCTCTACAGGCAGCACTTTCCATCTGAACAAGCCTCATGCATTTGTCACAGTAACTGTCCCCAGAATCTGCAGAACACTGCTCAGCTTTGTAGCTGCACATTCCCCTCAACCCTCCTGGTGAGAAAACAGAGATGAACGAGTGCCCTGTTGTCTTGGTTTGAGCAGACAGGTGTCTGCTAAGGAAGGCAGGAGCCTGCCCTGAAATAGAGAATGTAAACCCCCTCACTCTGAATTATTATAATTTTGAAATAAAGGGGCTCTCAAGCAAAGATATAGGAATAGGAATAACAGTTCTTTATTGGGACAATTTAAAATACAAATGCAACAGTACAAACAAACCACTGCCAGAGTCAGACCGTGCCCTGTCCCCCTGTGTGTCAGGGGGTGGCACAGCCCCATCCCACGGGGGCTCAGCCCTCCTGCAGTGCCAGCTGTGGCTCTGCTGGAGCAGGGATCCTGCACAAGGGGGGAATGTCCTTGCATGGCTGATCCAATCCCATCATCCCATGGGGAGATGCTCCGCCCAGGGGAGGAGCCAAGCATTCCTACCTGGATCCAATCTGAGCCTGGCACAGCCCAGCAGCCTTTGCCCAGTGCATTGCCAGAGGAGCAGCTTCTGCTGCCCTGCATGGCCAGAGGGAGCCCAGGCCCATCTCCAGCAGCCCTGGAGCTGCAGAGGAAAACTCCCCCCTTGTGCAGGATCCCTGCTCCAGCAGAGCCACAGCTGGCACTGCAGGAGGGCTGAGCCCCCATGGGATGGGGCTGTGCCAGACACACAGGGGGACAGGGTATGGTCTGACACTGGCAGTGGTTTTGGGGTTTTTTTCTATTATTGTATTTATATTTTAAAGTTTTCTGTTAAAGAACTGTTATTCCTATTCCTATACCTTTGCCTGGGAACCTCTTGATTTCCAAATTATAATAATTGGGAAGGAGGGGGTTTACATTTTCCATTTCAAGCAAAGCTCCTGCTTTCCTTAGCAGACACCTGTCTTTTCAAACCAAGCATCTCTCCATCACTGGGTAGCAATCAGCCAGGTTGGTGTGAGCCAGATGTTTCCTGGGTGAGGAGCTGGCAGCCAGACTCACCCTCCTTTTCCTGGCAGGAACATCACAGCTTTTCCTTGCTTGGTCTCAGCCCCCACGGTGCCCTACAGGAGTTTGTTCCTTTTTTCTTAGTGGTGCTCAAACAGCTGCTCCAGAGAGCTGCCCTAATCCAAGGAAACCTCATTTTCTCTGTGTGGTTCCACCTCCAGAGTCGTAACATCTCAATAATGGTCAGAGCTGTGATGTCTCCTTGGGCTCCGTTGCTGCCCTGACATCTCATCCTGATGCAATGAAAGGAGCAGCCCAGGAGGCTTTCCCAGATTTTCCAGCTTTCCCAGCTCTTGGGTACCACTGCTGAGAAGCCTCTGATCACTGTTAGTGACGTTGGCTATAAAATTCACCAAATCCTAATACAATTAGCAGGGGAGTAACTGAATTGGCTGTATTGCCTCTCCTCTGGGAACACACAGCATTCCCTCGAGGAACTTTGAGGCCATGTGTAACTCCACAGCTTTAAACACTCTGCCACACACCCCCATGTCAGAAACTGAGAGAAGTTTAATCACATTTTTCTTCCTAAATTGCAGCTTCCAGGCAATGTGGTGACCTCTGGCTGGAAATCTTCTTTATAAAGGCTCTTGATTTATTTTGATGAAGATGGATAAGCCCATCCTGTATTCCCACCAGAGGAGGGCATTTCAGGATTGATATGCATTGCTGTGACATGTGCCTCTGGTGCTATAATCACAGTTTCCAAATGCAGGCAGAGAAGGACTGGATGGGGACTATTAAATCCCTTTTTTGATTACAGGTCTCAGAGGGGAACTGCTTGCAGCTTATTCAGCAGTTTGAACATTTGGTTTCCTCTTACTTTTTCCTTTTCCCATTTTATCTCCACCAATGGGAAAATAAGGATAAAAGGAGGACAAGGCAGAAAGAATATGAACCCTGTACCTCCATCCCAAGGTGGGTGAGCGCTCATGGCTCACTCATTTTGTTTTGGCTACTTAACTTTTATTTTTTGTGGATGTAGAATGTGTTTGTACATAACCAATCATAACAGAATCTGTCTCAGATTAATCCCTCACCTATTCCAGGCATATTTTAATTTGCCAAGTTGAAAGCCTGGTGCTGAAAATTCAGAAAACTTTCCAGCACAAAATAAAATGAAATAAAACCCTCTTCACTGCTGCTCATGTAATTTTCAGTATCCCAGAGGAGCAGCAGGGAGCTGAGCTCAGCACAAGCTGCTCTGGTCTGTCTAGACGTGTATTAGCATACAAAAGATTAAAGATGCAGCGGGGATTTTGGATCCCGTGCACCAAATTCTCTGCAGTCATGGCTCTCCTGAAAGCCTGAGGGAGGTGCAGCTCCTCCTGGCAGCAGGGGAGGTGAGGGTGGCTCTGGGAACTCAGCACATCACTCTGGATGTCCAGAGTTACCGAGAGAACCCTCGGGGGGCTCGGAAATCCTGCAATGTTGCCAGGAGCGTCTGGTGGCTTGATTTCAATCCCTCCAGGGATGTGCCACCTGTTTGAGGACATGAGAGTCACTTGGGAGTGAATGGTGCAGGAATGATGTATTTACAGGGTGAAATACGGATTTTAGGGTTCTTGGTACAGGGGGGTTATGGAGACAAGATGGAGGGATCAGGGCGTGTCTCGTCCTTCTTCTTTCTTCTTCTTGTCATCCATTTTCTGTGGTGATGTTGGCACTTGGGGATTGGTCCATGGGGAAGGTGCACTTGCTAATATGGGTGAAAGGTTTTGGGAAATAAAGGTAAATATGATATACGTAGTTTTTAGTATAAAAAGACACGACCGCCCCGTGGGTGGTCAGAGTGCCCTTGGCTGCCTTGCAGGTCAGACCTCTGCTGGGCAGAAAGAAAAGTCTGTAGATAAGAAATAATAAACAATCTGAAGACTGAAAAACTGAAGAGTCCAGACTCGTCTTTGAAGCGCGGGCTGCCCCAGAACCACCCTACCCGTGTCTGGGCAGAGACAGACAGCCAAACCGGACAGGTGGCACCTTCTCCTGGCTAAAATCAGATATTTCAGCTTGAGATTTCCCCCCAGTTTCCCTCTGTAGTCAAGAGAGAGAAATGGTCCCATCCAGAGGGGAATTCACCTCACCCTAAAATAAGAAACCAAGGTCAGTCTGACAAAGAGCCTTTGGCAGAGCTGTGGGTTAGAAGGGGATCCCAGGATGAGGAATACAGGTGCAGGAACCCATCTGACCTCCAGATGCATGAAATGAAGATAAAATAAAAGATAAAGAAAGATAAAGATATAAATAAAGATAAAACCCTCACTCTGAATCAGGACCCTGTCCCTCCCCACCACACCACGTGAAGGGACCAGACCCTCCTCTTCCCCATCACTGCCCCCCACACCACATGGGATGAGGGGAAAGGAACCCTCCTTTTTCATCTCTGAAGGGAATATCAGGCCCTCTCCCACTCCTTGGGGCTGTGGGAGAAACCAATATCTGTGTGCTGAGGATGGGTGCTCAGCTACAGCAAGAAAAGCACAACATCAAGGTTTTTTGGGAGAAAATGATCTTCCTGGGAAATGTGAGCCTGATTATCCCACCAGATCACCCCACTGAAGCAACTGGGGCTTTCCAAGGCCACTCACAGAACAGAGGACAGAGTCCAGGATTTCCTGGATGTTCCAGGTGTGCTTTTCCTTCCTAACCTCAGGAAGAGGTTTGTAAGACCATCTCAGGTGCATAAGAAGATGATTTTGGCTGAATCACATTCCAGCCAAAGAGCTGCTTCCTGCTGAACCATTGCAGCAGTGGCAGCTCTGGGTCCCTGTCCTTGCAGGGAACAATTTCAGCCTGAGCTTCACTCATCAAAATCAGAGCAATTCTGTGCTCTGCATTCCTCTGTGCTCAGAGGCATTCACTGAAAGTTCATCTCTTTTCCTGTTGGGTTTTTATCTTTGTTTTCTGCCTTGGTCAGGGTCAGGATTAAATGTGTGAGATGGAAATTCTTGTTAGGACTCAGATGTTTATCAGTTCTTATCTCTGTCACAGTCTCACAAACCCTGAGTTCTGCAGCGCTTCACTCCAACAAACTAAAAATGGAGCCCATCTCTCTCTCTGCAAGGCCTTTGAAGGATCAACTGTCCAATTAAAAAATGACACCTGCTTTAAATCCCTGCTTTATTCTTTACCTCTGTCCAGCCTCTGTTTTAGGTCAGCCTGCACAAGGCATCAGGTATTTATTAAAAGGCCTCCATGGATGCACCTTGGGCAGCACAAGAGCCCAGCCAGGGCTGCACCCAAGATGAACCAAAATGGCCCCAAAATGCACCAGCGCTCCCGGGCTCTCTCCCTGGGATCAGTTCTGCTCCATTTGCATCTTGCAGTTCATTGTCCCATTCCAGCTTTAGCCCCTGCAGTCCCACCCTGCTTGTTTTTCTCTCTCCAGCCCACGGGGTTTGTGCTCTTGGGCTGAGATTTGGATCATTTGTCCTTGGTGCCCAGCTGGAGCAGGAATTGTTTTGTCTCCCTGCTCTGTGCACAGAGCTCAGCATGCCCTGATGTGAAGCTCAGACCCACACACTAAAGCAGCACAGAATCTGAAAAATATAAAAGCTGAAACCTGAGGTACCACCCCCAACCTCCAACACCCCCTGATCCTCAGGAAGGAGTGAGAGCCTGGGGGAACAATCTTTGCTGTACAACAGCAGGTGTGCCTTTGTCCCTTGAAGTGCTCTGGGCATTTCTGTGAACATTTCAGCGGTCAGGCCCTGATCTGGGTCACACAGCTGGGACACAGAGCCATCCCCATCACCCTGGGACGTGGGACACCCCTTCTCAGGAGAAGAAAAGTGGAGAAGAACAGATGACACCAGCCTATGACACACCCGTGTTCCTGTGTTGTTCTCCTAAATGAGCAATTTCCAAATAAAAGGAAAAAGGAGCATTCTGAAAGAGTTTTGATGACATTTTTGAAAGAACCTATTTCCACCCACACAAGTTGTTCATTTGGAAAATTTCCCTAATTGCTCTTTTGTTATCTTAATTCACCATCTTTGATCAGAGCACTTTGATTCAAATGAAATGTTTTTTCTGAGGGTTGCAGGAGCTCAAAACACTGCTTTCCCTAATTACCCTGATTGCAGAGTCAGGGCAATTTGCCTGCCTGGCACAGGAGGTGACAAATGGCCGAGTCACAGCTGAGGCACCAAGGTCACCACGACTTCCCAGCCAGGATAAACCCAAAATTCTGGTTATTCTGGTTATTCTGGTTATTCTGGTTATTCTGGTTATTCTGGTTCTGGTTTGGCTGCTCTTGAGAGACAGGCAATGGAGATGGGCTTGAGAGTCAGGGGTTGATTCCTTCTCTTCCCTTGGGCTTCCCCTGAGGTTTGGATGCCTCTCCCTGAGCTCCTCAGCCCACCTGAAATCAGTCTAGAGGACAATTCACCTCATCTTTAATAGGACACATAAATAGGTCAAGCATTTTGCTCCCTTAAAGTACCAGCTTCTTCCCTAAATCCATTATCAGAGCCCAGGATAGAATTTATTCGCCTAAAATCAGGTTTTTAATGTTATTTGAGAGCCATGGGACTCCACTGTGTGCTCAGCTGCCACTTCAGCAGGCACTGAGCACCTTGTGCATCCTTCCTGTGCCATTCACATATTTAAAATACCCCAGATTGTGTGCAAAGATACCAAACAGTGTTTAGAGCTGATCACAAACTTCAAGAGACAGAGAAAACCACAATTCTCTGAAGAGCTTGCTCTAATAAGTGAGCTGCTCTCACTTTTCATGTTTTTCTCCTGACTTTGTTGTGTTTTTGACTAGATTAAAGAGCCCATTTAGCATCCACCCCCTCCCTGTCAGTGATGTCCTCTTAAAGACAGCAATCAATCCCCCTCTGGACAGAGTGTTTGGGAGGTCTTCCTGCAAGATTGTGAAATAATTCCCATGGAAGGCAGAAAGAGGCAGAGCAGGGCAAAAGTAAACCTGAACAGAAGCTGTTTCCTAAAGAGAATTCAATCCCAGGCAGAGCACAGAACACACAGGACTCAGAATTGTGCAAAAAGTCTTCTTAAAAACCAATTTCTGGTTCTTCCTACCATCATTTCCAGAACTGAGTGTTGTCCTTGCTTTTAGGAATGGATATAATTCCATGCAATAGGAATTTCCTCTTCCCTCACATCTGCTCTTGGCCATCACAACCAAGGTGAGCTCACTAATAAAGGAGTTTTTTAGTGCCTCTACAGTGGGAAAAACTCAGCACAGGGAATGGGAGCTCTGCCAAACCAGCCAAATAGTCGAGAGGAAGGTAATTTGTTAAATCACTGATTGTTTTTATTACCAAGCTTTCAACCTCTGTGGCTTCAAACAGGAGGAGCAGGGATTTTATTACAGGCATAAGCTAATGCAGGGAAGTAATTATGTTAATGAACCAGGCAAAGAGCTTGGTGAGGGGAATAAATGAGCTCCTGGGACACATCAGGGCACCACTTAGCAGGGCACAGGTGGCAAATGTCACCAAGGAATGAGGGATCTGCAGGAGCACCTTGGGAACAGAGGAGCAAACAGTGTTTGCTGCTCTGAAAAGAATAAAAAAGGAGAAAATTTAAAAATAGAGATGTAGAGTAAGTGGTCAGTGATCTGCAAAATATTCAGTTTATTGCTTCAAATTCTATCTGAAGGTCATAAAGCTACTGATTCATGGCTGAATGCCACACAACTGCCTAAAAAATGTCATCAGAAAATGAGCTGGCCTCTGGAAGCTTCTGCTTCTCGTGTCTGATGTAAAGGAGCCTGGGTGACTAATTTGAAATTGTCTGTTATCTTTTAAACATCTGATAATATTAGACAAAAACTGTTCTTCCCTCTTGTTTGAGCAGGTAAAAGAGGATGGGCAGAGGAAATGATGGCCCTGGTGCAGAGGCTGCCGCTGGGACTGCCTGAGCCAAGCAGGATGAGCACCTCGCTGATGCTCTGACATTTTGTGCTTGTTTTTGTCTTCATGAAACATTGTTCATTTGAAGATGTTGCCCATGGCAAGGGAATTGGGCTAGATGACCTATAAAGATTCCTTCCAACCCAGATTCTTCCATGGATCTATGATTTGGCTTCAAAATCAAGGCTTCAACCAGACATGTCTTCCCTGTGTGTTTGCAAGACTGATGAGAGCATTCTTCTCCAAAGCAAGTGCATTTCAAGAACCCTTTAATTCCTTCTTTGCCAATAAATGGTCCCAAAGGAGGATAAAAATCACCTTTGTCCCAGCCTGACCCTCCCCAGCAGGCACCACCTCAACTCCAGCTGTTCAAGCTGCCAATTGCACAGGATGTCCCCTCCATCCAAACCTCCTGCCAGCCCCTGTCACCCTCTCAGGGCCACAGGAGCAGCCCACGATGGCCCTGCTGTCCCCAGGCTCCTCAGCATCAGACTGGCAACACCCTCTGCCTTGGTTTGAACAGACAGGTGTCTGCTAAGGAAGGCAGGAGCCTCCCCTGAAACTGAAAATGTAAACCCCCTTCCTCTGAATTATTATAATTAGAAATTAAGGGGCTTTCAGGCAAAGGTATAGGAATAGGAATAACAGTTCTTTAACAGAAAAATTTAAAATATAAATACAATAATAGAATAAAAAACCAAAACCACTGCCAGAGTGAGAGCAGTCCCTGTCCCCTGTGTGTCAGGGGGTGGCACAGCCCCATCCCATGGGGGCTCAGCCCTCCTGCAGTGCCAGCTGTGGCTCTGCTGGAGCAGGGATCCTGCACAAGGGGGGAGTTTTCCTCTGCAGCTCCAGGGCTGCTGGAGATGGGCCTGGGCTCCCTCTGGCCATGCAGGGCAGCAGAAGCTGCTCCTCTGGGAATGCACTGGGCAAAGGCTGCTGGGCTGTGCCAGGCTCAGATTGGATCCAGGTAGGAATGCTTGGCTCCGCCCCTGGGCGGAGCATCTCCCCATGGGATGCTGGGATTGGATCAGCCCTGCAGGGACACTCAGTGGCCATGGACAGCAGAGATCTCCTGCAGGGAGGATTGGCTGGGGGAGAGATAAAGGAAAAACTGCCCCATGAACAGAGAGAACTGCCCCAGCTCTGACAGATGGGGATAGAACACACAGCCCCTGCCACATCTTGCAACCTGAGACACCTTCACAAGCTGCCCTCCCCTCCTGGGACTCCCTGGCTGATGGGATCTCCATCACAGGGCTTTGATGAACAGTGCTTTTTTATTTTATTCTGCAGAGGCTGCTTGCATGGTGCACCAGACACCTCAGGCGAAATGCTCCATCTGAGGGCACGGAAAAGCCAAGCAAGGAATGTGAGTCATGGTGAAGTGTTTTAAATGCACAAAAACTTTTTTTCTTTTTTTTCTTTTTTTTTTTTTTTTAATCCTGTGGCACTAAAAGCTGCACACTTGGCCTATTTTTAGTGCAGCTGGCAGTACATCAGCATCAATATAGCTGCAATATTTTAATGGGTGACAAGTTATGGAAGGAGCCATCAGTCCCTGGCTAATGGATGTGTTCTTGGCTTGGGCCACTGTGAGTTGTTCTTCCTCTCTTTCCTTGCTCCACAATTTCCTGCTGCTGACAGCTCCCCTGTGACAACTCACTGCCACTCAGCTGAGTGATGGCAAACTTACCCATGGGTCCAGCACAAATGTTGTGCAATGGGCACTGAAAGTAATTACATACCCTTAATTAATCCCCTTCCTTCTGCCTGTTCAGGCACGGGAATGTAGCTATGAGCATGTAAAGTAGCTCATTCTTATAAGCCCTAATGATGGCAGCATGATTGAGATGAATCATTTTAAATCCAGAAGTGCAAATTTAAATGTCACTTCTCCATCTCAGGCTGTTGACTGAGGTGTGACATTTTACAAGGGTTTGTGGTGGTAGGATGAGGAGGAATGGCTCTAAACTGAGAGAGGATTGGTTTAGATTAGAAATAAGGAAGAAATTTTTCCCTGTGAGAGTGGTGAGACCCTGGCACAGGATGCCCAGAGAAGCTGTGGCTGGCCCTGGGCCCCTGGAAGTGTCCAAGGCCAGGCTGGATGGATCTTAGAACAGCCTGGGATAGAGGAAGGTGGCCCTGCCCATGGCAGTAGAGCTGGAATTAGATGAACTATAAGGTCCTGTCCTATCCAAGCCATTCTGTGATTCTGTGATTTGACCCATTAATTGAGAAAGTCTCAAAAATCCTTCTAAACACAGGATGCCACCAGACAACCCCGGTTACAGAAACACACAGGTATTAATCAGGTTGGGGTGGGGACAGATTTTGGACTGATTTGAACATAGAACAGACTCTACTGCTGAGTTGTGCCCTGGCCACCACCTGCCCTCCTGGGAGCTACCTTAGCCCAGCACTGAGCCTGGTGAGGCATCTGAAAAATCCTTCTGGGAAATGATGCCTCAGGTTTGAGCTTTTATATTTTTCACATTCTGTGCTGCTTTAGTGTGTGGGTCTGAGCTTCACATCAGGGGATGCTGAGCTCTGTGCACAGAGCAGGGAGACAAAACAATTCCTGCTCCAGCTGGGCACCAAGGACAAATGATCCAAATCTCAGCCCCAAGAGCACAAACACCGTGGGCTGGAGAGAGAAAAACAAGCAGGGTGGGACTGCAGGGGCTAAAGCTGGAATGGGACAATGAACTGCAAGATGCAAATGGAGCAGAACTGATCCCAGGGAGAGAGCCCGGGAGCGCTGGTGCATTTTGGGGCCATTTTGGTTCATCTTGGGTGCAGCCCTGGCTGGGCTCTTGTGCTGCCCAAGGTGCATCCATGGAGGCCTTTTAATAAATCCCTGCTTTATTCTTTAACTCTGTCCAGTCTCTGCTCTGGGTCAGCCTTCCCAAGGCATCAGGTCTTTATTAAAAGCCTCAATGGATCCAGCTTGGGCTCTTTCTTCCTCCTGAGAGGAGCACAGCATGCAGAGGTCTCTGTATTCCCTCCCCATCAAGGTTTGGCTGCAGCTCCAGGGTCACCCAGGGGACACCCAATGCTCAGCATTCACAGCTGGTGAAGAAACTGTGCTGCCACTGCCTCAAGGAAAGCCCCCAGGGCAGGAGTGACCTGACAGCAGGCAGCAAAGCTTCTGCCTCTGTGACAAACTCTCCTCATTCAGCAGGATGGATGGAGCTCTGATTTCCTGGGCATGAACAATCTGTTGTGCTGAGGGCCTTTAACTCACCAGACAAATGCAGTGGGAGGTACAAGCTGTCTGGGCAGACACACAGCCAGGCAGCTGGACAAGAAAAAGGGGTTTTAGAGCTTGGTCTTGATGGTTTTCATACATACTCAGAACTGAAGTGAGGGCTCTGCTGTATTCATTCTCCAGAGAATGACAGCAAGAGGTGAATAACTAAGGGAGAGCTTCAGGAACACCTTGGTTTTTCAAGTTAAATAAGGAGACAAGACAAATTAAAAGAACTAAAAATTCTGTGCTTCTTGGGGTCATTGATTAGGGCAAGAAGTTGACTGTGGCCTCTGCAATTTCATCCTGAGGGATGTTTTCCTGGAAGTCACCCCAGCATTGCCAGGGATGCTGCTGTGCTGGTGTGGGTCCTTTTGTCAGGAAAGGGCCTCAAGGCCACCAGCTCCTCCTGAATGGAGCCACCAGCTCCTCCAGAACTGCTGTGATCCCCCAGGCAGATCCCCCAGCCCTGCAGGCTCTGGAGCAGGTCTCACTGATGCTGGTACAAACAGCACAAAAAACCAGACAATTCCTACTGAAAAAGTCTCCAAATCCAAATATAAGAAAGAAAAATTGAGAGGAATGTGTTCTTTTATAGGCTGGGAAGTGAGGCACAGTGTACAACTCCCCCAGGGTCACTTCGGGAGGTTTGGCAGAACATGGGAGTAAATCAAGATCTCCTGAAATGGGCTGAGCCCCTGAAACCTGGAGTAAATCCCTCTTTGCAGTCACAGCAGAGCCAGGAAACAGCAACATCCCTGCCTGGGAAATGCAGCTGCACATCAGCTGAGTCTCTCTGACACAGTGGGACTTCCCTGGAAGAGCAGTTCAGAGAAACTTGTGTGGGATCTCTGCAGTCCAGATGTGGCTTGGAGGCCAGATTTTAAATGTTGGGAAAGAGGCTGCAAACAATGAGCTCTTAACCCCAGAAACAACTTTACAGAGGACAAAATTGAACCCATACTGGAGAGCTCAGGATATTGCAAGGCTTGGCTTTGCCTGTGACACATAGACATGAAATAGATGCTAAAGACCACAAATGCTGTCACTTTGTGGGTGCAGAGAAAGAATTCAAGTGCCATTATTTCTGCTTGGCTTGCGCTTGACAACACAGTTTTCTCCCAACTCTTGTTAATGCTGGCATAAAGAGAGGCCAACCACTGACACACACCATCAGTGCTAATAAAAACCACGGTTGCTTGGCTCACTGAGATCCTTCTGAGAGCTCCTAATAAGTGGGAAACTGCTGCTATTACCACTCCAGCTCCTGTGAATGTCAGCCTTTAAAAGAGGGACTAAACTGCAAGGGGGATGTGTCAGCTTTACAGCAGCAATAACATTTTGATTTCTAATCCACCCTTATTTTAAACGAGAAACTCTCTCTGCTGCAGCTCAGCCTCTCTCATTACTTTGCCTTTTATGACAATTTGCAGGTGGTCCCATCACTGGGGTCTGTGGGAATTGATCCCTAAAATGGCCCAATGAGGGAAATGCCCACTTCCCACATCATAAAATCTCCCAGAAAGGTTTGGGTAGGGTGGGACCTTAAGGATCACCCAGTGCCATCCCCTGCCATGGGCAGGGACACCTTCCACTGTCCCAGGCTGCTCCAAGCCCTGTCCAGCCTGGCCTTGGACACTTCCAGGGATCCAGGGGCAGCCACAGCTTCCCTGGGCACCTGGTCATTTTCTCTGGATCTGGGGCTGATAAATTTACATCTAGAAAGAGAAGGAGTTCATGTTTCTGCCTATCCATCACATAATCACCCTCAGGGACCTCGCCATCTTCTCAGCCCCCCTTTTTCTCATTTTCCCTGTTCACAGAGGCCAGCCCTGTTTTTTTGGGCCCTTCTGCTTCCACCAGCTCTGAGAGGCACAATTTAGTCCCAAGGCTTGATTGAGGCATTTCCTTCTCACTGCAACATCTTTCCTCAATCCTTCAGTTCAACTCAGCCTTTTTCCTCCATCTCAAGCAAGCAATGAGCTCTGAGCAACCTTTTCTAGTGGAAGGTGTCCCTGCCCATGGAAGGGGTCTGGAACTGGGGGATTTTTAGGGTTTCTTCCCACCCATTCTGTGACTGAGGCAGCCAGAGATCCACCTTTGCCCAAGGCAGCCTTGTAAGCACTTGGGTGCAGGATGAAGGTGAGAGAAAAACCTCAAAGAGATTTTGATGGGAAATACCTGCAATTACAGAGCCTGGGGCTGCATCCTTGGCAGAGCTGAGACCTTGTTAGCACAGCTTTGCACTTACTTATGGAATTTGGGATACACTTCAGCATAAAAGGTGCCATATACATCAAATATTACCAGGAGTTATTAAAGACTCAGGTGATGCAAAAATCAGGAGTTTCAGTGACTTTCTGACTTCATCTTTTGCCCCTTTTCTTGTTTCACTGTAACAAAAAGGGGGTGAGAAGGGGAAGGAAAGGAGCTCAAAGGTACCAAAGGGAGTGGTTATATCAACTCTGTGGAATCCATCAAGCAAAGATAGTGGAAGAATCTTCTCTTTTGAATGGGACCAAGAAAGCTTTTTAAAATGCTTAAATGAAGGATGAGTATGGAAGCAGAAGGAGCAGCAGCTTCATTGGGGATGGGTCTGTGCAGGGGCTGGAACTGGACTCGATGGTCCTTGTGGGTCCTTTCCAGTTTGGGATATTCTCTGGTTCTTGTCAGAGCTGTTTGCACAGCATGGGTATAAAGGAACCACCCAAAACCATGGGGCAGAGAGAGATCAGATCCCTGAGGACACAACAAATGGCAGTTCTGGCCCTACACCCCTGCATCCCTTCATGGGAAGGAACCTGGCATTGGTTGATCATTGGTTGAGCCTCCTCCTGTGATGTGGCTCACAGAGCTTTCCAGAAAGCCAAGAAATGAAGATTTACATTTGTCCACAGCCATTTAATGTCATCTGCAGAGCCCTGCAGAGAGCTGTCCCTCAGCCATTTGCTGATCTCTTGCATTTCTTGGTTTGGACAGGTGTCTGCTAAGGAAGGCAGGAGCCTCCCCTGAAATTGAAAATGTAAATCCTCTCCCTCTGAATTATTATGATTTTGAAATTAAGGGGATCTCAGGCAAAGATATGGGAATAGGAATAACAGTTCTTTATTAGGAAAATTAAAAATATAAATCCAACAGTACAAAAAAAAAAAAAAAAACAACAAAAACAACACTGCCAGAGTGAGAGCAGTCCCTGCCCCCTGTGTGTCAGGGGGTGGCACAGCCCCATCCCATGGGGGCTCAGCCCTCCTGCAGTGCCAGCTGTGGCTCTGCTGGAGCAGGGATCCTGCACAAGGGGGGAGTTTTCCTCTGCAGCTCCAGGGCTGCTGGAGATGGGCCTGGGCTCCCTCTGGCCATGCAGGGCAGCAGAAGCTGCTCCTCTGGCAATGCACTGGGCAAAGGCTGCTGGGCTGTCCCAAACCTCAGATTGGATCCAGGTAGGAATGCTTGGCTCCTCCCCTGGGCGGAGCATCTCCCCATGGGATGCTGGGATTGGATCAGCCCTGCAGGGACACTCAGTGGCCATGGACAGCAGAGATCTCCTGGAGGGAGGATTGGCTGGGGGAGAGAGAAAGAAAAAACTGCCCCATGGACAGCAGAGAACTGCCCCAGCTCTGACAGATGGGAATAGAACACACACCCTGTCATGGACATATTTTCTGAAAAATATTTTTGCTAGGATTTTTTCTCCTGAGAAGCTGAGAGGCCTCAGAAACGAAATATAAACAATAATTATCTGCTGCTGTGGAATGCAACAGGTGCATCTTTGATTGGTCTCATGTGAATTGTTTTTAATTAATGGCCAATCACAGTCCAGCTCTCTTGGACTCTCTGGTCAGTCACAAGATTTTATTATCATTCCATTCATTTCCTTCCTTTGCTAGGCTTCTGATGAAATCCTTTCTCTTTCTTTAGTATAGTTTTAATATATAATTTTCTTTTAATATAATATATATCATAAAATAATAAATCAGCCTTCTGAAACATGGAGTCAAGATTCTCATCTCTTCCCTCATCCTGGGATCCCTGCAAACGCCACCACAACACCCCAAACCACATCTTGCAACCCAGGACAATTCCCAGCCAAGCTGAGATCCAGGCTTCTCTCCAGGGCTCCAAAGCTAAGTACATCCTCCTCCTCTTCAGTGTAGAGCAGTCCACACAGTCTGCAGCAAAGCCTGACAGATTAAATCATTTCCAGAGCCCAAAATGCTGAGGACAAGTGCTTTTCCCCTGCCAGCAGTGAATGCCTCCAAGCCATGACACCCTGCACATGATCTATAAGCTGTGGTCAAACAGCACAAAGTTTTAGACAGCTCCTCCTCCTCTTTCCCCTCTCAGGCTGTGCAGAAGTGACAATTTTGGCTTTGCTGAGGGCAGGCAGGGAGAGAGCCCACACTCAATAAGCAGCAAGGCACCACGGCTCCTCTTCAGGCTGGAATTTGATTCCCTTTCTTCACAGTCACTGTTTATAAACTGTTTGATCTGACAGGTGGCTTTTGCAGAGCAGGGTAACAGCACAAGGAAAATTGAGAGTTTTTTGTTTAAAGAACAAATAACTGGGTATTCTCTGTGTACTTCAAGGCAGTGAAATCACCAGACTCCTCCTTTTGGGCTGGTTTTGCCAAGGGGATCTTCTGAGTTTCCTCCCAAGGAGGTGAAAATGCCGCCATTCATTATCACAGTGATTAAACTCAGTTCAGCCTCCAGAAAAGCCAAGACCAGCTCTCCCAAGTGACCAGGAGGAAGCACATCCTGGCAGTCTGGGCTACTTCTTGTTTTGCTTGAAAGAGGAAAAAACCACTACAAAGATGCAAAGGGAACACAGATCTCTCTAAGAAGTCATTTACATGGCCTGAAGAACACAATTTGCAGACAGAGAACAGTGATGCAGATGGTTTTAAAAGACTTCTAGAGAAAAAAAAAAAAGAAATAAAACAGAAGATTGAGAAGATAACCACAAGGATGTTTCACAGATGTGAGAAAATCCTTGACAAGACTTGGACAGCCTGATCTTGGTGGTAGCATCCCTGATCTCACCCATGTAAAAAGTGATTTTAAAGTCCCAAACCATTGCCCAAAGAACATCTTATTGTCTTTAAACAGCCCCCCACACTTGGGTGCAGCAGCTTTGTCCCTGGCCAGGATGTACAATGGGCCAGAGCAGTCTCACTTATCCTGTAATAGCACAAATTTGGGGCTTTAATGGCTTTGGGCAGCCTGAATTCCTATTTTATACTTTCCATAAGGAACCAGGTCAATTGTGTTTCATGCTGAAGGTATTCCCTACAAAACAGGGAAGGAAAAAGTGAAAGCAGTGAGGTGGTGAACTTCCTCAGTGCAGAGATGCCACACCTTACTGAGCTGGTTCCTTGTGTCCTTCCTCTGGGGAAAAGCACCACAAACTGCTCCCAGTTCTCCAGATGGGAGCAAATCCTGATTATCCCTGTGGCAGCTGGTGAAATATGTGACTCCTGGGCTTTCTCTGGCCACCACAGCAGCATGGGGACAGAATTTATCCCTGGTTGTGCTGGTGGCACCATTTCTGCTCACTGAGCCATGCAAACTCCCAGGAGTAATCAGGGAGATGGGGTGATGGTCACAGCTGGCTCTCAGCCTCAGAGTCAGCAAATTCAGGCCTTGCTAAAGCCCTGCTGAGGCAAATATTAAATCCAGAATCTCAAATACAAAACACAAATACACACAGCAGTGCACGGTGACTGCTGGTCTTTCAAAGGCATCCATTTCAACTTTTTTAGGGGAAAAATCAGGAAAACTATGTCAGAAATAAAATTATGATGGATTTGAGGTCTTCTCGGAGACTGGTGTGACCAAATGTCTCTCTAAATAAGCTTTATAACACTAAGGGAGAAAGATCCAGGCTGGCCCAAGCAGAAACATCCACATCTCTGAAAAGCAAGAGCCAGGTTGGATACAAGAGTCCTTGCAATTGCACAGAGAGAACAGTTTAAATTAAATGTGGGCATTTCTGGATTCAGACTGGCCAAAATCTGCAGCTGAGTGCCCAGTGCTGCTGTTCCCAACACCTCAGGGAGCAGGGGAATGTGTCCAAGGCCAGGCTGGATGGGGCCCAAGCAGCCTGGTCAAGTGGAAGATGTCCCTGCACATGGCAGGGGGCTGAAACTGGGTGATCCTGAAGGTTCTTCCCAGGAATCTGATGGATTTTATTCCTTTCAGCTCTCTGGTTGCCCAATCAGCTGAGTTTGGTCTCAGCACTCAAGGGCCATCACCCAGCTCTGAGGGCACTTCACTGTGAGACAGAGCAGCTTCCAACTCCTCAGGCAGGCTGGAAACCAGACTGTGTCCTTCACATCAGAAAGGCTGTGTGGTGGCTCCAGTTGTGGGTTTCTCTGGGTCTGCATTGAAGGCACTTGAGACAGTAGTTCATGTTCACACTCAGGTGTTTATTATTTCTTATCAGTAAAACAGCCTCACTGCTGGGAGTTCAGCAGCTTTTCATTAGAAGGCACAAAATGGCCACAATCTCTTGTTCCAAGGTCTTTTCAGACTAAACTGTCCAATGAAGAGCTGACACCTGGATTATTTTCCCTTTGAACCCAATCACTGATCCCACAGAGCTGCAATGGGGACTTTTCTGCCCAATTACAAAATGCCACCCAAACCCATGGAGAAGGAGGAAGAAGAAGCATGGAGCAGAAACCCAGGATGACACCCTGTGCCCTCCATCTTGCTTCCATCCACAACACACTAAAAACCCCAAACCTCAATTTCTCACCCAGTGAAACACCTGCACTGCTCTCTAGAATCTATTTCACACTTTTGTGGGTTCCAGTCTATCTTGAAGTCTGGGGAACTTTCTCCATGAATGAGGGTCAGAGTCAGTGCTGCCCTGGGGGTCAGGGCAGCCCAGAGCAGACACAGAAACATTCCCAGTGCCCTGGGTTTCCATAGCTGTTATTGCCTCAGCAAGATTAAAAAAAACAAAAACAAAAACAAACCTCTGAGCAGGGATAAAAAAAAAAAAGAAAACACAGCATGCTGGCACCCAGGATGTGAGAGATACCCCACTGGATATTCCCTGCTGAGAGCTGGAGAAGGGCATCCAAAAGGAAATATCCAAAAGGAAATTCTCCTCTGAAGGACTAGAAGCTTTTCATATTAAAATATTTGAAGTTTTCAGGCTTTCATTCAGTTTTTCACTGGTAAAGGCTCAGGTAAGGGTGTGGCACATCCTGGTTGCTGTGGTTTCCTCTCTCCAATCCTGGCCCTGCCTTTCCTTGGAGGTTTGCCCTTGCAGAGTTCCTGCAGTCTTGTGACACTGGCTCAATCCCACCCATCACCAATTTAGCTCAGCAAGCACAATTTCAGCTCAGGGTTCTGCAGGAGCCCGTGGATTCAGAGCTCCTCATCCTCCATGCACCTCATTTAGCCAGGGAGTGAAATCCAGCCCTGCTGGGTCACAGCACGGATGTGAAACCCATACAAGAGCTGGAAAGCAACACAAACACTGGCTGCTGCTTTAGGCTGAGTTTAGGGACAAAAGGGGAGTGTTCAGGCTCCAGCCCCTCATTCCTGGCACCCAGGAGGGCACAAATGTTTTCCACAGAAAGACAAATTCACTCTGGGGTGTTCCTGGTACCCACCAGGGCTCCTCTGCTGCTGAGGTGACAGCACAAGGACATTGAAGACAAGACATCATTTCAAGTGTGGACTCACTGATCTCAGAGGACTTTCCCAGCCAGAATGATTCTATAATTTTCTGATTTTTCCCAAACCAGCCCCTCACAGTCAATCAAAGTTGTGGAGAGCACAGCAGGGATTTTTGTGTGTGTGGTCGGTTGCTTATTCTGAGTTGTCTTATTTTTTTTTCCCCCCTTCCTGTTCCTCTCCAAGTCTGAGTTTTCACACATCAACCCTCAAGAGGAAGGGTTTGTTCCCCAGATTGAGCTGCCAGGACCCTGCCTGGCTCTCACACCTCCTTCATCCCCCTCTAGTGCTGCTTTCCCATCTCCTTCCCAGATTTTTACCAGGGAAAAAAATCTGCAGATCTTCACTCCCTGTGATTCCCCTGCCCAGTTCCTGAGGTTTGTGTGCTCCCTGTCCTCTCCAAGAGCAGGGACTGGCTTTGCTGTGCAGTCCCTCACATACGGGATCACCCTCCCCCCTGTTTTTCATTCCTTTGAGCAGAGAGCAAAGAAATATTTCCCTTGTGAGAAGTTGAAGGAATTTTCTGATTTTCCTGGTTTGGAACTCTGAGGATCGTGTCTGTCCTGCTTCCTGCACCACCACCTAATGGCACGAGAGAAAACAGCACCTGGATCCCAGGGAATTCTGTGGAACAGGTGAGGCACAGCCAGGACTTGGTGGGCAGCTCTGTCACTTTGGATTTGCTGCACAGAGCAACCCCTGCTGAAATATCCCGAATTAACCCTGCCTCACCCCTCCACAGGCAGAGAGAGCAGCCCTTCCCAGGGACACAATTCAGTCTCTAAAAAATTATGATGTCCATTTTACATAGGAAAGAGGTGTCCAAAAAGGACAAAAGGATCAAAGAGTGGAGGCAACGCAGAGAGAGGAGGAATTAACTCAAGTTCTTTGTCATCACAGAAACAAACAGAGCTCCTTCCCTAATGGTGATTCTTTAACTTCTTTTCTGCCTCTGCCAAGGTCAGGATTGAAGCACTCAAGATATTTCCTGTTCTGACTCAGATATTTATCAGTTCTTATCTATATCACAGTCCTACAAGGTGGGAGTTCTGCAGCACTTCCCTCTAACAAACTAAAAATGGAGCCCCATCTCTCTCTCTGCAAGGCCTTTGAAGGATCAACTGTCCAGTTAAGAAATGACACCGAAATTATTTTTACTGTTAACCAAATAACCAACCACCCATGGCTGCAATGGGGACTTTTTATCCAATTACACAAAACCACCCAAACCTATGGAGAAGGAGAAGGAGAAGGAGAAGGAGAAGCAGAAGCAGAAGAAGAAGAAGAAGAAGGAGAAGAAGAAGAAGAAGAAGAAGAAGAAGAAGAAGAAGAAGAAGAAGAAGAAGAAGAAGAAGAAGAAGAAGAAGAAGAAGAAGAAGAAGAAGAAGAAGAAAGAAGGTGAAGAAGAAGAAGAAGAAAGAAGGTGAAGAAGAAGAAGGTGAAGAAGGTGAAGAAGAAGAAGAAGGAGGAGAAGGAGGAGATGGAGGAGGTGGAGGAGAAGGAGAAGGAGAAGGAGAAGGAGAAGGAGGAGAAGGAGAAGGAGGAGAAGGAGAAGAAGGAGCAGCCTCCACCCTAAAACCTCCATCTTGCTTTATATCCATTCCTGTATTCTAAACCCTTAAACTCTAAGTTTCCCACCCTGTGATATCACACACTTCTATCCAAACTCCACACCCACAATCCCAGTTCTATCATTCCATTTTGGAAGCTTCTCCACGGCCTCAGGTCAGTGCAGTGTTCTCTTGGGGGTCAGTGCCTGGCAGCACAGAAATCTGAAATTCTCTGCAGCCAACTCCAACACTTCCCTGCTCCATGTGTGCCTGTACCTGGTGCTCTGGGCCAGTCCAGGACTGCTCAGTACAGCCAGGCCTTTCCAAGTGGATTTATACAGTTATCAAATGACACAGGACAACTTAAATTCTGCCTCCCTCTCACACCACAGCAAAGCCACAGATTTTTCTGACCTTTTTCTGCACACCTGTGTGATGCTGCATGGTTTATGTGACCTCCAACATGCAATGTATGGATAAATCCTGAACTTGGGTTCAGGATTTTTGGTGCCAGCAGATATTTAGGCTTTTAATTCTTTAATGAGACTCTTCAGTGGAAGTTTAAAAGCACACAGCCTGCCTGGGTTAGCAATGAAACCCTAATCAAAAAGACACTGAGATTTATCTCCATGCTCTTTAGAGCATCTTCCCTCCAAAGATCACCCAGGCTTAAACATTTCCCTGGATTTAAACAAAAAAAAAACCTGTTTGAACTGTCAGGTACATCAAAAAGATGCTGCCAGGTCTGCCAGAGCTGAAAACCACTGGCAAGGCAAGGGAAAAATCAGGATATGTGTTATGTCAGGAATGTCTTGTCCCTTGAAAGGTGAAACATGGGGAGTTTGCTTTGCTGCAGCTGAACTTCATCCCAGGTGTCCAAGGAGGGAAATCATCCTTCATGGAGGGTCAGGAGCCTCCCATCACAATCCTGTGTGACCGTGCTCACAGGGGTCCCAGGATGAGGGAAGAGATGAGGATCTGACTCCATGTTTCAGAAGGCTGATTTATTATTTTATGATATATATTACAATAAAACTATACTAAAAGAATAGAAGAAAGGATTTCATCAGAAGGCTGGCTAGGAATAGAAAAGGAAAGAATGATAACAAAGGTTTGTGTCTTGGACAGAGAGTCTGAGCCAGCTGACTGTGATTGGCCATGAATTAGAAACAACCCCATGAGCCCAATCCCAGATGCACCTGTTGCATTCCACAGGAGCAGATAACCATTGGTTACATTTCGTTCCTGAGGCCTCTCAGCTTCTCAGGAGGAAAAATCCTAAGGAGAGGATTTTTCATAAAAGATGTCGGTGACAATCCTGCTCCACTCAGGATCCCCAGCTGCTGATGCTGAAGGAGGAAAAACCAGCAGTGTTGTGCTTTCACTTAATGTAGCTTCATTTACCATTCCTGGGTGGGTTTGATCTGGAGAAAAGGAGGCTCAGGGGGGACTTTCCCACTCTAAAATTTCCTGACCCCAGGGGGACAGGGACAGAACCAGAGGAAACAGCCTCAAGCTATGCCAGGGGAGGTTTAGATTGGATTTTAGGGAAAATTTCCCACTGAAAGGGGCTGCCCAGGGAGGTGTTGGAGTCCCCATCCCTGGAGGTGGCACTCAGTGCTCTGTGCTGGTGACACAGTGGGGATCAGTCACAGCTTGGACTCCAAAGTCTTGTAGTTCTTTCCCAATATGAATAACTCTGTGGTACTTCAGGGAAAGGCATCTGCTTTTCCTCCAACCTCTCTGCATCTCCAGCAAGAGAAATCTTACCTTGTTTATCCACTAAAATGATTTATGCCACTGGGTGTCAAGCTTGCTGAAGAAGAGGGCTCTGCTCCACCACCCACAGCCAGGGTTAAATTTGCTTTCTCCTCACACCCAGTTTCACAGCTCTGGCTGCCTTTTCTCCAGGAGCTGGGGTGACACGTCCCTCTGTTTGACAGGAGGGGAAGGAGCAGGTTTTCCCTGCTGGTGTTTGCTTCTCTCCTGGCAGGAGCCCACGAGGAAAACAAGCACCACGTTGACCCTGGCCACATAAAACCTGCAGAGCAAAGAGAGGGGAAGGCACCCAGCACCCTGAGACCTTTTATATCCCCTTTGCACAGACATAACCAGCAGGGGAAATAAAAAGGCAAACCACACCTTCTGTTTGCTAACACACACAAATTTCAGCCCCCTCAGCTCCCACTGTGCTTGTGCTCAGCTCTGCAGTGTCCAAGTGTGAATTGACACCTCCCCTCACCAAGTTTTGCAGGGGCTGATGGAGCCTCTGGTATAATTTAAGCCTTTTTCTGGGCTGTTTTTGGTTTTAAGGTCCTCTAAAACTGCTGGGCCACAGGGTTTGGGGTTCAGCTTACCATCCCAAATGGGATTTGGCAGCTGTGTTTGGGAACTGAATCCCACCTGAGATGTGCAGGGTCAGGGGGCTGAATTCTGGGCCACTGGTGTCTCTTGTTCCCCTAGAAAAAGACTCCTGGCTGACAGGTTTGGATTTAAAATATGATTTTTACATGTTAGGTAGGATTTATCCTCTGCTGAAAATGCTGGGGTTGCTCAGCCTCAATAAGAGAAAACTCTGGGGGGGGTTTATTAATTCCTACAAATTCCTGATGCGTAGGGAGAAAAGAAGATGGAGCCAGATTCTTCTCATTGACAGGACAAGAGGCAACAGGCTCAACCCAGAGTAGGGGAAATTTCACTTAAACCTAAGGAAAAGCTTATTCAGGATGAAACTATGGGCAAATTTTGGAGGAAACCTCTGAATTGGGGTCTCCTAGAAAGCAAATCTAAGTGGCCCTTCCTCCAGTTGGGTTGGGAAAAGATTTCTTCAGAGAAAAGTGGAAAAAACTTGTTTATTTAACAGGCAAAGCATTTACTAGCATAAAAAATTAATAATACTAAATAATAATACATTTCCCATGGGCAGGAAGTCAAGGCAAAGAAAGGCTAAAACCCAGGAATTCCACAGCAGGGCAAGGAATTAATTCCAGGTCTCCTGAGCTTTTGTAAAGTTCATATTCTTTCCCACACCTCTTAGAAACAGGGTTTATCTCTGCTCCTGTCCCTGCTTTCTCCATGGAGAAATGACTGAATAGGTGCTGGAATCAGCTGTCGGTTCTGCCTAAACCAACCTGATGATATTTAATAGTTGTGATAATGTTTTTCTGGGTTTCCTTCCTCCAGGGATGGAAATTTCTCCCAGATCCTCTCAGATTTTGAACCAGCCTCACCACAAGGAAGCTTTCCTAACATTTAACTAAAAATTGCCTGTTGTAGCATCAATCTATGATTTCTGTACCTTTCCCTTTGGAGATGGGAAAGAGTTTATTCCCTTCACTTGCTCAAAGATAATAAAATCCCCCCAGCTCTTTCCCAACACTGAAGAACAGAACTAAACTCGCTCAGATCCCCCAGCCTGGCTCCAGAGCAGAGGGGCTCCAGCTCTTGCAGATCTCTGTGGCCTTTTCTGGACCCACCCCAGCAGCTCCATATCCTGATGTTGGGACCCCAGGCCTGCAGCACTGCAGGTGGGGGCTCAGGGGAGTGGAGGAGAGAGGGAGAAGCAGTGTCTTGGTTTGAGCAGACAGGTGGCTGCTAAGGAAGGCAGGAGCCTCCCTTGAAATGGAAAATGTAAATCCCTTCCCTCTGAATTATTATCATTTTGAAATTAAAAGGCTCTCAGGCAAAGATATGGGAATAGGAATAACAGTTCTTTATTGGGAAAGAAAATAAAAATAAAATAAAAATGCAGTAACACAGAACAGCACTGCCAGGGTCAGAGCAGTCCCTGTCCCCCTGTGTGTCAGGGGGTGGCACAGCCCCATCCCATGGGGGCTCAGCCCTCCTGCAGTGCCAGCTGTGGCTCTGCTGGAGCAGGGATCCTGCACAAGGGGGGAGTTTTCCTCTGCAGCTCCAGGGCTGCTGGAGATGGGCCTGGGCTCCCTCTGGCAATGCAGGGCAGCAGAAGCTCCTCCTCTGGCAATGCACTGGGCAAAGGCTGCTGGGCTGTGCCAGCACCTCAGATTGGATCCAGGTAGGAATGCTTGGCTCCTCCCCTGGGCGGAGCATCTCCCCATGGGATGCTGGGATTGGATCAGCCCTGCAGGGACACTCAGTGGCCATGGACAGCAGAGATCTCCTGCAGGGAGGATTGGCTGTGGCAGAGAGAAAGAAAAAACTGCCCCAGCTCTGACTAGAGGGGAAATAGAACACACAACCCCAGCCACATCTTGAATTTCCAACTTAAGACAATCAGCCCCTCAACTATTGGCCACCATCCCTCATTCTTGGAAAGGTGCAGCTGGAGGTAAAAGAGACAATTTAGAAGTGCGGAGGACCCAGCCCATGACACCTGAGCTCAACCGCTGGCTCTTTTATTTTGAAATCTGAAGAGTCTTCTCTTTACCACAATGGAAAGTTTTTACAGACCAGCTCATGTCCCTGCTAACTGAGTAATGTCCCACCCAGGGGACACACACAACAAGTTAACACACACAAAAATATGTGCCCAAATCCCCTCATGGTCCAAAGGTGTTGAGTTCACCTCTTCTGCCACCTGGCCAGGCTGATCCTCTCAGTGTCACTCAGCTCCCTCCCCCAAACCCTCATCCATTAGCTCATTTAATTGCAGCATTTCTGAATCGATGGGATTTCATTGATTCCCGAGGAGCTGCTCTGGATTTACTGCTCAAACAATCGGGGCCAGCTGGCAGCTTTGTTCTGTGTCCTCCCCTCAAATCAATACCTAATGGATGAGAGGGATCCTTGAGACTGAATACACTTTGGGGATGGAAGGTATTTTACACTCTGACTGTCTGCTTTGTTTCCTGCAGTCTGTTAAAATGATCACAGGCATAACTCACCTCGGAACAAAGCAAAAGCCCCCCAGTGCAAGATAATGCAGGAGTGCTCTGGGCAAACCTCCCTCTGCAGTGATAAATGGCTTTCATCAGTCTTCTTAAAGGATCCAGCCAAGCTCTAGAGGCAAAAGTTGTGCTTCAAAAGCAAATTCAGCTTGTTGAAGTGTCACATTCACATTCTCTGGAAAAATCCCTTCACCCAGGATTTCTCTCCTGGGAAGCTGAGAAGCCTCAGAGAAAAAGGAAAACAATTCTTATCTCATTTGCTTCTCCTGTGTTGTGCCCATGTGGAATGTGTTTGGAGATTGTTTACCCACAGGTGATTGTTTCATTGGATTCTGCTGTGAGTTGTTTTCACTCTTTGGCCAATCAGGGCCCAGCTGTGTCAAGGCTCTGGAAAGAGTCAGGAGTTTTCATTATTACTTTTTTAGCCTTCTGTCTGTATCCTTTCTGTATTCTTTAGTGATAGTATAGTTTAGTATTCTTTAATATAATATAGCATCATAAAATAATAAATTAGCCTTCTGAGAACATGGAGTCAGACTCATTGTTCCTTCCTGCCACGGGGCACCCCACAAATACAATATTGAAGGGGGAATGGTGCTGGGCAGCCTGATGTAGGTGGTGGTTGGATCTGGTGGCTCCAGAAGTCCTTCCCAATCTCAGCCATTCTGTGAGTCCAGAACAGCTCCCAGTGCAAACACAGAGGCACAAAGATTTGCATCATCACAAAACATTTACATCACTCACCTTGCTGCCAGCTCAGTGTGTACCAGTCTTGTGGCACCGGTGGTTTTCCTAAAGCTTCAGACCTTGAAATTGTGCAAAAATATAGAGAAAATTAGCAAGCCAAGATCATTGATTGAAGCCTTGGAATGAGGAATGACCCCACTGTCACCTGGTCCTCCATTCAAACCAGGGCTGCAGCTTCCTCCAGTGACTCGACTTATAAAAAGGTAAATTTACCCCAAATAAATTCCAGGTAAAAACACAACATGAAGCAATGGGAAATAGAGAAATAAATAACTTCACTTCCAGAGGACAAGCCACAACTGAGCTGGACTGGCTTTACACCACAGTGACAGCCTAGAGCAGGAAATCTGGATTCAGCAGGAGAGCAGATGATTGAAGCAGAGCCACCCAGCAGATCCCAGAAGAGCTGGGCAGGATTAACCCCACCATCAGCCCCACCAGCTGTGTGGGTGCTCACTGATGTCTGCATGCCTGGGGGAAAGGGAGCTCTGTGTTCTGAGATTGCTTTATTGCATGTGGGGTTTGTTGGTGTCATGGTTTGACACTGGCACAATGCCAGTGCCCCCATGAAGATACCCTCTCCCTGGTAGCTGCTGTGAGATGTGACCAGGAATAAGAAAA
Source organism: Molothrus aeneus (assembly GCF_037042795.1). Taxonomy (NCBI): domain Eukaryota; kingdom Metazoa; phylum Chordata; class Aves; order Passeriformes; family Icteridae; genus Molothrus; species Molothrus aeneus. The sequence goes on along the minus strand of NC_089646.1, from coordinate 2,990,195 downwards.
GCAGGCTCCTACTTAGGAAAGAAAACAGAACTTTATTAACTACTCTACAACTACAAATAAAAGGAACACACACACAGGGAAAATGAAAACCTCACAAATGCATTTCCTCCTCCCCCCACCAAATTTCCAACACAATACATTTGTTCCTCAAATCACCAACTCTCGGTCCAGCAGCACCTTTTAGACAATCAATCCTCAGTTCATCGAGAGGAGAGGAGTCCTTCTTGTACCATGGGCTTCCCCTGGAAACACAGCTGAAGCCTCGTGTGTTTCCGTGTCACTCGTGGCACCGCCCGGAGTACATCTGCCGTCGTGACCTCTTCCTTTCATGTCCAGTGCTCTCACCACTGAACACGGACCAGAGCTGCTTCTAGGGTTGTCTTTTTAAGGATGCTCTGTCCCGATCCAAAAAGGGCACAGTCTCTCCTTTGGGACACCTGTCCCTACAATCTCTCCTTTGGGACACCTGTCCCCCCCATATTTTTTCACCCCCTGGGGCCGAGGGGCACCAACACTGAACCCTCTTGGTTCTGTGGCCATTGCCTCCCCCTAGAATGCAGTCTTTGTGTCACAAGGAACATGGGTCTGTCCATGGCTGGACAAAAAGAGTCCAGCAAAGCCACTCCATCATCTCTTCCCACTAGGATTCTTCTCTACTCTTCTACTATCTCTCGCTCACCCAGACCTCTCTCACACTTGCACATTCCTTCCTCATCTTCCACTCTATCTTCCAGGAGAGGTCAATGATCTGTAAAGTTCTCATTCTCCGAGAAGGGGTTAAAAGCTCCTACAAGCGGCCGGCTGCACCCCCCCTTCTTCTCCGTCCCAGCCGTGCTGCCGGCACAGGCCCATGTTTATCAAGTCTCAAGGTCACAGTCCCAGGCAGCGGCTCTCTCTCTCTTTCTCTCTCTCTCTGTGTCTCCCAGGGGGGCTGCCCGATGGCTCCCGGTGTCTCTCTCTCTCTCTCTTTCTCTCTTCCACCCCGGGGCTCAGGCCTACCTCTCCCGGCCACATGGCTTTCCCCTCCCCATACCCAGCCAGCAGCTGGGCCGGGGGAGAGACCCGAACTCTTTCCCGCCGGAAACCCAAGAGGACCCTCCCAGGGGAGAGCTCTGCTTTTAACCCCGTGTTCTCAGAGGCGTGTCCATGTCCCAATGGCCAGGTTAAATGCCAATATTAAAGTCTGAATATCCATTGGCCCAAAACACAGCATCCCAAAAAACACATTTCCTGTCAAACCACCACAGTTGGAATGTTCCCCTTGTTGACGGAGTGACAAAATTATCCTTTGTCTGCTGAAAAAGGAAAAAAGCCCAGAAGTTTCTCTCTTCACTTAGGTAAAAAGGACCTTGAGGACTTCACCTCAAACTTAAGGATAACCAATTAGAAGTCAAAAAGTTCTGCCTAAGCAATGTACTAAAAAAGAAGACAACAAAGGAACTAATTGCTTTTGTGAAGTGCTTTACCAAGAGCAAGAACCTCTTGCCCTGGCTCGGTTTTTCTCTGTAAAGAGCTTTGTTATTTTGCCTTTCTATGAAAAACTTTTCTGTTTCCAACACTGCCACAGAAGCCATCCTGCTGATTTTATGCCTTCTAAGGTAGCTGAGCTATCTTGGGTGTGATACAAATCTCCAAGAGCTTATGAGACCTGGCTCAAGGAGACCCTTATATCAGTGATTCAAGAAATAAATCCCATTTGCAGATGAACATTAAGGATGAGGCCAATACAAGGCCTCAGGGTGCCCAGAGCAGCTGTGGCTGCCCCTGGATCCCTGGAAGTGTCCAAGGCCAGGGCTTGGAGCAGCCTGGGATGGTGGAAGGTGTCCCTGCCCATGGCAGGGGTGGGACTGGATGATGTTTAAGGTTCCTTCAACCCCAGGCTGCTCTGAGCTCCTGTGGTTCCATGATTCAGGGTTGAGACACCTGAGATATCCACACAGGACCACAACACAGAGGAGACCCAAACTCTTGGGTTTGGATCATGGGGCCAAACAAGAGACCTCAAACAAGAGACCGTGTCACAGACATATTTTCTGAAAAATCCTTTTGCGAGGATCTTTTCTCCTGAGAAGCTGAGAAGTTTCAGCTACTCCATGTTTTGCTGCTTTGGAATGTGATTTGGAGAATTGTTTACCCAGCATGTGAATTGTTCTTAATTAATGACCAATCCCAGTCCAGCTGTTTCAGACTCTCTGAGTCTGTCATGAGATTTTATTATCATTCCTTTCTTTTCTAACCTTCTGATATCTCCTTTCTCTTTCTTTCAGTATAGTTTTAATAAATCATTTTCTTTTAATATAATATATATCATAAAATAATAAATCAGCCATCTGAAACATGGAGTCAAGATTCTCATCTCTTCCCTCATCCTGGGGACCCTCAAACACCACCACACTACCCCAAAACCCAAAAATGGATATCCAGACACCTGAATGTCCCTGTGCACAACTCAAGGAACATAAACATTCAAAGGCACACGTTGACAGGGCTCTTCACCAGAACCACATTAATATTCAGAAGTTTATCACACCACTTATGCCACAAATCATTTCTCTTTAAGCGCTGCTTTTGTGTGCTTTGTTGAAATCTCTTAGCAGAGGAAAACCAGCAATTATGCTAAGCTCTCTTCAAGTAATTTGAGCCTTTTTCATCCAGTCTCAGTGTCTGCTTGTCTAGGATGTGTACTACACACTCTGTTTGCATTTTATGAGTTTCATAACCCATTTTCAGACTGACAGGTTTTGTCTAAATTTCTGGATAAAAACCACACTGCATCCACACTGTCAGAGAGCACCCGAGGTGCAAAATGATGGAAAAACTGTCAAGGAACTTTTAAATTTAAAATCAGAGAAGTTTCCTTTGCTCTTTATAGATATCACAGAATTATAGGATGGTTTGGGATGGAAGGGACCTTAAAGCTCACCCAATTCTCATCCTTCCATTAGCAGAGGTTTTTAACCAGTTCCTTCCCTTTATGTGTTAAATAAGGCCAAAGAGGGTGAGCTCAAACCTTCAGACTGAAATAAAACCATAAATACTGAAAGCAAAAATAAAATGAGAGGGAACTACCCCAAATCTAATGATACCAGACATTTAGGCAACTAGCAAGTAGCAAGTAGTTCACACCTGCAGAATTCAGGTAGGGTTAAAAGTTTATCTGACCTCCTGAGACACAAAATAATGGGATGGGGAAACAGTGGGAATCAAATTAATTAATCATAAATTGTCTGCCACTGCCTGGGGGGAATGAGCACAGCGTGGGGAAGGGGCAATGTAAAATATCATAAAATCAATGCCCATTGATTTTCTACATCCAGTAAATTGATCTATTTGACTCAAAAGGCTCATGTTCCAAGAGATTTTATTGGTCTTCCCTGGTGGTGAACATGACTGAGCAGACATGAAAGGGTGAAGCCTGCAAAATTGTTCTCACCTGGGCACTGGAGGGTTTCTGACTCTATTATTTTGACTAATTTGCTCATGGTGGCTGTTTTTTCATGTTCCTGGGGTCTCTGGCAATACTTGGAATGAAACCTCTCTCTTTGTCCAAGACTTGGTGGATTTGGGCAATCTTGTACTGATATATTTCTTATGGATATATACAGGTAAGCTTGGGATTTGGTTCAGAAGCTGTGGCTGCCCTTGGATCCCTGGGAATGCCCAAGGCCAGGTTGGAGAGAGCTTGGAGCAGCCCGGGATGGTGGAAGGGGGCTGGAACAAAATGATCTTTGAGCTCCCTTCCAACCCAAACCATTCCACAGTGGGTTTGGAGGTGTCAGAGGTGTCTCTGTGGCCTGTGGGGGTTTCTGCATGTTTTGGGGCTGATTGTAGGGTCCAGAAAACAGAGAAGAGATCCTGGGATAGAGGGAGGGAGAAGAAGGACAGGGAGGATGCAAATGGGTCAATGGCAACACCAATGAGAGTGAGTGAGAGCAACCAAGAAATAGGAATGCAGTGGTTCTGGGTTTATTTATTGCAACATATTTAAGATGTGAAGTTGGAATATTTTTAGTGCACTTTAAAGTGCAGCCAGAGGTAAATCTGGCAACCCCAAAGCTGCGCTCGTGCTGAAAAGTATCACATGCTGCCACCCTGACTGCCTTTTGACTTCCTAAATCAGCTGAACAGGAGGATAATGAATGGCTGGAGAGGGAAAGCAAATGCACACTGAGCAGTTCTTTCAGTTGCTCTCCCCAGCTTGTGAATCCAAGCCTCCAGTGGCACTTTGCCCAGTTCATTTTCCTTTAGCAGCTGGTGAATGAATATGTGATCAGGAAGCGTTTCCAATAAATGTAATTACTCCTCTGCTGGGGGGGCAGTGAGGGAAAGGCAGCCCAGCAACATTTTGTATGAAACAATGAAAAGGGAGAGAAGAAATGATGAGAAATTCCAGCTTAACTTGGTTCTCATGGGTTAGAGGAGATCACCTTAGTCCTAACCTGGTGAAAATCAGGATTAGCTGTGGAAGGATTTCCCTCCAGTGCATCTACCCACTTTGATACTGCTAGAATGGCAAATCCAGGGAATCATGGAATCTCAGAGTGGGTTGGGTTGGAAGGGACCTTAAGGATCATCCAGCCCCATCCCCTGCCATGGCAGGGACACCTTCCACTATCCCAGATTGCTCCAAGCCCTGTCCAACCTGGCCCTGAACACTCCCAGGGATCCAGGGGCAGCCACAGCTTCTCTGATTAACCTGTTCCAATGCCTCACTACTCTCTAAGTAAAGAATTTCAGCCAAACATCTCATCTAAACCCATTCTCTTTCCATTTAAAACTGTCTCTCCTTGTCCCATCACTCCCTGCCTGTGTAAAGTTCATTTTATGACAGGAACAACTGGATGCTCCCCTGGGAAGAGGCTGAACAACCACATCTGCTGCCACAACAAATGTGAATTTTGCCCCCAGGCAAATTCAGGGCACTGAAACTCTGCCCCATCCACTCTGCAGCCACAAAGGGTGGCCTCTCTTGGGCAAATAGGCCATAAAAACTTACCTGGCCTAAGTTCACACAGCTCAAAGGCACTCCTGAAAGTCCTGCTTTACATGCAGAAGTGAGGAATATCTGCTTGGAGATCAGATTATTCCTTTCTGGTCAGGTGTGCCTGCAAAAATATTGTCATGACACAAAAAAGGAAAAAAACAAGCTGAGGTGGTTTGTTTATTGGGTTGTTTAATAAATTCTACTGAGGGTTGTTTAATTGAGCCCAGAGTAATGAAGGGGGAATGCTATAAGAAAAGTTTCACTTTTCTTTCTTTCACTGGAAGTTTCAAAATGCTGTCTGGTCATTTTGAGTGAAATTTCATCAAAATAGGCACTTTGATTTTTTCTGATTTTTTTCTGAATTTTTCTTTGGAAGAGAACAGTTCAACAGAAAGGTTCTGCAGCTGTTTGAGGCAGGAGGAAGTGAGGCACAGAGAAAGTGAGAAATCCCCATATCCTGAGTGGGGATGACAAGAGCCTCACATTGATCTGGGATCTGTGGATCTCAAGGGAATATGATCCTGGAGAGGAGATGCTCTAATTCACTGCCCTGAGCTCAGAAACACTGCTTGGCCATAAAACCTGATTTCTGCATGATTTTAAATCTGTCTGGAGTCACACAGGGAATTCCTGGAGAGCAGGAATTGATCCCAGGTCCCTTGAGCTGTGTAAGAGCCTCCCAACCCCTTTGGTTCACGGAGCTCTCCAGTGATCCCTGGGGTGCTCACTCCAAAATAGGAGCAATTGAAGCCTCCCAGTTGGAAAAGCACTGTCAAATGGAGTTATGCCGTAAGCTGGGTTCAGTGGGATGAATTTTAGAAATCTGTCTCAAAATCTAATTAAAGAAAGGAGGTGAATTCTCAGAGGGGCTAAGGAATCATTCCTGCAGCTCAGGTTCCTCAGTGTGTCCTGATATCTCCATATATCTCATCCAACACATCAATACCTCCTAACCTGACTCCAACTCCTCTTTTGGAGCTCCTCAGGCTTCACCTTTCATTCCATCTCCCCCATATTTACATCCTCATTTCTCTTGTAGTGTTCTAAGCAATGATCAACCCTCCTACCAGCCAAAGGCCACCCAGGACCTGCAATTTTCCTTTTTCTCCTGGTTTTACTGAGCTCTCAAGCGCTTTCACCAGCAGGGCTCACTGATCCCTGGCAGGAATGGTTTGCACTCCAAAGTCACTGCTGCATTCAGCATCCACAGGACAAGGAAAAATCTTGGAACCCTGGATACTGAGAGTTTGAGGCTTTCTGTGCTGCCAGGAACTGACCCCCAAGAGAACACTGCACTGACCTGAGGCTGTGGAGAAGCTTCCAAAATGGAATGATAGAACTGGGATTGTGGGTGTGGAGTTTGGATAGAAGTGAGTATTTTTGACCATCCTGAGGGATGGAGATTCTTGACCATCCTGAGGGGTGAGGTTTTTGACCATCCTCAGGGACAGTGATTTTTTTTTTTTTAAACCATCCTAAGGGATGGGGGTTTTTGACCATCCTGAGGAAATGGGGGTTATGACCATCCTGAGGAATGGGGATTTTGACCATCCTGAGGGATGAGATCTTTTGACCATCCTGAGGAATGTGTATTTTTGACCATCCTGAGGGAAGTGGGTGGGCAGGAGCTGCCCCAGCTGCCAAAGTGCAGTGGGGCTGTGCAGGTTTGAAAAGGCAAAGCCCATCACTCACTGCAGACACCTCCACACCGTGTTTAATGCCCTGACCTTTTGCATTATTGAATATGCTCATTGCTATAAAAAGGATTGATTTTCCTCCCTGGCAGTGATGGATGGGAAGATCTGATCCAGGGGGAAGGGCTGCTTAATAACCTGGGTCAGAAATATTCTCAAAGGCCTTTTCCTTTCTTGCCCACATCCCTAAGTGTGCCTAAAGCAGCAGGAGGTGCCATCATGAACCAACTGAAGCCCATAATTCCTCAGTACATCAATGGATTTGGGGACTACACAGCTGATCAGGCACCAAAGGATGACTTAATTTGCAATCATTAATTTATTAAGCACTTAAATTTTTAAGTCAGTCTTAAAAGGCAATGGGGTCTCCACAAAACTGAGCAGTGAATTTTAATGACTCAACACTGTCAGAACAAGGGCTGAGAGCAGTTATACCCTGCCTTTTAAAATCTTTATGGGATTAAACTCTTTGATCAGAGCCCACTGTTGCTGTTTCTAGGCTTTTCTGGACAAAAACTCTCTTGAATTAAGCAAAAATTTCATTTTCAGGATGTTTTCTTTTTGACTTTTATCACGACTGAGGCTGACAGGGAAGTATCAGTTTGAATGAAAATTGCAGCATTTCAAGTTTGTTTTTCTTAAAGACAAGTTTGGATTTTTCTGTTTGTGACTGAAACACCAGAAATCCCAGAATGGTTTGGGTTGGATGGGACCTTAATGATCATTTGATTCCAGCCCCCTGCCATGGGCAGGGACATTTTTCACTATCCAAGGTTAGTTCAAGCCCTGTCCAACCTGGCCCTGGACATTTCCAGGAGTGGGGAGGTGCAGTCATGCAAATCTGCAGTAAAAAGTATTTTTAGGTCTTTTTTGGAGTCTGATGTGTCTCAATCATCAGAAAAGTGAATTACCTTAAGATATGGGAACAACACCACATTTCTATCCCCAGCACACTTCCTTCCTGCTTTGGAAGGCACTAGTGATGCCAGGTTATTTTAACTCTCCCATAAACCTATCAGAAACTTGAAAATTGAGTCAGATTCCTGATAATGGGGGGGAAAATAAAAGTTTTTTCTAAATTCTATTGATGTTCAATTTCTATCAAGAGAGCCTTCAGAGAGAAAAATTTGATTTAGGGTTGTTGGTGGGGATTTTTTGAATGCTGTGCTAATTTAGGACCTGTGTGCTCTGAAGCATTTGAGCAGCATCCAGAACCCTCAATCACAGGATGGTGAAGTGCCAGACATGCTGGTGAGCAGGGACATTAAATCACAGGGTGCCACAGGTTTGTCAAACCACAGGGATGTGGTTGGAAGGGGCATTAAATAGGGAGATGTGGCTGGAAGGGACATGGAGTGTGACCGTGTTCACAGGGGGCTTAGGATGAGGGAAGAGATGAGGATCTGACTCCATGTTTCAGAAGGTTTGATTTATTATTTTATGATATATATTACATTAAAACTATACTAAAAGAACAGAAGAAAAGTTTTCATCAGAAGGCTGGCTAAGAATAGAAAAAGAAAGAATGATAACAAAGGTTTGTGGCTCAGGCTCTCTCTCTGAGCCAGCTGGGCTGTGATTGGCCATTAATTAGAAACATCCAACATGAGCCCAATCCCAGATGCACCTGTTGCATTCCACAGCAGCAGATAACCATTGGTTACATTTCGTTCCTGAGGCCTCTCAGCTTCTCAGGAGGAAAAACCCTAAGGAGAGGATTTTCCATAAAAGATGTGTCTGACACTGGAGTGCAAGCTGTGCCTCGGGGCAGGACTGACACCAGCACTGGGGCACAGCAGCTCTGCCCTGCCACAATGGGTCAGGCTGGGCATGGAGAAACCCCAGCCTGGGGGAGCTGCTCCAGAGCTTCACTTCCCTCCTGGTGCAATTTGTATCCAGCACCCAGCCTGGACCTGCCAGTTGCAGTCACAGAATCACAGAACCACAAAGGCTGGAAAAGATTTCCCAGGTCCAGCCTTAACCCAGCGCTGAGTTCCCCACCAAACCCTGTCCCCAGGTGCCACATCCACACTGCTTTGAGCACTTCCAGGGATGGTGATTCCAGCTCCTCCCTGGGCAGCCTCTTCCAATGCCTGAAAACCCTTTCCATGAAGAAATTTCACCTAACATCCAATCTAAATCTCCCCTGACACTATTTGAGGCTGTTCCCTCTCCTCCTGTTCCTGTTCCCTGGGAGCAGAGCCTGAACTGGTTGTGCCCTCCTGTCAGGAGCTGTGCAGAGCCACAAGGTCCCCCCTGAGCCCCCTTTTCTCCAGGCTGAGCCCCTTCCCAGCTCCCTCAGCTGCTCCAGCCCCTTTCCCAACCCCATTCCCTTCCCTGCACGTGTCCTTTTTCCCAACACTGACCCCAGGACTGGAGGTGCCCCAGCAGAGCTTCACTCTTTGCCAGTGAAGATGTGGTACATGACAGCTCAGCATTCCCCATGCAATGATCAGGAAGAGATATAAAACAAACAAAAAACCCCAAAAACCACTACAGGGAAAGAAATTGCTGGATGAAATCCCTAAAATTGTGGCTGGGAATTTTTTTTTTTTTTCCCTGACCGCAGGTGATACCAGGAGTAGGTTTCAGGTAGATGCAGAAACCTCCTGTAGATGCAAACAGGACTCTCCTCCCCTTCACTCCTCAACAGCAGCAAATTTACTGTGGGATGAAGCTGGGGAAAATCCATCTTGTTTGCCTGTTCCTGACCCTCTGTGCCACCTCCTCTTGCCGAGGTTGCAAGGGCAGCATCACCCCTTGCCCATTTATCAGCAGGTTTGGAACCCTTTCCAAAGGCCCTTTCCAACTCAACTCTCCAGGCAGTTTCTGCAGATGGATTAAGGACCAGGAAAGGATGGATGTGTGCCTCAGAAACCCTCCAGTCCCTTCCTGAATCCCTGAGGCTGAGAACAAAACCCCAGGGCTCAGACCAGGAGCGTCTCTATTCAGCACAAAGAGCGAGGTTTGTTCCTTGAAGACATCAAACTAAAAAATAAAAGAGGTCAGAGTCCACTGTTGCTCTTTCTAGGCTTTTCTGGACAAAAACTCTCTTGAGTTGAACAAAATATTTCATTTTCAGGATGTTTTCTTTTTGACTTTTATCGAGATTGAGGCTGAGAGGGAAGTATCAGTTTGAATGAAAATTGCAGTGACTTTTTGTTTCTGGCAAACTGGTTCCAGCCCTGCCAGTTAAGCAAATTTGCAGCCCCAAAGTGATCATCCAACAGTCTCCAGGGTGTTTGATCTCCATTTCAGGAATCCTACAGCAAAATCTGCCAGGAAAAGTGTAGCATTTGTAGGAGCAGGTAGGAAATGTGGCAGGTTCCCCTCAGCTTCCTTCCCAGCCTTGTGCACTGGTGCCTCCCAGTGCCTGGAAAAGGGAGAAGCAGAATGCTCAGAAGAACTGAAGATTGTTTCAGTATTTTTTATTTTAAATCAAAGTGTTTCTTGCTATCGTAGAATCACAGAATCTGAGAAAGGTTTGGCTTGGGGAAAACCTTTGTGATCATCAAGTTCTGAGGCAGGGACACCTTCCACCAGACCAGGCCGCTTGAGGCCCATCCAGCCTGGCCTTGAGCACTCCAAGGAAGTTATTCACAAAATTCCCAGAATTCCCAGAATGACCAGGTTGGGAGAGACCTTCAAGGTCATCGAGTCCAACCCAGCCCCAACAGCTCAACCGAACCCTGGCCCCCAGTGCCACATCCAGGCTTTGTTAAACACACCCAGGCATGGGGACTCCACCACCTCCCCGGGCAGCCATTCCAGAACTTTATCACCTTTCTGTGAAAAACTTTTCCCTGCTATCCAACCTGTATTTCCCCTGGTGCAGCTGGAGGCTGTGTGCTCTGGTTGTGTCAGTGCTGCTGGAGAAAGAGCCCAGGGCCAGCTGAGCACAGGCCCCTTTCAGGAGCTGTGAGAGTGATGGGGGCAGCCCTGAGTCTCCTTTGCTCCAGGCTGAGCACCCCCAGCTCCCTCAGGGCTTCCTCACAGGGTTTGTGTTCCCAGCCCCTCTCCAGCCTCCTTGTCCCCTCTGGATGTGCTCAGTGTCCCCAGGTCCTTCCCAAGCTGAGGGGCCAGAGCTGGGCACAGCACTCCAGGTGTGACCCCAGCAGTGCCCAGGGCAGGGCCAGAGTGACCTCCCTGCTCCTGCTGGCCTCACCATTCCTGAGCCAGGCCATTGTCACTGCTGAGCTGTCGTAACAAACAGAGGAACACCCTGTATTTGAGAAGGCTTCTCTCTTTTATTTTAGCACCATGCTGTCTTTTATACCCTCTCACAAAGTTTATACCTATTCATTGGCCACAATAAATCAATATTTATAATATTCATATCAATGTTCATAATGTTCATTGGTGGTTCCCACCACTGTTTTCCACCACAATCTGACTGCAGGCCCCTCATTTATCTCTTCTTCTCCTCCATTTCCACACCAATGGCCTTGGTAGAGCTCCTTTCAGGGATAAAGGCAACTCTGATCAGCTTCTCCTCTTCAGCTCACTCTTCCTGACTCACAGACCAGCTGTGAGCCCCTTGCACACTGGACTTGTGTTCCCAGCCCCTCTCCAGCCTCCTTGTCCCCTCTGGATGTGCTCAGTGTCCCAAGGTCCTTCTCAAGCTGAGGGGCCAGAGCTGGGCACAGCACTCGAGGTGTGGTGTACACCCCCAGTATAGGGGAATGTTATGTACCTGTTCATGTTTTGGGGGATCAGGAAATCCTGTGTGAGCTCAGGGGACAGCCAAGGAGCCCTGGGAATGGGGGGAACAAGGCTGGGTTTGGTGCATTCACCACAAAGTGCTGCTGCTCCCTACCTGCCCCCCTCCAGCCACAGAACAAACCAGGAAGAAGCTTCAAAGAGGAGAAAAATGACTTTTTTGCTTAAATACAGGCCAGACACAAAGCAGAAGTTTCACTACCCCCAGCACAGGGCACCATCACTGGAAATGTTTAAAAACCTGTGAGTGTGGCACTTTGGGACACGATTTAATGCTGGAGTTGAGGATGTTGGACTCAATCCTTGGAGGGCTTTTTCAGCCTCGTTGATTCTGTGATTGTGACTCATCAGGGGAATTTTGGCTTCTGAGTCCAAACCAAAACCCAGCTCTGGGATGCCTCAAGCACCAGAGGTTGCTGCTCTGGATCACCTGAGTGTTTCTCAACCACCACTTCCCTGGTGGGCAGCCGGTCCCAGTGCCTGCCCACCCTTTCTGTACAAAAATCTCTCCTAAAATCCAACTCAACCCTCCCCAGGCTGAGGGAGAACCTGGCACAACTTGAGGCCATTTCCTCTGCTCCTGCCCCTTACCTGGCAAAGGTAACCACCTGTACATAAACCTGGGTCACCCCTAAAGCAGAGACAGCACAGCCCAGGCTGAGGGAGGGCCACTGGCCCAGTCCCTGTCCCCTCAGCAGCTGTGGTTGTGCTGTCACCTCCTCTGAGCAGCACTCAGGGCACATTGAACCCTCCCAAACACAGCTGCAAGCCTGGTGGAACCTGCACAGCTTTGTTCAGCACCTTCACTGCAGCTTGGTTGGGTTTTTGACCTCATCTAGCAGATAATAGGAAAATTTTGGGGCCAACCAGGTCAGGTCTGTGCCCTTTGCTCCTGCCCAAGGCCACCACAGCAGGAGGAGGTGGCAGCTCCCTCGTGCTTGCTTTGCCCTCTGATGGGCACTAAAGCATTTCAGGGCTGAACTTTCTGCCTCATTTGACTATTTCCCTATGAAATAAGGGATTTGGGATGTTAATTGTGGAGTCTTTGCTTTTTCTTTGCCAAGGTCAGGATTAAATGTGTGAGATGGTATTTCTTGTTGGGACTCATATGTTTATCAGTTCTTATCTCTGTCACACTCTCACAAACCCTGAGTTCTGCAGCACTTCACTCCAACAAACTAAAAATGGAGCCCATCTCTCTCTCTGCAAGGCCTTTGAAGGATCAACTGTCCAATTAACAAATGACACCGAAATTATTTTTACTTTTAACCCAATAACCAACCACCCATGGCTGCAATGGGGACTTTTTATCCAATTACACAAAACCACCCAAACCCATGGAGAAGAAGGAGAAGAAGAAGGAGAAGGAAGGAGGTGAAGGTGACGAAGAAGGACCAGCCTCTGCCCCAAAACCTCCATCTTGCTTTATATCCATTCCTGTATTCTAAACCCTTAAACTCTGAGTTTCCCACCCTGTGCTATCACACACTTCTATCCAAACTCCACACCCACAATCCCAGTTCTGTCATTCCATTTTGGAAGCTTCTCCGTGGCCTCAGGTCAGTGCAGTGTTCTCTTGGGGGTCAGTGCCTGGCAGCACAGAAATCTGAAATTCTCAGCAGCCAGGGTTCCAACAGTTAATTTTTTTCCTCTGCATAATGAAAGGATTAATCTCAGCCTTCCATGCTGTACTGACTGGTCTTTACCTTTTAATGGTCATTATTTCAAGCCTTCCATACCATTCTTACATCAAAAGACATTTATTCCACCAAAGGGAGTTTTAAAAGCATTTTGAGTTTTGCTTTCTGTGTACTTTAAGTAGGAACAGGAAGCAGAGACTTTTTAGGGCTCTTTGTTTGGTGTTGCCATTTAATTACTTTGTAAAGAATTCTTCCAAGAGCTGGAGAAAAGTGGCCCAAGGGAATCACAGAATCCCAGAATGGTTTGGGCTGGAAGGGACCTTAAAGATCATCTCATTCCACCCCCTGCCATGGGCAGGGACACCTCCCACCATCCCAGGCTGCTCCAAGCCCTGGCCTGAGCTCAGGACAAGTGGCCCAGGGCATTTAAAGCCATGTCCAATCGAGAGGGACACTTCACCTGTCCCCACCTCCTGCCTGTCCCTGCTTTTGTGGCCATGGTTTCCTTCCCCCCCTCACAAACAGTTTTTCCATGCAACTGGGTCACCTTTGAAAGTCAGCAGAAGTGGAGTTACTTTGTTTAAAATAAAAACATGTATTTCTATCACCTCAGGAGTTGTTTCTGTTTTGGCACGGGGACCCTCTGATCCTCCCACCTCCTTTTATCAGCATCTTCAAAAGAGAAAGGGAGTTATAATTGCTTTCTCCCCTCACCACAGAAGAAAGGGAGAGGCTGCTGTTCCCCTCCCCTGGCATCCTGAGAAGAAACATGCTTTGAGCAATCATTTATTTACAGAACAAAAATAACATCTGGATTTCAAAGGGCAGAGCAGCTCAGAAGAATGAGGCTCTCTCTCCTCCTGATTCCCAGCCCCTGCTCTGCCTCTCCCCTCACTCCAGGGGCTTCTCCCTCTCTCTGAGCATTGTTTTGCTTTTGCCACAGAATCTCAGAGTGGTTTGGTTTGGAAGGGACCTTAAGGCTCATCCAGAGCCACCCCAGCCATGGCAGGGACACCTTTCCCTGTCCCAGGCTGCTCCAAACCTGGCCTTGGACACTTCCAGGGATCCAGGGGCAGCCACAGCTGCTCTGGGCACCCTGTGCCAGGGCTTCCCCACCCTCAGAGTGAGGAAATTTCCTAATATTTAATTATTAATCCTGCCTTCTGTCAGTTTGAAGCCATTAGATATCCTGTGGAGAAGCAGGGAGCAGAAAAATGGGAAGAAACCAGTAGTTCCTCTAGCCTGGTTCTTCCAACTCTTTGATTTTTGCTTTATTTTCTGGTTCCTGATTAGGCAGAATCCTCTGGGTCCTGTCACACAACGCATGTGCCCTACACATGAACCCATCCCTTTCCAGGCTGAATTTTCTGCCACATTAACCCCTTCATTGCTTTAAAACTGATGGATTGGTGTCTTCAGAGCCATCAGCAAAGGTGGCTGAAATTCCCCCAAAAAAGCCCACAAGTTCTCAGTAAGGACAGACTAATTAAATTAACAATCCTGTTTTCATTAAGGCTAAAAATGCACCTGCACACTGCCACATCCCCACTATCCCTGCCAGGCAGCTGGAAAGGCACCTTTGGGATGCGTCACATCTCATTTCACCACTTCAACACACAAGTTTTACAGGAAAAGCCCCTGGGAGTCCCTGAAAATAAAGAGCAAGCTTGTTAAAGCCACAAAGAGATTCCATCCCAGCCTCCTGCAATCCCCTGCTTGGATAACTACATTTCTGTAAATGTATTTGTAAATAAATATGTGTAAATATGTTTATACAGTTCAGCTGATGGATTGGCCGCAGGGATCACTAAAGGTACCTGCAAAAATGAAATGATTGATTAACCTTGTTTCTCATATAATCACTAAATTCCAAACACTGAATGAAGACAACCATTACAAAAAAAAAGCCATTTATTAGATGTATGTACATATATACATATACATGCAAAGTGATTTTATACACATTTACACAGGTTCAATTATTAATACAGTGCAAAAATGTCTAAAAAGGTACCAGCCCACCTTCTACAAACTCAACAGCTCTTTGGGAGAAAGGGGAAAGAAAAGAAACCAGAGAATTACCAGCTTCATAAAGTGACTAAGCACTGAGTAAGCAAACCTGGAAATTATTGAAGTTTATTCTTTGCCAATTTGCTTGTGCTGAGCTGCTGGGTGAGATGAAGAGTTTCCAAAAGACTTCTCTGGCAAAGTGACAGAATGAAGAAGATGCAATTCAAACCACATTAACCAGTTTAAAGCTGAAAAAAGGGATGGATTTCTCTTTGGGGATTTGATTCAATACAGGAAAAATCCCACATTATGAGTCAGATTTTGTGTTCTCAAACTGCAAGTCATTCTTTTTTATCAAATCTTAAAGCACTGAGATCAATGTAAACTATTCTATTCCTCTTGCTGTTTCGCCAAGAGAAAATGTTTAACTGTATAAATACTGTGTGGAC
This sequence comes from Molothrus aeneus, assembly GCF_037042795.1. Taxonomy (NCBI): domain Eukaryota; kingdom Metazoa; phylum Chordata; class Aves; order Passeriformes; family Icteridae; genus Molothrus; species Molothrus aeneus. Next base: position 2,974,699 of record NC_089646.1, on the reverse strand, counting down.
ATGGGATAAAAACCAAATTAAAAATAAAAATGGATCAAATTCTGTGTGGTCTGCCTCATCCTGGAACCCCAACCCAAACCTATGAAGTGCACACAGACTAATCCATGTAGATTCCTTAATATGGTTTACACCTATTACAGGAAAATAAAAGGTTGCAAAGGGATTAAGACCAACACCAAAGCAGAGCTTTGTCACTGGGTAGAAAACAGCTGGAGATTCAGCCACATTCCCCAAAAATCCACAAAGCAAAAAAATACAAGTTTAGACAAAGGCAGAATTGAACCAACTGCTTTGGTTTGATTTTACTGAAATGTTTTCAGGAAAACCAATTCAAAAAAAGCCAAAATTAACCTTTCTCCACTCTGTTACTTGCACAATTATCCAGACACCCTGTTCTAGCACTCCTCTGTAGAGCTGTGGCTGCCATCCCCTGGCTCAGGCATGGATTTGTTTCAGGACAGAGCAGTTGGATGCTGGGAAAGCAGCAGGAATGTTCCAACTTTTCCAACCAGCTCTGGGGAATGCCCTCTGGAAATGCTCTGTGTGGAGAAACAGGAAAAGCTCTTCTGGACTCTTTAGCCAGGGTGAGGATAAAAAGGCAGGAGCAGGGAGCTGGCTCCTGTCCTAAAGTCCTTTTCATGAAGATCTGTCTGTCTGGATAAAATGCTGCATCCCTTTCCCACATGAATGCAGTGGGTTGATATCCAATTTATGCTCCTGGAAAACACCACCAATCACCAGATCCATTATCCCTGAAGTGTTAAGTTTTTAGTGTCAGATTTTTGGGGTGTTCTTTTTGCAGATTTTTTTTTAAACTTGTAATTCAAACCTGTAATTTTTTTTTTTAACTTGTAATCCAAACTCTGAGTGACTGAGTTCCCTGCAGCCTCCTCCAGAATTTACCAGGGAAAACTGGGAGTGAACAGTTTGAAAATTAAGAGCAGCACAAAACCCCTCACATCTGTGGGGTCATCTTGGTGTCTCAGGGACAGGGCTTGAATTGTGGCTTCATTTCCCCACTGGTAGTCTGACAGAAAACTGGGATAATGACAGACAAACAACTTTAATCCCCTCTCTTAGAACAGAAAACCTTTCCCTTATGGCACTCAGCTCGAGCTGTGTCCTCAAATACCTGGCTAAAATATTCCTCCATCATTCCTAGCAGACTATTCCTCACACTTTGGAGGTTTTTGTCAGGTTGCTGTTCCAGTAAGTGCAGTGAAAAAGAAATCCCTACATTTTCCTTCTGGCACTAAGTCTCCTATGTCCTAGAAACTGTCCAGGTTGGAATGAGCTGCACATGGATGCTGCTGCTGCTCTATCCAGAAGTGCTTCCAAAGTCCAGCACCACAAATTTCTGGTCTGATCCTTATGTTTGCATCCTGAGATTCCAGGAAAACTCACTGACATAAAAACAAGGAATTTTATCAAGTGTTCCTGCAAAAAAAAAGACAATTCTGCTGCATGTTAATCTCTTTGCAACCAGAGGTAGAGACCATGTGAGAGGAAAAAGAAATCTTTGGTGAAAGAAATGGGAATGACCAGGAAAAAAAAAAAAAAAAAAGGAAATTTTAGGACCATAATTCCACAATAACATACCTACAGTTTGAATCTCTACAAGCCCTCAAGGACAGCTGCATCAAACTGCTATGCATTTTTTTAACAGCCAGCCTAAATTATTCATCTATGCCCTAAAATGGCCCTGTGCACCCAGATCCATGACAGAGCAGAACAGCCAGTGCAGCAGAGGTTGGGAATTCCAGTCCCCAGTTCCAAAGTGCACACCCAGAAACTCATCTCAGTGTAAGAATTCACCACCATTAACCACAGCTGTTGTGTTCTACAGAACAAAGAGAGCCTGCTCTTGCTTTCCATTCCTGCAAATGGCTTTCTACTCACCAGCTACTCATTTTATTAAAAAAAGGTGAAGGAGTCAGTGGCCTGTCATAAATAGGCTTGGAAGATTTATGATCCATACAGGCCAAGCAAACATGGAATTGCCCTTATCCTAAAAATGACCTTAGCCAAGGAAACAAAGGCCACAAGAGCTGACAGATCACTTACACCCACTTGGATTATTTTTTGCTGCCCCAAGCATATTTGCAATTAACCCATGAGCACACACTAAACTGCAATGTGCTGTTCAGCCAAGGAGATATTTATAGACTTTATGGTTTATAAAAGAGTCACAGCCTTTCCCTGTCCTTCCAAGCCTAGAAAAATGATCCTGAAGCTCACCCTCAGCATTTTCCCCACTGATTCTGCACTCACCTAATTACAGCAACAACCCCTTCACTCACATTTACCAAGACAAATCTAGAGACAGAAATGTTACCCATCACTTTACCCTTGTTTTACTTCACAACTGGAGTATTTGCAGAAGCAGGGCAAGACTGACCTGCCCAGCTCTCACAGAGCCAGTGAGACAAGTGGCAAAATGCTGTCTGGATGGTGGCAGCCAAGGAGGAGAAGCCTGCTGAAGGTAAGAACTTCCATCTGTGGTGACACCTGACAAGCCCCACCATGTCAAATACAGCTGCACCCCTTGCTGTGTGCTGGACATAATTACAGGATCCTACTGATCCCAAGTTGCTGGGAGCTGTTTTCCTTGCAATAACCATTGCCATGGATGGTTAAAAAACACTCTGAGCTATTTTTGGCCAGGTGAATACAAAAAAAGAGTTGTAAAAACAGAGTAGCAAACCCCAAGTTTGGTTGTTTTTTGTTTTTTTTCATACACCACAGTCAGGCTGCTTCTCCAGGAGCTGCCTTGTCAGGATCTGGTAAGAGGAAAGAGAAGCCACTCCTATGTGGAAGGAGATTTGCCAGAGGTTCCTCAATCCATACAAGTAGATGTTGCATGAACAGACACAGAAAAGGAGCACAAATGTCTTCACCTTCCTGGCTGAGCTGTAGAAGAGGTACAGGTAACACTGCAAAAGGAGCAGAAGGGAGAGTTAGCACTGAACTCTGCACAAAACCAGGGATCCAGCTGGGAATTGCTGCCTGGGACCCATCTGCTGAGCATGTGAAGGGCAAAACCCTCACAGGAGAACATGAAAAGCTCCCAGTGCTGACAGAGGAGTCACTTTTTCCCCTCAGGCAGTGACAGATCAGCCTCTGTCAGCTCAGGTCACAGCTTCCAACTGTGCTGAGGCAGAGGTCAGCACGTGGGAAGCACTGCAGGTTGTGCACAGCTTTTGGGCAGAAGCTGCTATAAATCAAAAGGAGAAGAGAGAATTCTCCTTTATTCAACTTCCCTGGCTTCAGGTACTCACAGGGAAAGAGGAAGCACAGAGCCTTTCTTTGTGAAAAACAATCTCCATCAAGTACTTAAATCTAAATTAATTTATTAGATCTAAATTAATTTATTGGATCTAAAGTCATCTATTAGATCTAAATCAATCCATTAGATCTAAATTAATCTATTAGGTCTAAATTCATCTATTAGATCTAAATTAATCTATTAGATCTAAATCAATCTATTGGATCTAAATTAATCTATTAGATCTAAATCAATCCATTAGATCAAAATACATCTATTAGATCAAAATCCATCTATTAGATCAAAATGCATCTATTAGATCAAAATCAATCCATTAGATCAAAATCAATCCATTAGATCAAAATGAATCTATTAGATCAAAATCCATCTATTAGATTGAAATCAATCCATTAGATCAAAATCCATCTATTAGATCAAAATCAATCCATTAGATCAAAATAATCCCTTAGAACAAAATAATCCATTAGATCTAAATCAATCTATTAGATCTAAATCAATCCATTAGATCAAAATAAATGCATTAGATCAAAATAAATCTATTAGATCAAAATCCATCTATTAGATTGAAATAAATCTATTAGGTCAAAATAAATCTATTAGATCAAAATCCTTCTATTAGATCAAAATCAATCCATTAGATCAAAATACATCTATTAGATCAAAATCCATCCATTAGATCAAAATGCATGTATTAGATCAAAATCAATCCATTAGATCTAAATCCATCTATTAGATCAAAATCAATCCATTAGATCAAAATAATCCCTTAGAACAAAATAATCCATTAGATCTAAATCAATCTATTAGATCTAAATCAATCCATTAGATCAAAATAAATGCATTAGATCAAAATAAATCTATTAGATCAAAATCCATCTATTAGATTGAAATAAATCTATTAGGTCAAAATAAATCTATTAGGTATAAATCCATCTATTAGATCTAAATAAATCTGTTAGATCTAAATTCATCTCTTCACCCCAAAGCTCTGCCATGAGCAAAGGTGTAAGAAAGCTGAAAGACACTAAATTGTATCATAATACAACAAATAATCCCATAAATACATCAAAGTCTGAGAGTGGTCCCCAAACCATGATCCAAAAGGAAAAGGGACAATGAATACACTGTAGGCATCAGTTATTCCTAGAAACAAAACTGCAGCACCTTTCTGCAATGCCAGGCTGAAAGCTGAAGATTTTCCAGCATATGCTGCCCTCAAGTTAAAGGTTGTGGAATTTTTTTAGGAATTCAAGAAGCCTTTCAAGAAAAACCAATTTGGAACATGTTGTATTTTCCTCATTCAAACTCTTCTGTGTAAGGTCAGAGGAAATAACCCCATTATGGAATAAAAAAAATTGAAAATGTGGAAAATTGGAATATGGAAAAATCCCATTAAGGAACCAGCAGGATTCAATGTGATTTTTCATGTAAATTACACCATTTTCAATAATGTTGGTGTCCAATATTTGCTCAGTCCTCAAGGTGGCTGTGCTGCAAAAGCCCATCACTAGGTCTGACACTTAGATGTGTCCATCCCTTTGGGAAGGAACCATCTTTGGGATGGCATTTGTCCATCACACCCAGCCCCCTCTGACTTGTCAGAACATGGAAGCACTGAAAAAGCCTGCAAATGCAATTTCCCAAGGCTCAAAACGTGCCTTGAACTGCTTTTGTGCCACTTGACTGGAATAAATCAGTGGAATCACCTGGCTAGGATGTTAAAAACCTCTGCTTAGCTGAACATGGCTCTGTCTTGTGAATTGTAACAGCAAAATAATCAGCAAAAATTTTTATTTGCAGTTCACATACCTGAAAAACACAGGCTAGAAAAGGTAGAAAAAAAGCTATCACATTTCCAATTCCTTCATGGTCCTCCTGTTGGGATTAAAAGAAGTGACAACTCTGTCAGGCACAGCTTTTAGCAAGTGCTGCTTGATATTTGAGAACATTTTAAATATAGTCAAGATCCTCTTAGCCCAGTTTATGGTGATTGACTGTAACAGTGTCAAACACCAAGATCAATATCATTGGATAAGACACCAAGAACTGAGGTTTATGTGACAGTTCTTGCTAAATAAAACTGTGTGAGGATACAATCAGCACACTTTTCTCCCCCCTTTTTTTAAAGTTGTTTATTCTCATGTTTATTTTTAAAAAATTACAGAAAAGGATCTAAAATAAAATGCAACAATGGAGAAAAAAAATCCAGGCAGCCTGGTAAGAATAAATAAATTACAGAAAAGGATCTAAAATAAAATGCAAGAATGGAGAAAAAAAAAATCCAGGCAGCCTGGTAAGAATAAATAAATTAAAAAATAAAATTTGTAAAAATTATTAAATAAGTTTTAATTCTAAAACTTATTTAATAATTTTTAGAAATTTTATTTCTAAATAAAAAATTTTGGAAATTTTATTTCTAAATAAAAAATTTAGTAATTTTAATTATTTAATAATTATTTCATAATTATGTTAATAATTATTTTAATAATTAAATAATGAATAAATAATTTAATAATTTTTCTTTATTTTAATAAATAAGTAATTTTTAGAATTTTAGAATTCTAATAATTAAAAAATAAGTTTAAAAATAAATAATTAAAAAAAAGTTTCTCAAAATTTAAACTTCTACAGAACAGAATAAAATGCAGAATATTGTGATGTACAGAAAAATACACAAGGTGTAGCAGTCCTGGAGAAACAAAACACTTTTTGTGGAGAGATGTGTGCTCAGCTGAGGGGCAGAACAGCCACCCTTGGAGTGGTTACCCAAAAATTCATTGCCTTTCACTCATTCTCAGGTCTGGGAGCATCAGGCTTACCTGAAAGGAATATTCTGCCAGGTGAACTCCTCGGATGAGGTTCAGAGCTCCACACATGATGTTCAGAACAAGTGACAGAATCCCCAGGGGGGTTACAGGCTGCATCCTGTAAGTAGGGACTGGAAATGAAATGAAAAGCAGACATTAGTGAAAGTTTGCACTATTACTTTCAAGCTTTTACTAGAAAACACCACAATTACTTTGTGTGGGTTTTAAACACTTGCAAAACCTTCCATGCTTGCTCCAGGGAAGATTGATTATGAATAGAAATCTCCCTTTTTTTTTGTTGTTGTATTGCAGTATTCAGTTCTTCACACATCCAGAAATCACCAAGAGCTCTGGAGTACTTTTAAACAATTCAACAACAGATTTTTCTTGACCTATTTGGCATCAGTGTCTTCTATGGTGCACACAGATAATTCTTTGTTTATTCCAGCAGATGAGGATGCTCAGCACTCCTCAGGTCAGCAGAAAAGCCAGAGGCTTTCCCCACCCAAAGGTCTGGGGAAGGGCTTAGATTTCACCCATCACCACAGCAAGGCAGCAACTCATCTCCTCCTTAACCAGTAATTAAACATTTTATCCCACTTGAGGGCTCAGCCTGCCCCCATTTCCCAGCTAGTGAATTATCTGCCTCCTTCCTTTCTCACTTTCTCTGCTACTACTTAACACCCACCCTGCTGAACAGCAGTTCTGCATGATAATCCCATTGATACATGCCTAATTAAGGTCAAAGTAATTATCATAAATGTGTGTTTAGCTTTGGAATTGGCTGCCTTTAATTCAGGCTTGGCCAAGAGCACACCTCCAGTTTTCCTGCACTTGTTCAACAACAGATTCCACACCTTGATCCTCAGCTCCATTTCACTCCTGCCCTTGCATCACCACAAGTAGGACACTGTTAGTTTCATAAAAAATGATAATTTGCAGCTCAGATATCAAATCCAGATCTGCTGAACCCAAGAGACAGGAGAGAATGAATGAGCCCTCAAGGAAACCATCTCCTCCCTGTGCCCAGTGAATCCAGATCCTCTTTATCTGACTTTTTATCTATTTATCTGACCTTTCCAGATAAACTGCACCTCTGGCTTCCTTTGAGTGACAGATGAATCACCACAACAGCCATTACATGATTTCAGAGAGAAAAACACTCCTGCCTTCTCCTTCAAGCCAGATTTTGACAGATGGATGTAAAAAACTCTGGTGCCAAATTAATACAGAGATGTAAAGCACCTTTCATCTGTGTCTCTGTAATTAATTTGTCTGGCATGAACTCACACACCCATAATTTCAGCTCCAAAGGAACTGGATCAACTCAATTTGATGTGTGTCACTTTAGGGAGCATCACTGGGTACTGCAGACAGAATGGTGTAACTCTGTCACTCAAAGGCAATTTTGCTTTTCTTTTGCTACATAGTGACATTTACAAAAAACTCCTAGCAGCATCTCTATTCATTCCCTGACCCCAGAATTCAGTTTCCTTTTATTTTTTTCCTGCTATTCCTACTTTTGATTAATTAAATAATGTTGCAGCTATATATGTGTGTAACTCTCCCACAGATATTTCCTAATAAAGACTGATCCTCAAATTTTAAGGTTTACTTCAGAGGCATAAATGTCTCTCAAACAATTATAATTATTAAACACAAATGTCATTCATTGAGCAGAATCCTGCAAGCCACATGTGCCAAGAGTTCCCAGTCCCTAGGGAAAAACAATGTAATTCTCATGCTTCTGCAGCATGAAATATTATGTAAAAGTTACATTTTTTTTTAGTCCAGGAGGATAAAAAGAATTGCTGTCACAGATGCAAGGGTGATTAAAACATCCAGTTGTTCAGGGTTCAGATTTTGTGAAAACTGGGCTTGAAATGGTTTGCTGCAGAGATTTATTTGTGCTGTTAAATTCTGAGGTTTAACTCACAAACTGAAATTGCACAGAGAAGTGAGATGGGTCCTGCTAAGGGAAAATTATTTCCCTTCCTTGGGTGAAGTCAGTCATATTTTTATCAAGAGAATTTCATACTGGAATGGCCTATTATAGTAAATAAGGGAAAAGAAGAGTACAAACACTCAGTCCAGGACAGCACACTCTGCACAAGCACAAATAAACACTAATTAGGCTTCACATGGATCTGCCTCCTCAAGCACAGAAGTTGTGCACTTCAGAGCACAAGATCCACACAGAAACATTCTGGGAGCTGTGGGTGATGCACCAGCAGGCTTGAACATGTGCAGAATAACTGCAAACACCCTCAGCCAGTGAAGAAATTGAAACCTCTGCCCATGAAAGACTTTCTGGCAGAGGCCTGTGGCCATTTCACTGGAGGGAGACACCAGAGTGTGCAGCAGCAGCTTGGATCTGCCTCCTGCAGGCACAGCACAAGGCTGGACATGAGTCACTGACTCAGACTTCTGCAGAAAGAGCACCAGGAGTGAGAAATGAAATCACTCCAACAGCCTCAACTGAAACACAAGCACACAAAAGGCAGAGAGTGAGACAGCTTCAAAAACAGCCCCTGAAAAGGCCTTTGAAGGACTCCCTGTGTGCCTGTGGGAGATGAAGAACACTCACCAAGGGGAGCTGCAGGATTCACCTGCTGCCTCACAAGAGCAGTGGCACAAACTGTTCTGCTGCTTCCCAGAGGCAGCTGTGATGTGCAAACCCTCCCTGCCCACAGAGAGCCCCTGTGCCCTGTACCTAGCCCCATCAAACCCTCCCTGCCCACAGAGAGCCCCTTGTGCCCTGCACACAGCCCCACCAAACCCTCCCTGCCCATAGAGATCCCCCTGTGCCCTGCACCCAGCCCCATCAAACCCTCCCTGCCCATAGAGAGCCCCTGTGCCCTGCACCCAGCCCCATCAAACCCTCCCTGCCCATAGAGAGCCCCTTGTGCCCTGCACACAGCCCCATCAAACCCTCCCTGCCCATAGAGAGCCCCTGTGCCCTGCACACAGCCCCATCAAACCCTCCCTGCCCATAGAGAGCCCCTTGTGCCCTGTACCCAGCCCCATCAAACCCTCCCTGCCCACAGAGAGCCCCTGTGCCCTGCACACAGCCCCATCAAACCCTCCCTGCCCATAGAGATCCCCCTGTGCCCTGCACCCAGCCCCATGTCCTGGTGCAAACCCTCTGTTCCAGACTGCAAGGCAAGAGGTATTTTATTCCCATCTGCATGGCAGATTACCTTTGTCAGGTGGGCAGTTTGCCTTATCTCTCTCTCTGAGTGACCACATTCATACCTCCTCCCTCAGGAGGGGACATCTGCTGATAACAGCCATTGAATGTCCCTGCATGGCTGATAAGAACTGCAGCATTCCATTGGGAGATGTGAGCCCAGGGGGAGGAGCCAAGCATTCCTACCTGGATATAATCCAGAGGTTTTGAGACACCAGCAAGGCTTTCTGCACTGGATTCCCCAGAGGAGCAGCAGCTGCCTCTTCTTCCACTGGATCTTCAGAGGAAGAGACTGCACCTTTCTACAGGATCCCTGCTCCAGCAGAGCCACCCCTGACACTGCAGGAGGGCTGAGCCACAATTCCAATGGGACTGCTGCCCACACCCTGACCCACAGGGTGTCAGGTTGGGTTCTGACTCTGTCAGTGCTGTTCTAGTGCACTGCATTGTTTATTTTATCCTTTTATTGTCTTCCCTATTAAAGAACTGTTATTTCCTGCTCCCATATTTTTGCCTGAGAGCCCCTTAATTTCAAATTCATAGCAATTGGGAGGGGTGGGGAGGGTTTACATTCTCCATTTCAGGGGAGGCTCCTGCCTTCCTTAGCAGATTCCTGTCTTTCCAAACCAAGACACCCTCCCTGCCCACAGAGAGCCCCCCTGTGCCCTGCACACAGCCCCATGTCCTCTGTGCCCACAGTGACACCAGAGAGGCTCTGAGCAGCAGCCAGGGCTCTGGGGGTGCTGATCAAGGGGGCAAAGGAAGGGGTTTTGTAGCCAGTTTTTGGGTTTTTTTTGGGCTGGGTTTAGTTAACAAAAGGAAAGAACAAACAGCAGAAAGAATGGAAGCAAGAAGGGGAAAAAAAAATCTCTTGTTCTCAAGAATACTAACAAGGAGAGAGCTGCCCTGACTCTTCTGGCCTTTTTCACAGCAAACTGAAGAGCCAGAGGATGAGCTCAGCCAACACCAAAGAGGCCAGCAGCAGCTCCAGCCATGTGAGGAAGGGATGTTTGGATCATCCCTGGATCAATCAATCTGCACCAGGGAGTGCAGGCACAATTCAATCCTGCTCTCCTGCAGCCACAGCATTTCAAACAGCCTCTTGTAGAGCAGAGCTGTGGTATAAATAACATTAATATGGAACAAACACTATGCACACAGCTAAACTTAGAGCAGCAAAGTGGGATTCAGCTGGGAGGGGATGATGAGAGGAGAGAGACACAAGCCAGGAAAGCTGACTCCAGTGGAGGCAAACAGATGATCATAAACATGAGCCTTAAAATAAAGGCAGAACAATCTGTGAGAGTATTTGGGTTAGACCAGAGAGAACAGCCAGAAATAAAAAGCCAGATGGAAAGTAAAGGAAAGCAATTAGGAATAAAAGGGAAGTGAAAATATATTTCTGATCTGTGGACACAGACTGGATCACAAATATTTACTGGCACTGAAGCTGTTCAAAATTTAAAGAAAAAGTGCAAAGAATTTCTAAGCCCTGTCAAAACATGAAAAGATTTAACCTTCAAGCACAGCTCTGAGGAACACTCACAAATCTGACTGGCAAATAAAGTGCTTTCCATTCTATTTTTAATTCCTCCTGGCCAGTGCCCTTCCATACTCTAATTTAAAATACCTATGTCAAATTAGATTCCAGCTCATCTATCACAAACTATAAGATTGAGCAACTGGAACTTAATTTTATTAGTGCTTCATAAGCCAAGAACAACAACAAAAAAAAAGGAAATACAAGCTCATGGCACTCCAGCTGCATTTAAACCACTGTGCTAATAGGATTAAAATAGAGAATGGTTTAGTGGTGGACTTGGCAGGGTTTGGTTTCTGGTAGGACTCAATGATCTGAAAGTTTTTCTCCAACCTAAATAATTCTCTGATTTCATTTGTGGAGAAAGTAGGCAGGACCTTGACTGTGCAACTGAAACACAACTAAGAGGTACCATTTTTATATTAAAGAATTAGAGGTTGGTAGGTAAAACATCAAGTTTTATTATTAAAAAGGCCCCTGACAAGCCTCTGTGTTATTTATACAGATACACAAAGCCTCTTTCAGAATTTTAGTCAAATGGATTAAATTTAAAAAAAATATAAGGTAAAAGGAAAAAGCAAAGACAATGTGGGAAGATATTGTCAAGCCAGACAATGTGGGAACAAGAGGTGACCCTCAGCTCATATTTTTCTCATTTTCTTTTCCCTCAAGGCTGAAGAAACTCATTCAGACTGTAATTACAGATCTTTCATTATGAGTTTGCAACAAGCAATGAATGAATCAGTGGAGCTTCTTTAGAAATTTGAACAAACGAGGGTTTGAAGAGAAAATATCACATGGAAAATATCAAGCTTATATTTTCCATACAGAGAGGAAGCTGTAAGGCTGGAAAAAGACTCCACAGCAGTTTCCAAAGCTCTGCTGCATACCTGCTGCAATGTAAAGCCCATATGTTGTTTACTATGATGGAAAAAGCCTTTTTTGGTTTCACACACACAATGTAAATAAACATTTCTTGGTACACAAGGAACCCCCATGTGTTTTTCTGCCATGTGCTGTGGGCCATAATTTGTGACCAAAAAATTAAGCACAGCAGATTTGTCCATCAATTTAAATCTGACTGCCAAAACAAAATTAACTTTTGAGGTAGAAAAAAGAAAACAGCAGCCTCAGTATTGGCCCCTAGGGTTGCTGCTGCAAAAACTTCAAAAATTATATGAAAATTAAAAGTGCTAGCTAAGTAAGCAAACCAGTGCTATGTTCTGGGCACTGAGTGAGCTGCTAACAAATGCCAGTAACACCAAAGCATGTAACACTATAAAACCAAGCAGCAACAGACTTTTCACTGCTTGCCCATGGAAATAACTGCCAAGACTTTGAAAAGATGTGCTGCTTCAACCTTTCTTCACACTCAACACTTATCCACATCCAGAAGCTGAAGGAGCAAGTAAAGGACTTAAAGGTGAGAAAAACTCAGGTTACATCAATGAACTTTTCAGGTAAGATGGGTTCCATCTTTTGCCAAACAGATTTTGTAGGCTGTAAACCCTGTTTTTATCATTTTACTCAAGTTACCCTGTTTAGTTAAGTGTCTGCAAAAATCCATTGGGGAAGTTTTCATAGTAGTAAAAAACAGAGGAGCTGTGGGAATGCAATAAACCAAGCTTTGGCCTGGAAAGATCTACCACAGAGAATATTCCCCACCTAGGCTGAAAGAGAGGACTCCCCCCATGGTGCTTTGCAGCACTATTGCCAATCTACATTAGAAATCTCTCTCAGTTTGAACAGACAGGAGTCTGCTAAGGAAGGCAGGAGCCTCCTCTGAAATGGAAAATGTAAACCCCCCTCCCTCTGAATTATTATAATTTTATTTAAATTCCCCCATTGGCCAGTTGACCCTGCCCACCCCAATTGTTTATCTCTCATCCCCACTCCAGATTGCTGCCCTTTGCACCATCCCTGTACCCTCAAGTCACTGACCCCATACTTTAGTCTGTGCAGACCACATGGTTTTGCCTCTGTCCCTGATCCCTTTGGCATGGTGGATGCAATAAAACTTTGCTGGAATATATCACACAAAGACCCTTCCTGTCCTTCTTCCCCTTAGCTATCTGTGGTGTGTGTATGGATTTGAAATGGCTCTTGTGGCCTTACTCAGAGTGGCTTCTGAAGGAGATGCTTTGAGAGATGTTGCAGCATTTCTACTGTTATAGAGACATATTATAATATTGGCTTTTTGCAAATATTAAAATAGATTTTATATGTGTAATGTTGAAGAACTTTGTTGTATAATTTTTATTTCTGCTGTTAATTAAGCTTAGACATAGTAGTGAAATAGCAGATATGTGTTATAGATATATATTATAATATTGGCTTTTTGCAAATATTAAAATAGATTTTATATGTGTAATGTTGAAGAACTTTGTTGTATAATTTTTATTTCTGCTGTTAATTAAGCTTAGACATAGTAGTGAAATAGCAGATATGTGTTATAGATATATATTATAATATTGGCTTTTTGCAAATATTAAAGCAGATTTTATATGTGTCATGTTAAAGTAACTGTTATAAAGATATAGTTTTTGTTTCTGTTGTTAATTAAGCTTAGACATAGCAGCGAAATATCTGAAGGTAACTTTGTTACATAGTTTTTATTTCTGCTGTTAATTAAGCTTAGACATAGTAGTGAAATAGTAGATATGTGTTACAGATACATATTATAATATTGGCTTTTTGCAAATATTAAAATAGATTTTATATGTGTCATTTAAAGTAACTTTGTAATAAAGATACAGATTTTATTTCTGCTGTTAATCAGGCTCAGTGAAATAGCTGATCTAAGCGTGCTTGTGTTAAAATGCCTGCTGGGATGGGATAACATCCAATGCCCACAGGATGAGGACACCTGCACAGATCTGCCAACCATCAGCACTCCCTGTCTGAAAACACTGTGGGCCAAACCCCATAACTGGAGGTGATAAAAAAGGACTAAAACCACAACCAAAGAATACCCATGCTCTAAAAAGGCAGACCCAAGGAGGAGCCATGCTAAACAATTCTTGGCATATGTAAAGTAGTTTGGGGAAAAGTTTACTATGCACAAGGATCTATGAATATGCAACAGGCTGATGTAATTCAAAGGTATTTAAGGGGTATCCCCAAAGACAATAGGGTGCTCTTTGCTCAGTGCCAAGATGCACCCAGCCATAATCTTTGCTCTATTGTCCTTGTCTCCTATTGTCCTTTATTAAACTTTTTACATTTTCACAGAAGAGTGTCCTAGATTGCAAGGCAATATGTATTGTGTTTCCTATCTGTTAGAGGTGGGGCAGTTATTTTCTGTTCATTGGGCAGTTTTCTTTATCTCTTCCACAAACCAATCCTCCCTCTAGGACATATATGCTGTTAATGGGCTACTGAATGTCCCTGCATGGCTGATAAAAACTACAGCATCCCATTGGGAGATGCTCTGCCCAGAGGGAGGAGCCAAGCATTCCTACCTGGATATAATCTCAGTTTTTGGCACACCAGAGCAGCCTTTCCACTGGATTTCCCAGAGGAACAGCTGCCTCTTGCACTGGATCTTCAGAGGAAGACTACACCCATCCATAGGATCACTGCTCCAACAGAACCACACCTGTCACTCCAGGAGGGCTGCAGCCACAATTCCAACGGAACTGCTACCAACACCCTAACCAACAGGGTGTCAGGTTGTGTTCTGACTCTGTCAGTGGTTTTTCTTTTGTATTACTGCATGTATTTTGTGTTTGGTTTTTTCCCCCTTTTCCTAATAAATTGCATTTCTGACTTGGAGCCTCTCACTAGTTTTGCTTTCAAACCAGAACAAAGAGTGAACATTGTTTTTTCACATCTACCATCCCATCACCTGGCAGGTGTGCAGGGTGAGGGTGAGGAGATCTCCTGTCACCTGGTGTAGAAGTAACTTACCAACCTCCACATGGCCTCCTGCGTGCCCTCCATTGCTCAGCCCGTTCAGCAGCTCCGTGGCCTCCAGCTGCAGCTGCACTGGGGGCTGCAGCTTCAGCTCCTCCTCCACCCTCTCCCAGCTGCCCTTGGCCCTGGAGCCACGGCTGCTGTTGAAATGGTGTTTCACCTTCTGAATGGTGTTATCTGAAACAACAGGAAAAGCTGCTCAAGTCACCCCTGCAAGGCTGCTTAATTAATCCTTAGTGTTGTTAAAACCTTAACTGCGGTGATATTTTATCGTATCGTGGTGATTTGATTGTTTTAATTTCTTCATTTCATTTCCAAAAATTCCATTGCTGGTTAGGGAACAGAAGTACTTCTTTTAAGTATTTTACAGCACAGAAAGGTTTGGGATGGAGGGGACCTTAAGGATCATCCAGTGCCACCCCCTGCCATGGGCAGGGACAGCTTCCACCATCCCAGGTTGCTCCAAGCCCCATCCAGCCTGGCCTTGGACACTTCCAGGGATCCAGGGGCAGCCACAGCTGCTCTGAGAACCTGTGCCTCCCCACCCTCACAGGAAAGAATTTCTTCTAATATCTACTCTAAAAAAATAACAAAAATGATCTGTAACTACCACACAAAATATTAAAATCTTGAGCATGAAGTGCATCTTAGATCCAAACACAGGAACGGAGATGATTAAATAAATAAATAAATAAATAAATAACCACACAGCAATATTAGGCACTCAGCAACTTAATAAATAGTAAAAATTATTTTAGAAATGTATTTTTTCTTTAAAAAATAAGCTTTATGCAATTAAAAGAGGCTAGAAATTCCCCAACTCCTACTCAAGTTAAAAAAAAAAAAAGAGTAATGTGAATGTCAATATGAAATTACATCCTGGCTGTAATGTGCCCTGCAGGGAATCTACCCAAAATCCAAAATGGCTCTAGAAGATGCTTTCCTAATGGATTTCTCAAGTTTTTAAGCCTGAGTTTAACACTGTTACTGAAATCTGGACTGAAGAGTGCAAACACACTGCAGGATATTATCCTTTCCCAGAAAACTCTCTCACTGCAAGGGAATTGTGTCTTTCAAAGGTGTGAGGTTCAGTAGAGCAGCTGCTGCTTGGCAAGAAAACCAATTATTTCAGGCTAAAAAGAACCACTGGGCATGGTTCTGAAGTATTCTGACTCCAAGTCATGCCAGAAATAAAGCTGCCCATAATAATCTACTCTGTCTCCCTTTTTTCCTGAACTCATCTGTCCTCACCTGTCAGATTTTTTTAATTAAGTTCAAAAGTGTCCGAGGTGTGAATTTCTTTTTTCTTCTCTGCTTGTTCATCAATCACCACAGCATTTTGTTCACAAGAGATGAACTCTCAGGAACTCCAAACCAAACACTCCAATAGTTTAGGGCATTAAGATCTCCCCCTCCTCCTCCACACGAGGGCAAAGGCACACCCAGAGTCACTTTCATCATCAGCCTTTAGCCAGGAGATGTTGTTTAACACCATCCAATTGGCAGAGAGGATTTTTACTATTAGAGAACAAAGTTACAAACCAAATTCAATAAAAGCATATGGTCTGGAAGCTGAATTGATGCTCCTTGTGTTGTAGGAAGCAGCAAATTCCCAGCGAAGCTCTTCCAGGAAGCAGAAGGCCATGATGGTTGAGTAGCTGCTGGAACAGATTGCCATGCAGGCAATATCCCCAGAAGAAAGGAAACTGAAATAGAAATTAAAAAAAAAAAAAAAAAAAAATCACATCAACATAAAAAGGTGAAATTCCTGCTGAACGTGAGGATGGAGCTGTGCTTTCTGTCAGAACAAAATGTACAGACTGAGCTCAGACTGCAGAAAAAAAAAAAAGGATTTTTGTTGTTGTCAAAATCCTGCAATAATCCTTGTAGATCTATTTTTTCTTACACAATTATTTATTCTTAACTCATCCAGGATGCCTGAGCACAGTGAAGAGCACAAGCCAGACTATATTAAATTGGTACATCAGTACAAATCCAGGACATTCTTTCCCCAGGCTGCCTTTAAATCACCTGAATAAAAACCAAAGTGGTCAGAAAACCGATTTTGAAAGAAAATGCAGAAAAAAAATCAAAGCAAGGAATTTTGTTCCCAGGAAGCAGATGGATTCCTTCCTTCCCTTGATGGCAACATCATATTAACAGCAAGAAATATTTGCTTATTTGCACGACCCAAGATTTTCAAACACTTCCTGCTACATCACAGTAAAAATTCTACTCTAAAAGGGGCTCTTCTAACACTGAATCCATATTTATGTAAAAGTTTCCACCTGCAGATGGTCCAGTCCTTCCAGGAGATTTCTCAGGGACATCTTCCCTTGCAGCCCAGCCATTTGTCAGCAGGAAACCAGTTCAACACCCAAGTTTGGAAACTGAACTATTTGTCTCCTTCCTCCTGTTCCTGTATTTTACCCCAACTTCATTTCCCACTCCTGGTTTCTACTTCACTTCATTTTTATTTATTTGCTGTACTGTGCAATTGGGATTTACAGTTTTGCTTGGCTCTGCCAGCCCAGTTCCACTGGGGAGCTTCCCCAAATTCCTGCTGCTCCCAGCTCCCAGCTGGGATCAACACCATGCCTGCCTAAAAGCACCTTTTCCAAGTTGTCCATAATTTATGGCCTTTTTGCCACGGATCCAATTGCACTGTTCTCATTCCAGAGCCAGGCTGAGCTGCTGCACAGACCACAGCAGATTAAAAGCTGCAGCACTTGCTGGCATCAAAGGGCACAACTTGGCTTTGAGTGAAAAGGAATTGAGGAAAAAAATCTCTGCTGTAAATTCCTGTATTTTTTAACTCCCCCAAAAAAGGGATGCTTAGTTTTAGCTTAGGGTCACTTTAAGTTTTCTTCCATTTGCTCACCAGAAATGCAATCACCAGGTGAAACTCACTTCCTTAAATGAGTTTAAACAAATTTTTTCATTTCTTTCTCTGTAATTTCGTTAATAAATTTCTTCTTCTAAACTAAATTATTCCAAGGTACTTGGATGCCTTCTTAGAGGGATTTGTAGAAATCCATGATTCTCCAGCTGCTAAGAGTAACAAGCACTGTACATTTTTGCTACCCAAAATGAAAATTAACATGAGCAAAACATATGTAAATAAGAAATAATAAATATATAACTAAATATGTATAAATATTGTGTAGGTATCTATAAATATATAACTAAATGTGCATAATTACTGTGTATGTATATAAAATATATAACTAAATACGTATAAATATTGTTTAGGTATCTATATATATATAAATATATAACTAAATGTGCATAAGTACTGTGTATGTATACAAAATATATAAATAAATATATATATACTGTGTATGTATATAAAATATATAATTAAATACATATATATACTGTATATGTATAAAAATATATAACTAAATGTGTATAAATATTGTGTATGTATATAAAATATGTAACTAAATGTGTATATTGTGTATGCATACAAAATATATAACTAAATGTGTACAAATATTGTGTCTGTATATAAAATATATAACTAAATACATCTATATACTGTGTATGTATACAAAATACATAACTAAATACATATATTGTGTATATGTATAAAATATATAACTAAATATATATATACTGTATATGTATAAAAATATATAACTAAATGTGTATAAATATTGTGTATGTATATAAAATATGTAACTAAATGTGTATATTGTGTATGTATATAAAATACATAACTAAGTAAATATAAATATTGCATATGTGTATAAAATACATAACTAAGTAAATATAAATATTGTGTAGGCATCTATAAATATATAATTAAATGTGTAAGAGTATTGTGTATGTATATGAAATATATAACTAAATCCATATAAATATTGTGTATGTATATAAAATATATAACAAATGTGTATAAATACTGTGTATGTATACAAAATATATAACTAAATGTATACAAATATTGTGTCTGTATATAAAATACATAACTAAATGTGTATATTGTGTATGTATACAAAATATATAACTAAATATATACAAATATTGTGTCTGTATATAAAATATATAACTAAATACATCTATATACTGTGTATGTATACAAAATACATAACTAAATACACATAAATATTGTGTATATGTATAAAATATATAACTAAATCCATATAAATATTGTGTATGTATACAAAATATATAACTAAATATGAATAAATATTGTTTGTGTGTGTATATGCAAATATGTATAAATGTAAGTGCAAAATGAAATCTATGTAAATATAATCAGGTATAAAACAAATAACAGTTATGTAAGTGTATTTATATAAATTAACATACAAAATATAATATATGAACATGGAAATACATATATAAATATATACAAATATATAACTAAGCACATGCTCACTACACTTAGCAGCAACTGAGGAATAAGCTTCAAAATCATTGGAATTGACACCCTACACAAGCAGTGTGGCATTCAGGCTGGAATCAGGCACTGCAGATCACACCCATGGTACTATTTCAATATAATTCCACCCCCCAAGAGCAATATTTCAAAAATTAAAGCCAAAACCCCCCAGTAGAGCAGAGCAGAGCAGAGCAGGGACTCACTGGATGCTGAGGTTACGTCCTCTGGCCGTGCCCCGACTGGGGTACCGTGCCAGGATGGAGGACAGAGCCTTCAGCCTCTTCCTGCACTCCAGAAAGTCCTGGTTGAGATGGAAATCTGTGGAGGCTGAGAGGGGAAGCCCATCCCTCACCCTCACCACGCAGGCAAAGAAGATCATGGACATTCTCCACGGGAGTATTCATGAGGACAACCTGGAAATGAAAGGTTTGAGTCAGTTCATTCTGAAATTCCAGGCAGGATGAGAGTGAACTCACCACTGGAACTGAAAAGCACCTCTGGTGACACCTCTGCCACTGCAAGGCAACCAAACTGTTCTCAAAACTCATGGCTGTGCCCAGTTCTTGCCTCTCAGATTAAAAGATGAGGCAGAGGATTTGATAGGGCAATTATCTGCCTGAAAAATATTTCTGTTTTCCCTCCTGTTTTGCCCAAAGCATCAGAAAGGCTGAGGAAAGCTCTCACAGGTGTTTGTAGAAGCTGCTGTGCTGATCCCACATCCCACTGATGTGCTGCATCCAAAAACCCTCCTGAGCATGGCACTTCTCTATTTTCTAGTGTAACACACAAATCCAAAAATAAATTTTAGGCTAGAGCCCATCAGGTTCTTTTTACAGACTCACCTAGGGCTAAATATAGAATAAAAGTTGCCCTCTCTTGACTTCTTCCTCTTTAAGAGGTCACAAACTCCTGTGGAAAGTTATTCTTGGGCTTCACCTGGCATATTCAGAACATGCAGAGATGTGTCCTTCAGACATACCATGAGGATCCAGGGCACGGTGTCAGAGGATTAACAGCACTTCAGATCATCTCTGAAAGAGAATCAGAATGAACTAAGTAAAAATTAGGTTTAAAACTGAATTAATTACCTGTATTTACATGCATTTTTACCATCAGATCTCCTGTGAAGAGGGAAAACATATCCTAGGAAGTGTTTTGCCTGAAGGAAAACAAACAACTCATTTTCTTATCTAATATATTCATTTCTAGACTCAGTCAAAGATGCTGTGGAATGGCATGCAAAATATTTATGATGCCCCAATCATAATTATTTTAAGTTATGTCAGTAAAAGAGCAGCTCTAAATCAGCAGATTTTAAGGGATTATCACAAACAACTCAAGGAATTAAAAAAAGGCAAAAAAGGAAAACCAAAGGCATTTACTTGGCTTCAGGCAAACTACATAAATAAAGCAGTGGGGAAATAAAAAGAAGGGGAAAAAAACACTTTGTGAACTCAAACTTTTGATAAAGAGAACAATTGCTTTGACCAGCCCTGTATCACACAATTGATTAGGATGCTCAAAGTGTCTTTGAAATGTGGCTCTTCAGGACGAGCCTTTCTTGTCTGAGAAGTCCAGAGAGCAAAACCTTCTCTAATTCAGGCACCACAAACTCTCCTGATACCTGAATAAGGGCTGAGTTCCTGCCACATGCAGCACTGAGAGGGTCTCATTTCTACCCCACAGGAACCACTCCCACAGAAATTGTGGGAACCATCCCTCTGTCCAAGGTGCCAGCACGTTAAAGCAACTGCAATTATCACAGGATAATTAGCAGAGGAATTAGCAGAAAGCACAATGGCACAAAACTTGTTTCCTTAGAAAAGCAGATTGAAACTACAGAAGATCAGACATCTCTTGAGAAGTGTTATCTTGAACTTTTCAAATGGAGATTAAAGAATTAGATGTGATTTTTTTTCCACAATCCCTCTGACAGTTCTCTTCCAGCTGTCATTTAAGTTGTGAAAGCACACTGAGCTCACAAACTCCAACACACATCAAAAGGAATTTCAACAATAATCATGATTGTTATAAATCAGTTTGAAACATCCCATCCATCTTCAATGTGCCCATAAGCATTGATAAAACAGTGTAGAAAATTTTCAGATGAAAGTGAAATAAACCCAAAAAATATGAACTTTAACAGAAATATTAACTTTAGCACAGCCAACTTGTTGCTCAGAATTGCAGTTTTAGAGTGAAGGGTTGGTAATGCTGATGAGGTTTAGCTCCAAAACAACTCCAAAACAACCAGAAGATGATCCGGACAATGAAAAAGCATCAAACTGAGAAATCAAAGACATTTCCTAAAACCTACCCAGCCGATGAAATTATTCAGCTCCCTATGCCACTAACAGCAAGAGTTCAAATTTAAATATCCATATTTTTTATTAATCACCAAGGATAACATCACCTACAGTTAACCAAGTGCACATAGAAATCTTCCAACTTTCCAAGATGTACAAACCTTCCTGCTGCAGTGCCTAGTGCTGCCAGTTGCCCATCAGAGGGATCCTTTGCTCTGGGAAAGAAAGATCCAGGAAAACTTCCAAATTAAATGCCAGACTTCACTGGAGAAAGGAATCCACTCTCCTTCCTCAGAAGAAGAGGTGTTGGGTGTTTTTTTTTTCCTCTTTGGCACAGCCCTTGCTACTCTCCCATCAGAGGATGTTCAGAGCTGTGTGTTTTTGGCAAGTGACAGCCACCGATGGCACCGCCCTTGGAATTTTAACCACTTGCAAGGCAGCCCTGCCACGTCACCTGTGCCCAAGCACAAAGTGTCACAGCTGAGCGAGGTGTGCCCGCAGGCAGGTGGCTCAGGGCTGTCACTGTGTCACCCTGGCTGCCCTTTCCTCCTGCAGACTCTCTGTTTGCTCACCATCAGCAGCCCAAAGATCTGCCACTGCCAGGACGTGGCAGCTCTTTGACCTCGGCTCTGAGCTTGGACAATGAACTCGAGGCTCTGCATTCCAATCTTGCAGAGTTCACAGGTGATAACATCAGGGCAGCATCTGGCACAAAGCAGAACCTTGGGAAGTATTTCAAGCAATAATTTCAGAAGAATAGGTTATCATTTAGGACTGAAGGAAACAAAGTTGGATGTATTCATTTCTTGAAGCACCTGTACATCCAACAATGCTTCAGAGTACAACTGCCTAGTGCAAGACTCACATTAACAGCCCCAATCTCAGAATAAACCATTCCTCAGCGTATCTAAGTGACCTGGAGCACAATTCCCCCTTCCCTCACTTCCCAGGGAGCAGCCAACTCTCCCCTGGCTGAGCAGGGATTATCAAGGCAGCCTCAATCAGACCTCCTGCACTTCACTGTGTGTTACACAAGCTCCTCTGGGTAAGAAGATTACACCCAACTCACCAGGGCACACTTCCCCAAATGCTCAACAAACTCCTGCTTGATTGCCTGGACTTAGAAAACAATCTGCTCAACAGGCTGTGAGAGCAAATGCAAAGCAGTGCTGAGTTCATAAAGGAGACTGTATCAAAAACCTGGTTCTTTCAGAAATTATCTCACCATCAAAAGCAGGTTTCCTTCCAAGAATGCCACACTGCTCCCAAAATATGTGACCAGGATTGCTCTGAAGTATTCACTGTCTCTCCCTGTTCAGACACATTTCCCTGCTCTCTAGGGGTGTCCAGCTTCAATCCCATCTGCTTTGTCCAGTTCTGACCTTCCTGCTGAAGGAAGAGCCAAAAGCTTTCGTGGATGTTCCCATGGCCCTGAGGCAGAATGTGAAATTTTTTGGACATATGACAGCTTGATATATGACCACAACTACTGCCCTAAAGCATCCTTCCTCAGGCAGGTGATCTCCAAAGGGAGTCCTGGACAGCTACAGGTGGGATGAACATGAAAGAGATTTAGGTTGACTCATCAAACACAAAACCTGAGCTGCAGCTCCAGTGCTGCTTTGGGTCTCACCCAACAAGGATGTGGTTCATGAGGGAGATTTATCACCTCCCTGAGGGATCACAAAGTGGAGTTTATCTTCTTCTCAGATATATGAAAAAACAAATAGAGACCAGTGTTAAATTTCTCATTTTCTAAGATTGCACCAGTATCCACCTGATCCTTCCCAGTGAGCTGCCTCCAAGCCCCCAGCAGTGCTGAGCAGCTACAGACAGCCCAGCCCCACCTTCCAGACTGAGCAGTGAATAAAAGCAATTTGAAAACACGCTGCTATCTCAAAATTTAACACAGGATTTGTGCGTATCCAGAGCTTTTAGGCTCCTATAAATCCTACAGGCTTACTCTTATCCCCAAGGGGAAGCAAGTGGAAAAAAACCTTGCCATCACAAATCTGTCTGCACACACTCCTGTGGATTACCAGAAATGAAGCACACACAAACCTCCAACCCCAGCATCCAGCTCCCACATCAATCCCACTATTCCAACAGACAATCCTCCAAATCACACTGCAACAACTCTGTGATGCTCTGAGGCTCTGCCCCACCTTCATCTCTCAGAAACACCAAATTCACCCGGTCCCAAATATTCACCCACCCCATCCACCTCAATCCTGACACCTCCCCAAGCCCAGCAGCTCATCCCTGTCCCTTGAGATCCCACCTAAGAATCCATCCCACCTCCATCCTGTTCCATCCACATTGCAAGAACCACCCCCACTCACACCTCTCCTCTCCCACATTAAGCATCCTAAAATCCCCCAAAACAACCCCCTTCCCACACTCTTCAATAAACCCGGCACCTCGAAAGCAAACACACCCATGCCCCCACCCAGGGCTCTGCTTTGTGCTGACAAGGCCTTCCACACATCCCTCCAGCATGCAGACACCCCAAAACCTTTACCCCCATCCCCAAAGGCTCCCGTTATCCCTGCTCATCCCAAACCATCCCCAACCCAACCCACGCCTCCTCATCCTCCTCTACCCCTCAAGGAACCCCCAAATCCTACATCCTATATCCCAACACACGCATCCCCCTGCTCCCCACCGCATCCCCAAACTCCCCTCGTCGCCTTCCCAAGCACCCCAATCCCCCCAGACACCCCCACACCCCAATTTCACCCCGGTCCCCTCCCGGTTCGCTCCCCACACAAATCCCGGACCGCCCCGCCCCGGGGATGGGGGCACAGGGAGAGGATGGGGAGCAGGGCCGGTGTCCCCCTGCCCAGCCGGGACCCTCCGGAGCAGGGCCGGGACCCCCTGCCCTGCCGGGACCCTCGGCCGCCGCTCACCTCCCGTCCCCCGGCGGCCCCGCGGCCTCGGCCCCGCTCCGCCCGGCGCCGGCCCCGCCCGCCTCACCAGCGAGAGCGGCGGGAGCGGCCGCGCGGGGAGCGCCGGGACAGCGCCGGGAGGACCGGGAGAGCGGGATGGGAACCGGGAGATCGGGATGGGAACCGGGAGATCGGGATGGGAACCGGGAGTGGGAACCGGGAGAGCGGGATGGGAACCGGGACTGGGAACCGGGACTGGGAACGGGGCTGGGACTGGGAGAGCGGGCTGGGAACTGGGACTGGGAACCGGGACTGGAAACCGGGAGTGCGGGCTGGGAACTGGGACTGAGAACGGGGCTGGGACCGGGAGAGCGGGCTGGGGAACCGGGACTGGGAACGGGGCTGGGAACCGGGCTGGGGAACCGGGCTGGGACCAGGACGGCAGGTTGGGACCGGGGCCAAGAACAGGGATTGGGAACCGGGCTGGGAACGGGAGAGCGGGGTGGGAACGGGGCTGGCACCGGGACGGGGAAGGGACTGGGGGACGGGACTGGGAACTGGGCTGGGAACAGGACTGGAGATCGGGCTGGGAACGTGGGGAGCGGGCGGGAACGGGGCTGGGACCGGGATTTGGAACCGGACTGGGGACTAGGCTGGGACCGGGGGGAGCGGACTGGGAACTGGGCTGGGAACGGGATGGAGAGCGGGACTGGGGAACCGGGTTGGGAACGGGCTGGGAGATAGGGAGATAGGGACAAGGCTGGGACTGGGGGGAGCGGACTGGGAACGGGTATGGGACCTGGGCTGGGGAACGAGACTGGGGAACGGGGGGAGTGGTCTGGGAGCGGGCTAGGAAGGGGACTGGGGAACGGGCTGGGACCGGGGAACAGAACTGGGGACCGGGGATGGGCGCCAGGTTGGGACCGGGGGGAGCGGACTGGGACCTGGGCTGGGGAACGGGGTCGGTAACCGGGCTGGGAACGGGCCTGGGGGTACCACGGGATGGCGATGGCGTGTGGGGAAATCCCTCTGGGAAAAGGCAGTGTCCATAGAGGAGACAGAGGATCCTGCAGCTTCAGTCAGTAAAGGGAGAGAGGCCCTGGCGCACATCCCCGCGGGGTTTTCTCTCCCGAGGTTCCTTTTATCCCAAATCCGCCGCTCGCTCGGTGCCCTCTGCCTTCCCCCTCTGGCCGAGGTACCAGGGAGGTGCAGCCTTCCCGAACCGCCTGCCACATATCCCCCCTTGAACAGGTTATTTACCCCAAAGTTTAGAAACTCGGGGTTGTGCGGCCCCATTTGGCTGTTTAGGAGTCAAACTGCCCAGGTTCTGTAACAAACCCGTGGTTGAAGTTGGGAGAGACATTAAACCCCATTTCAAAGCTGTTAATAGCCATGGAATTGTTTGTAAAGACATCAGCACACATCTTCCCTATCAGGAATGATGGGGATGGGGATGGGGATGGGGATGAGGATGGGGATGGGGACAGGGTGTAGGGATGGGGAGAGGCTGGAGATGGGGATAGAGATGAGGATTGGTGTGGGAATAGGGATGCATGCAGGGTTGGGATTAAACACTCGAGATGGTATTTTTTGTTTGGACTTAGATGTTTATTCATTCTTATCTATATCACAGTCTCACAGACTGAGTTCTACAGCACTTCACTCTAACAAACTAAAAATGGAGTCTTACCTCTTTCTCATAAGGTTTTTTAAAGATAGACTGTCCAATTAAGAAATGACATTTAGATTACTTTTACTTTTAACCTAACAACTAACTACCCATGGCTTGTAATGTGGAATTTTATCTGATTACACAATACCACCTAAACCTATGAAGAAGAAGGATTAGTCTGTCCTAAAAGTTTCATCTTGCTTTATATATATTATTATATTCTAAAAGCTTAAACTTTAAGTTTTCTACTATGTGATATTACACATTTCTATTCAAATTATACACTTATAATCTCAGTTTTATCATTCAATTTTGGAAGTGTTCTTTATGGCTTTAAGTCAAATGCAATGTTTTCTTGGGGGTCAGTACCTGTCAGCACAGAAAGTCTGAAATTCTCAGTAACCAGGGTTCCAACAGGGGTGGGACTGGATGATCTTTAATAATCTTCTCAAACCCAAACCATCCTCTGACATCACTCTGTGTTTCGCATTGCAGGTGTTGCAGC